>NC_133407.1:141226730-141548846 GCF_049350105.2 Macaca mulatta | reverse complement strand
TTCTGATTTCTTTGGGTTTGTCTTTGCCTTGCAACTTTAATAGTGCAGTTTTCGGCAACTGAATTGTAGCGCAACTCCAATTGCTCTTCTGTAACGAGAAACTTTACAGCTGCAAACCTCACGTGGCACTTGAATTTCCACAGGCGTCTTTAAAGATTGTAGACGAAGCCACAGTGATCAGGATGCTACACAGTGCAGCAACTGACGCTTTTTTTTCCTTCTCTTTTTTGAGACTGAGTCTCGCTCTGTCGCCCAGGCTGGAGTGCAGTGGCTCCATCTCGGCTCACTGCAACCTCTGCCTCCGGGGTTCACGACTTTCTCCTGCCTCAGCCTCCCAAGTTGCTGGGACTACAGGCGCCTGCCACCGCGCCTGGCTAATTTTTATATTTTTAGTAGAAATGGGGTTTCGCCTTGTTAGCAGGATTTTTTTTTTTTTTTTTTTGACAGAGTTTTGTTCTTGTTGCACAGGCTGGAGTACAATGGTGCAGTCTCGATTCACTGCAACCTCCGCCTCCCAGGTTCAAGCAATTCTTGTGCCTCAGCCTTCCAAGTAACTGGGATTACAAGCTCCTGCCACCAAGCCTGGCTAAATTTTTTGTATTTTCAGTAGAGACGGGGTTTCACCATGCTGGCCAGGCTGGTCTTGAACTCCTGACCTCAGGTGATCTGCCTGCCTCTGCCTCCCAAAGTGTTGGGATTACAGGCGTGAGCCACCATGCCCGGCCGATAAAGACATTTTTAAGTCTCCCTAAAATAGCCGGACATGGTGTTGTGTGCCTATAATTCCAGCTACTTGGGAGGCTGAGGCAGGAAGATTGCTTGAGTCCAGGAGTTTGCGACCAGCCTGGGTAACACAGAGAGACCTTGTCTCATGCTCAAAATATGTGGGTGTGGTTGAGTGAGCTAGTGAAGATATTACAGATCTCAGGTATCCTGGTCCTTAAGTGGTAAGAGCAATGCTCACACCTTTCTTGCCTAGTTGGTTGTTAGCTAATTCAGCCACTTGTAGGTTGCAGTAAAAATAGTAGTATTTAGAGCCAAGATTTACTGAGTGCTTCCCATGTGCTAGGCACATATCCTAAGTGTTTTTCACGTATTAACAATATATAAAATCGAATCCTCTGAACAATCCATAAAGTGGGTAATTTTATATTCCTTTTTATAGATAAGGAAACTGATGCCTTAACAGCAAAATAAATTGTTCAAGTACACAGGGGTAGTAAATGATAATGCCAGAATGCTAACCCAGGCTGTCTTTCTCCAGGTAAACTGATGGTTTTTCCTCATTCTAAATGTTTTATTGTGTGACATATTAGGCAAACAAAGAAAACAAATAATGTTTATGCAGAGTTATAAGAATACTAAGGTGCACACCTGTGATCCTAACACCCAGTGGAACAAATGAAGCACTGCCAGTAATGTCGAAGCCTCTGTGTATTCCTCCCTGACTGTACCCCCACTGCTGATTATTGTGTTTGTCATGTGTTTCTTCCTTATGGTTTTATCACACATATATGTGTGTGCGTTTGTGTGTGTGTGTGTGTGTCTGTGTGTATGCAGACACATGCACAAATATATATATCCCTAAATAATGTATTGTTTGGCCTTGAAAGTAATTTGTACTTCATAAAAATGGAATTGTACTATGTATTCCTCTAACACTTGCTATTTTTACTCAACATTATTCCTTTGAGTCTTAGTCTCAATGGGTGTAGCTGTGGTTCATTCATTTTCATTGTGTGGTAATGGTTCTTTATAAGAATTTACTGCCAGGCTCAGTGGCTCTCACCTGTAATCCCAGCACTTTGGGAGGCCAAAGCAGGTGGATCACCTGAGGTCAGGAGTTCGAGACCAACCTGGCTAACACGGTGAAACCCTGTCTCTACTGAAAAATACAAAAAATTAGCCAGGTGTGGTGGCAGGCGCCAGTAATCCCAGCTTCTCCAGAGCCTGAGGCAGGAGAATCACTTGAACCCAGGAGGCGGTTTCAGTGAGCCAAGATCGCACCTCTGTGTCAGAAAGAAAAAAAAAAATTCCACAGCTAATATAGTTAATATATTATTTCCACTGTCCATCAATAGTTCTTTTCCCACTTACTTGCTATTATAAACTAAACTGGTATAAAAGGCCTGTGTCTTGCACATATTTCCAAGCGTTTCCTTGGTTTAGAGTGTGTATATTTAAGAGTATAAAATACAAGTTTAGATTTATAAGTTCACAAGGTATTTATACAATCTGTTTTCTAAAATAGTTGGGACAATTTCAATCTTGTCTCCCTAAATGAGAATTCCTGTTGTTCCTCAACAACACTTATTATTTTAGTTTATGTCAATCTGGTATCTGAAATGATAATTCTTGATTTCTAATTTGCATCCCTTTGATGATTAATAAAGCTGGTTTTTCATATATTTATGGGCCATTCACATTTCATCATTCTGAAAATGCCAGTTCATATCATTTACCCAGTTATATAAAAGATTTTTATTTTTCTTACTGACTCATTGGAGTTCTTTATTTACTTGGGAACCTTTATTTGTTACATTTTTACAAATGTCTTCTCCTACTATATCTCTGTCTTTTTCATTCTCTGGTATTCTTTGATAAATGACAGGCCTATGAATTCATCAGTCTTTTCTTTAAGGCTAACATTCATTATTTCTTACTTAAGAAACTCGTCTTTATCTTGAAGTCATACAGATATTCGCCTACATTTTTTTTTCTAAAAGTATTAAAGTTTTGTGTTCTCATTTAAGTCAAGTCATTTACATCAGTTTGTGTTCTCAATTGCTTTCAGCCACAGCACCATACTGCTGGGTGTCTACAGTCAATTCGCATTGCTGGCAGTAGCTATGTTCTCAGCAAAGTTGCCCCAGGCACTGAATTAGTGACTACTAAACAATAGGGGAAATACAGGGTTAGGTTTCTGCGAGTCTCTGGTCACACCATTTTCATCAACCAATCAATACATAACCTTGCTTTACTTGTTTCTATTTGAAGACATGGTATTTAATATATAATGCTGACTCATTAACATTGGATTCGTGGTCTGAAAGAAGCTCATCTGACACGTATTTTTTTCTGTGAGGCACAACTTTCTTGTGCTTATGAACACTAGACAGCACCTCAGTGCTATTCCCTTGGGCTATTTTAAACAGTGAAATCACCAACAAAAAAGCACAAAAATGCAAAAAATGTGCCACTAAATAGACAGCAAAAAGCACACTTGTTTATACACCTAGAGCTAAAACAAGAAGGCAGAGTGTCACTTTGTTCAACCTCAGCTGGGAAAATAAGTGTTGGGTGACTTAAATATTTTGCTGCTCTTCATATGTCCACAAATGACCACAAAGGCTCCAAAAGTATTGATGTGCGGGTTACCAATAGATTTCAGGGATGGGCACTTGGTGGGCACTGGATAAATGTTACTGTTAAATATATTGTCTTAGCCCATGCTTCAGGTATAAAAATGATTATGAAAAAGATGATAATGATAGTAACAATAATAATTTAAAATCGTAATAATGGCAAGAACAAAATTAGAAGTAGTGGTAATAATAAGAGTAGCAGCAATCAGACCAATAATGATATGTTTCCTTATATTTTTAGAGTACTTATGTTTAGCAAATAGAGAAAACTACAACATTTTTACTAATAACTCATTTGATTATGAAAACATCTCGGTAAGCAGACATGGATGGCATTAAGTATAAACTTTAATTGTAGAAGATATTTGAAACTCAGAAAAGTTAAGAGGTTTGCTTGGAGTTAAACCTCTAATAAGTAAATTGTCTAGGACCAGAATAAAAAACACTTTCAGGGGAGACTACAACCTTCTTGAGGGCAAAAATAACAACTCATATTTCCTAGGCTCCCAAAACCTACCTCAGTGCCTGACAGAGTGGACATGCCATGAAATTTTATTCTTAATCATCACAATGATACAAGCAATGCTGTATTGGATTGAAGAGCAGAAGCATGCTATTTTAAAACAGGGACCCATGTTTTAATAATGCTTTATTTTTCTCCCCAGAACATCTTCATTATTTTACTAAGATTCATAATAGGGAAAAATTATCTTATGAAATTGACATACCGTGCCTACAGTGATATGCGAGGCTACAAAGATTCAACAACCTGGTTCAGCTGTGTTATTAATATTGCTCCTCTTGATTAGTGTTAATTGGAATATTTTAATTGATGCAATGTTTCACTGCTTTCACAGCTTGAGTGAGTTGAAGTACAGAGAACAATTTTTCAATAATGAAAACTAACAAAAGTTACCCTGATCTTACTAAGTTCTATATGGAAATACTGTGACAAACAGACATCACAAATTCACTGAATAGAAAATGGGATAAAAACCAGATTCATTCATTCAGTTCTCTTAACATATGTTCATAAAGCAGAGTCCAGATCCTGCTCTAAGGTCATGGAACACAACAATGAACAAAACAGACAAATACTCCTGCCCTTGTGGAAGTGCCCTTGTGGAGCTTACATCTGACCAGGTGAGGCAGGAAAATAATACCATGATAAAAAGTTAAACAGTGTGTTAGTGTGTTAGAAGGTCATGCAGTGGTAAGGGGAAAAACAGTAGAATCAGAGGGATTGAGAGCTGGGAGTAGGAAGGAAGGCTATAATTTTTAAAAATGGACTCAGGGTAAGTTTCAGCAAGTATGTGACATTTGAGTAGAGACTTGAAGGTGGGAAGGGGTTTAGCCAGATGAATGTTTAGGGGAAAACATTCAGGTAGAAGAAAGGGCTCTTAAAGACAGGATTCTGAACATATTTGAGGAACATCGCAGAGTCAGTTTGGCTGGAACAGAATGAATAGGGGAGATACAAGTTAAGACATGGAGTCAGGGAGGTATTGGGACAGAGAGGGGTCCTCTATAAGATCTTTAGTTCCTAGTCTGAGTCAATATGGAAGCCACTGCAGGTTTCTGAACAGAGGAGTGACATGGTTTGACTTATAGTTTTGTAGTTATTCAACTCGATTCTCTTCAACCAGAATGATTGCTTATTACATGTCTGGCAGAGAACTAAGAAATGAAAGATGCAAAAATGAATGAAGATAAAGCTCCTGCCTCTGAAGAACTCCTCATCTTGTAGGAAGATGTGGACAATTACCAGATTCAAAACAGATAATAAGAACTTCAGTGGTATGTAAACAAAATGCTGTGAGATTACAAATAAGAAAGCAAATTATTTTCTTGCAGGATAAAAATAATAAGAAATTACATAACATGCAGTCTAGACCTGAGAAAAATTAAGATTTTAAGAGAAGAAAGAAGAAATAAATAGAATGTTAGGATAAAGAAGAACATGCACAAAGACAAAAAGGCATTAAAAATATGCAGTGTGGTATCCAAAGCAATCTACAGATTCAATACAATTCCTATTAAAATACCAATGTCATTGCTCATAGAATTTTTCTAAATCTTAAAATTAATGTGGAACCAATAAAGCAACCTGTGGTACCTGAATAGCCAAAGCAATCTTATGCAAAAAAAAAAAAAAAAAAAAAAAAGCAGGAGGCATCATATTACCCAACTTCAAATTCTACTACAAGGCTATCAGTAGCCAAAACAGCATGGTACTGGTATAAAAATAGACACATAGATCAAGAGACTAGAACAGATAACCCAGAAATAAAGCCACATACCTACAGCCAACTGAGGTTTGACAAAACTGACAAAAATATACCCTGGGGAAAGGATAACCTATTAAGTAAATGGTGCTGGGAAAACTGGATTGTCATATGCAAGAGAATGAAATTGGACCCCTATCTCTCACCATATACAAAAATAAACTCAAGCTATATTAAAGGCTTAATATTACCTACTATGTGCCCATAAAAATTAAAACTTTAAATTTTTTCTAAAAATTACACGTGAAAAAGTTATGACCTGAAACTATAGAAGTTTGAGGCCGGCCTGGCAAACATGGCGAAACCCCGTCTCTCCTGAAAAATACAAAAATTAGCCTGGCATGGTGGCAGGTGCCTGTAGTCCCAGCTGCTTGGGAGGCTGAGGGAGGAGAATCGCTTGAACCCGGGAGGCAGAGGTTGCAGTGAGCCGAGATTGTGCCAGCCTGGGAGACAGAGCGAGACTCCATCTCAAAGAAAAAAAAAAAGACCTGAAACTATAAAAACACTAGAAGAAAACCTAGGAAAACTCTTGTGGACATTGGCCTATGCAAACAATTCATGACTAAGATCTCAAAAGCAAATGCAACAAAAACCAAAATAGACACATGAAACTTAATTTAAAAGTTTCTGCACAGCCAAAGAAATAATCAGCAGAATGAATAGACAATCTGAAGAATAGAAGGAAATCCTGCAAACTATGCATCCAACAAGGAACTAATATCCAGAATCTTCAAGGAGCTTAACCCAACAACAACAACAAAAACCTATATAACCCTAATAAAAGGCAAAGGACACAGACAGACATTTTTCAAAAGAAGGCATACAAATGGCCAATAAGTATATGAAAAAATGTTCAACATCACTAATCATCAGAGAAAAGGAAGTTAAAATTATAGTGAGATATCATCTCACAACCAGTCAGAATGACTACTATTAAAAAGTCAAAAAATAGTATGTTGGTGAGGATGCAGAGAAAGGGAACATCTATATACCATTGGTAGGAGTGTAAATTAGTACAATTCTATGGAAAACAGTATAGAGATTTCTCAAAGAACTGAAAATAGAACTACCATTTGATCAAGCAATCCCACTACTGGGTATATAATCAAAGGAAAAGAAATCATTATATCAAAAAGATACCAGCTGGGTGCGGTGGCTAACACCTGTAATCCCAGCACTTTGGGAGGTTGAGGTGGGTGCAGTACTTGAGCTCAGGAGTTTGAGACCAGTCTGGGCAACATGGCAAGGCCCCATCTCTACTAAAAATACAAAAAAGCAGCCGAGTGTTTTGGTGCATGCCTGTGGTCCTAGCTACTTGGGAGGTTGAGGTGGGAAGATCACTTGAGTGCAGCAGGCAGAGGTTGCAGTGAGCTGAGAGCACACAACTCTACTCCACCCTGGGTGACAGAGTGACACCCTGTCTCAAAAAAAAAAAAAAAAAAAAAGAAAAAGATACTTGCATTCACATATTTATAGTAGCCCTATTCATAATAGCAAAGATAAGGAATCAACCTAAAAGTCTATCAACAGATGATTGGATAAAGAAAATGGGAGACAGATACACAGATAGATAGATAGACAGAGATAGATATATGTGTGTGTATATAGTGTGTATATATACATATGTATATATACACACTATATAAACATACACACACACACAATGGAATACTACTCAGCCATAAAAAAAGAATAAAATCTTGTCTTTTGTAGCAACATCTATGGAACTGGAGGCCATTATCTTAAGAGAAATAACCCACAAGCAGAAAGTCAAATACCACATGCTGTCAAGTGAGAGCTAAAATGTGCGTACATATCAACATAGAGTGTGAAATAATTGACACTGGAGACTTGGAAGAGTGGGAGGGTGGGAGGGTTTGAAGGATTAAAAAAAAAAAAACTTAATGGGTACAATGCACATTATTTAGATGATGGTTATACTACAATCCCAGACTTCACCACCACAGGATATATCCATGAAACAAAATGGCACTTTTACCTTCTAAATTTATGCCAAGAAAAAATACTCAGTGTGGTCATCAAACAGTAGTAAGGTGTCTGCACAAAAATAAAAGACATGAAGCAAGAAATGTGAGTAAGGGTCATAGTGTAACAGACATTGTTAACACCCTAGATTTTTACTTTTTCTTCCACAGAATAATCTTACTAAACAGGAATGCCTTAAAAACATTTTATGATTAAGTTGTGAAAGATTAAAAACTATATTGACTTCTTGGAGATTCAGTTCATTCTGGAGAAAAAAACTTTGCAGTAAAGGGACTTAACTTTAATCTAACATTTCATTTGGGCACTGAACTCCTTGGAGCTCTTTTTTTTTTTGAGGCGGAGTTTCACTCTTGTTGCCCAGGCTGGAGTGCAATGGCGTGATCTTCAGCTCACTGCAACCTCCGCCTCCCAGGTTTAAGAGATTCACCTGCCTCAGCCTCCTGAATAGCTGGGATTACAGGTGCCCACTACCACACCTGGCTAATTTTTGTATTTTTAGTAGAGACAGGGTTTCATCATGTTGACCAGGTTGGTCTCAAACTCCTGACCTAGGTAATCTACCTGGCTTAGCCTCCCAAAGTGTTGGGATTACAGGCGTAAGCCACCACTCCCAGTGTAGCTTTTTAAATTAACATTCTGGGCTGGGAGTGGTGGTTCACGCCTGTAATCCCAGTGTTTTGGGAGGCTGAGGCAGGAGGATAGCTTGAGGTCTAGAATTCAAGACCAGCCTGGACAACATAGTGACACTCTGACTTTACAAAAAATTAAAAAATTAGTTGGGCATGGTGGTGCACACCTATGGTTCTAACTACCTAGGAGGCTGAGGCAGGAGGATCACTTGAGCCCAAGAGTTGTAGGCTGCAGTGAGCTTTGATCACGTCCCTGCCCTCTAGCCTGGGTGACAGAGCAAGATCCTATCTCTATGGAAACAACAACAATAACAAAACATTGGGCAGAAGCAGAATTCACCAGTTTGGGAATACTCTCATAAGCAACAAAGGCTATTGTAGGAACTTGAGTATGAAGTAGGGGTGGGGTATTGAGCAACATCATAGTATCTGGGTTTTGGAAAGTTAACTCTTAAGGAATGCTATAAAGTCAGGATGACTACTTTGGGAATACAGCAGTAGAATAGGATGAAGCTAAAAATAAATGCAAACTTTGTTGTCACCTTTCCCTTAATCTCTCTTCAAGAAAATTTTAAAGAACACCCGATCTTATGTAAGGACTTAAGCAATTAACATTTCTTCTGATAAGTCTCAAAGAAAAATGCTAAAACACAATGTGAACTGGTAATGTGTATTCATCTTTATTCAGAACAGTGGTACTAGCCTAAATTAGATTTCATTGAATTAATGTAGCAGTGAGAAAACTTGGGAGTATATTTAGCTTGTGTATTAAGTACGGGTTTTATTTTTAGATTCTAGCTTTTCATTTTTTTTCTCAGAGAAATAAGGGCACATTGAAAACCATACTATAGAATTAAAAGGAATATTGAAAAGTGAATTTAATCAAGCGATATTTTTAGATTAGGGTATGCCAAAAGATTCTGCTTGCTTGCCTTGAAAAAACTTCAAATACATGTCATGCCATACTGATGAGTGCTTCAACTTTTCACACTTTGGTTTCCAGAAAACCTTCAAATATAATCCTTTAAGAAACATCTCCCAATAGTTCAATTTTAGTAAGAACTGAAATGATGAAAGAAGGTAAAACCTACCAACTTCAGTTGGTATAAGTTATAGTGTAGCTTGTTTAAGTCCCTATTTTTGGTCCAAAACCAAGTATTTAACCTAATTAAGATGCACTTGGATTTAATTTAAAAGAAAACAACAAAGACAACCTTAACCTTTACATCTTATGGGTCAAGAAAGTCCCAATCAACAATTCTCTAGTGAGAATAAAAAAATCCTGTTATTTTCTTCAGATATTTCTGTGATTAATAAACTAAGTCTAAGAAAGAGTTATTTATACTTTCTGCAATCATGAACACATAAACATTAGGTGTAAAAGATTACTCACAATCATATGTTATATATTTTTCTTTTTGCATTGATCACATGTACCTATTTTGGATACAAGACAAATTTGAATCAAAAGATACCCACTTGTGGCCTGGTGCAGTGGCTCATGCCTGTAATACCAGCACTTTGGGAGGCCGAAGCAGGCGGATCACGAGGTCAGGAGATCGAGGCGGATCACGAGGTCAGGAGATCAAGACCATCCTGGCTAACATGGTGAAACCCTGTCTCTACTAAAAATACAAAAAATTAGCCAGGCATGGTGGTGGGTGCCTGTAGTCTCAGCTACTTGGGAGGCTGAGGCAGGAGAATGGTGTGAACCCGGTAGGTGGAGCTTACAGTGAGCCAAGATTGCGCCACTGCACTCCAGCCTGGGCAACAGAGAGAGACTCTATCTCAGAAAAAAAAAAAAAAAAAAAAAAAAAAAGATACCCATTTGTTACTCTAATATAAGACTGCTAGGACTAAAAAAAATGATGCTTCTCACCATTTAACAGAATAGATTATGGAGAGTCCTTTCCTCTGTGGGAATGTCATTGGAGTTGTGAGAAAAAGGTATTAGGAGCACACCAAATCCCAGTTACACAAGTTCCTTTCCACGTTTTTTGGAGAGAATAGAGAAGAATGTCAGATGAGAACGGAAAAACAATGGACATAGATGATGTCACTTTGCACCAGACCCTAGAGAGAAGGGGATGGATGTTTGAACTAATGCCACCAGGAAAAGGTCAGAGCCTCTCAAGATCAGTGTCAGCCTGTCAGGTCCAATTTTGGTATTTAATCTGCCTAATTTAGATTATTTGCTCATGACTATGACACTTTAAAAATAGTAACTTTTTTTCAGGTTATTTAATCATTTAAATATTCCAGTGGGCTTGATAACTCTTATTAAAACTAGCAGACCATAATAAAACTTACAGAATGGAAATACGTATATTACACAGGAATCTTCTTAACCATGGACAGAGAATTATGGTATTTTAAAGTGTTATGCAATTAATGTTTGTCCCCTCCCCACCCCTCAAGTTCTCTGTTAAAATCCTAACCCCAAAGTGTATTTGGAAGTAGGGCCATTGGTAAGTGATTAGATCATGAGCATGGGGCTCTCATGAATGGGATTAGTCCCCTTAATAGACCCCACAGAGCCCCGTTGCCCCTTCCGCCATGTGAGGGCACAGTGACAAGAAAGCAGTCTGTGAACCTGGAAGTAGGCCCTAACCAGGCATTGAATCTGCTTGTGTCTTGATTTAGTACTTCCCAGGCTCCATAACTGTAAGAAATATATTTCCTTTGTTTGTAAGCCCACAGTCAATGGCAGCTTACAGCAGCCTAAACAGAATTGAAGACGTAAGTTTTCAAAGGACTCAAGAGATGACTTATTTCTATCGCTAAAGGAAGTTGAAGCCTTGAGCTGTCAAGTGATATGCTGAACATGCCCTATTTGAGGTAGAGCCAGGGTTAGAACCCAATGGAAGAAGATATTTTCAATCTTCTTCCATTCCACCATCTTACACTATGTTAACAGTTATTGCAAAGTTTGTTCTAAAACAGTGATTTTCCGTGAACAAAAAAGGGATTTATTATCAAGAGACTGGGAGTTACTATGTATTGTATCTCCTTTTTGGGACTACACAACATACATTACAGCATCAAAGACTTCCAGAAGTCTTTTAGAAAACAAAGATGTGAACTGTTAATTGTTGCTCTCTCTCTGAGAATCAGTGTCCTTCCTAAGCATACCCTGAGAACTGCTGCAGCAGAGCTTCCTGCCTGTAAGTCTTTTTCTACTGATGGATCGGGCACCAGACATTTTTTGCAGATGTAGAAACATTTCTTTGACGACTTAATTATCTTTGTGGCTCAGAATCTGTAAAACATGGCACATGGTTTTCATTATTTGTTCCAAACTATTGAAAGAGATAAATGAACAGGAAAACATGCCTAACAGATATGGTGAATTTGAAACATGTTAAATTTCTGTATGCTGTAAGCTTTATGCTACAAATGTCACCACCAACAAAAATATGCATGGCAGTACATGTTTTTATTTGGTATTTCCAACTAATCATAGCCTACTAGCAAAGTGGCAGGCAGTAGCTGGTCATTTTTCTCAGACAGGAATTTGAGTGATTCATTCTTGAAGATTCATTCACAGGAATGGGTTACTACCTGAATGCTATGTGGGCCCTTTTTTTAAATGTCTCAGAATCTGAAGTTCCACATGATTTTGTTTTCTGCTCCTTATTGTGTAGTCAGTAACTGTAATTAAGGCAAGAAATGGTTACCTTTTCTGTTATTTTTCCTAGATAGCATGGAATAAGGTAATACGGTACTGGTAGCAGCAGTGAGGTGACTGCAAAGTTCTGGAAATGTGGCTGTTGAAACAAATCATTTTTGGAAAATGCAATTAAGAAATGATACTACCAAATAGTAGTGATTAAGAACCGAAAAGAAAAATCACTGAGGTTCTTGACAGCTTCGATGCTTTCATTAAACCAATACCATGTCATATTTCATGAAGGCAATCATCAATAATTAAGGGACAAAAATCCAGTAAAACTCAAAGTTACTGGATTTGTTCTGTTATAGATGGAAATAAAGCAAATGGTTGTGAGTAAAATCTAGAAATGGAGAAACATTACTACATTACTAGTAGTAATAGCAAGGTCTTAAAACTTGTTTTTGGACCTCATCTGACAAGGTCTTACAGGTTAATAAAAAAGATTAATAGACTAGATGAATAGATAAGATGATCAACCAATCTTCATATAGCTTTGGAGAAACAAGCAGAAGCGTGATAGGAATCGAGAGTGAAAAGTGTGACCTTTTTTTCCAGCAAGCAAACCTGTTTCTATTTAGGATGAGGCTAATTGTTAATTTTTTTTTCATTTGAACTCTGTCTTCCTGTTTTGAGCATTTTATACAAGGTTAGCTTTCTTCATTTCATTGCCTATAATGTGGAAATAATTCAGCAACTGAACTTGCAGCTCCTCAGCAACCATAATGAAAACAATAATACTTCCCCAAGGAGGTTACATGTCTCAGGTCATTGGTGGTGTGACAGAGATGTCCCTATCTTTTATGAAAGCTAAGCTCTGCTTTGCAAGTCTTCACTCACCAGAGGAATGTTCCCATAAACACTGGTATTTGAGAATGTATATTTTGAAAACGTGAAGTATAAAAATATCTTATATAAAATTTGAGGGATTTATTATTACTATACCCATTTTAAAACAGCCTAAACTAAGGATTTCTCTCTCCCACCCTATTCTCTCTCATAAGGGTGGGAAGATACTGAAGTTATAACAAAACACTCTTCATTATTAGAAGTGAGTGCTAAGTGAATGGAATTGGTTTTGACAGGTGTCTCTTAGCAAGATGGTTTCTGTAGCTGATTCTTCCTGAAGGACTTCCACATTCAGTGGAATAATGCTATCAAAAATCCGAGTGCATGTGTTAATTCAATTGGCTTTTACCACTCTTGCTTAGGAAGCTCACAACCAGAATTAGCACATATTCAGCATCAAATGAAAAGATATGTGTACCAATCAGTTTTAGATACTTTAAAAACATCTCACTCAAAACTAAGAGTAACATTAATATTCAAGCAAATTAATGTTACTTCTGTCAAACTAGGAGGATCATGGATCTTGAAGGGATTCATCTGTGAAATAAAGATTACATATTAAGCCATTATCACCAAGATTGTTGTGTAGTGGGAATTCCTGTTATTTGCTTCAGACAGTATAACACTTATCATTGTAAAAACATCCAAATTAGAATCCTTGTCAGGAAAATATAGTGTAAAAATACAGTGTAAAAATATGGGCTAAATAAGGGCCCCCCAAAAGATATGTCCATGTCGTAAATGCTGGGATGCATGAGTGTGACTTTAATTAGGAAAAGGGACGTAGGCAGATATAAATAAGGTAAGGATTTAAAAATTTTACTTATTTTATTTTAAGTTCAGGGGTACATGTGCAGGATGTGGAGGTTTGTTACATAGGTAAACGTGTGCCATGGTGGCTTGCTGCACCTATCAACCCATCTCATAGGAAGGTAAGGATCTTGAGATAAGGAGATCATCCTGGATTATCTAGGTGGGCCCTAAATCCGATGACAAGGATTTCTAAGAGTAAGGCAGAGGGAGATTAGACAGACAGACAGAGGAGAAGGCAATATGAGGACAGAGGCAGAAATTGGGAAGATGTAGCTACAAGCTCAGGAATGCAAGGGCAGCCATCAGGAGTGGAAGATGCAAAGATTCTTCCCTAAAGCCCCTAGAGGCAGCGTGTTCCTATTAAGTTTTGGGCATCTAGCCTCCAGAATTGTAAAAGAATGCATTTCTTTTGTTTCAAGCCACCAAATGTAGGGCAATTTATTATAGTAGCTGAGGAAACTAATATATCAGGTTTGTATTCTTCTTGTCCATGACCTTGGGTGAACTCTAACTTCATCTGTATAGACCTCAGTTTCTAAATCTTTTTTTTTTTGGAGACAGGATCTCACCCCATCACCCAGGTTGGAGTGCAGTGGCACAATCACAGGTCACTGCAGCCTCGACCTCCTGGGCTCAGGTGATCCTGCCCCTTCAGCCTCCTGAGTAGCTGGGACTAGAGGCACATGCCACTATGCTCAGCTTTTTTTTTTTTTGGTATTTTTTGTAGAGACAAGGTTTCGCCATGTTGCACAGGCTAGTCTGGAATTCCTGGGCTCAAGTGATCAGCCCGTCTTGGCTTCCCAAAGTCCTGGGATTACAGGTGTGAGCCACCACTCCCTGTCAGTTTCCTCATCTTTAAAAAGTGATTTCTGAACTAAAAAATAAAAATAACACCACCACCATTATTTGCAAAATTCTTTACAGTAATCCTGTGAGTTACATGATAAAACTCATTTTAATAATCTCAGAGAGGTCAAAATGTTGAAACTGAAATTTTGCTGACTCAAACCTTGGTCTGCCTTTGTTGTCTTCATCCGTCAACGCATACTATGTTTAAGACTCTGTAATTACTCTTGTGACACAGAGTTTACAGGCTAGCAGAGAATACAAGTATTAAATAAGCAACCAAATCCAAGCTCATTTGAATCTTATCTAAACAAAAGTAATAATATCTGTTAGGTCTGCAAAATGGTGATGGCAGATGCTGATTATCATCAAATACTTATCTATTTTATGTGCAGGATTTGCGTAAACATAAGATGATTTTCCTTGTAACAGAAGCAAGTCAAGAAAATGCACAAGTTATGGATGGCAGAAAAAGATAGCTCATTGGTCATCCTCTGAACTGCTTTTACAGAAGGTGAATAGGTCTATGACAGACATCAAACTTGCCCTGCTACAACCAAAGCAGTTGGATAAATTCATGCAACACTCACAGAAAATTAAAGCGATTTTCCTGGACTTAGGACTTGGTGGCTGATTTGCCTGGCATGTTAAACAGAAAGTTCTCAAGCAGAACATTGCACAGCAAGCTTGTCAGCTGGGGGTCCCAGTCACATCGAGCACATCTGCCTACTTAGGCCCTTACTTTGCTGTGCTTGACCAATTCTGCTCCTTTCCCTTCTGAGGAGCTTGTGAAACGACTATCCCTGAAGATCTTTCAGAAAAAATAGCAAGCATCTGTCCTAGATGGCTGGGTCATTTACCTGATGGAAGGCAGCAAGCGGGCCCAGTGTATCTCTCGAGATCCACTATGGCTCAATGCCTTTCTCTCTGCAGTTCACTTCACCACAACTAATCCCTTTACATGGCCCCAAATACAGAAGATGGAACCTGGTCCAGGTGAGGCAGTAGCACTCAGAAGATGAAGATCTAACGAACTCAGGTTTGAATTCTAACTTCACCACTTAACGGTGTGACTCCATCTAAATTATTTTCCTTGACTTCATCTTGGTTTTCTCATTTTAAAAAGAGATAATAATTTTTCCCCTAAATAAGAAGTGAAATTATGCTTATAAATCGTGTAACCTGGCATGTGGTAAATGCAAAGCACTAAATGGCAATTGCTGCTATTATTATAATCATCATTATTATTAATTGTACCTTCTCAAAGAAAGAGCTACTTTACTTGGATACTCTACTAAATGGCTAAACACCATAAGCATTTTTTCTAGTCTGTTGTAACCAGAATTAAGGGCCAGTACCAAACAATGGAAAACTTTACCCTTAATTTTGCAATCAGATATATACTTTTCCAAGTCTCCTCTAATTTAGCTTTTTATTTTCTTAAAAAAAAAATCTCTACATTGTTCTTTGGGTTACCCTCTATTTTCTACCAAAATAAATTCGAGGCCAGGCATGATGGCTCACGCCTGCAATCACAGCACTTTGGGAGGCCAAGGCAGGTGGATCACTTGAGGTCAGGAGTTTCAGACCAGCCTGGCCAACATGGTGAAATTCCATCTACTAAAAATACAAAAAATCACTGGGCATGGTGGCGCAAGCCTGTAATCCTAGCTACTCAGGAGGCTGAGACAGAAGAATCGCTTGAACCCCGGAGGCAGAGGTTGCAGTGAGCTGAGATCATGCCACTGCACTCCAGCCTGGGCAACAGAGCAAGACATTGTCTCAAAAGAAAAAAAGAAATCTGAGTTGCATCCACTTTGGCAACTAGGTCAGGGCTAAGCCTTCTCAGGCATGGCAATTTCCTAATAATGAGGGTGCATAATAATAACTAAACATAATTCCACACTTTACATGTGTCATATCTTCAATTCTTGCAAGTGCCCCATGGATTAGGAATTACTGTTTTACAGATGAGAAAACAGATTCAGAGTAAAGGACCTTCCCAGAGACACACAGGTAATAGAAGAAGTCAAAATTTCAACCTCCACAATCTGGTTCTAGAGACCAGTATCTAATTTACTATGCCTATTTTGAACGGACAGGCAAATTCCTAGGGCTCCCGAGTTCATTTCATTAAGACTAAATGAATGCAGCATCTACATGGTAAAGATCCACCTGATCATGTAGTAGAGGAAATCCTCAAAGGCATAAAGAGAAAATAAAATAAAGGGGAATCCTTAAAAGCATCAGGAGAAAAAAAAAAAGGACAGATACAATCAGAACTTTTTTTCTGTTTCTTAGAAGATCGATATGCTCATGTAGGTAGAGATCAAAGTCTTTGAGTGTTATATCTTTAAAAAAGAAAATTTTTCTTGTCATTTCTGACACAAATACAGAGGTTATCCTCTCCTGCAGGCCCTGGGATGCTAGCAGGGTTGCAGGGCTGGCTAGGGGGATTGGGTGATTCTAACAAAAGCTATTCAGCTATTGAGCTTAATTGTGTTTCCATTTAAGGGTTGGCATTCTAATGACTATTTTTTTAGAGCCTCTGAGGATAAATGCTTTTCAATTTGACCTTCAGAATAGGAGTCTTTATGGGATTACAATTTAATTGGAAAAGAATTTAACAAGACAGTATATTTTTCCAAAGATTGTGGAGAATAATTAGCCAAATAATAGTATTAAAAAATTATTGTATCGTAGATCCTTCTTTCATATGTATTTTTAAAAGTTTGCTTTTGAACATCTTAATTCAGTAAGAATGTTGTGAATGGGCAGCTGTGTCATTTGAGAGATCAATTATTTCTATCTCCAAATTCTATTTTATCATGATAGTATGAGGTAATACATGTTCCATCAGCTTATATTCCACTGGGTTAAATAATTCCAAATTATATCGCACAGTGAAATGAGTGGGTGTCTGCAAAATGGAAGGCCACAGTACACAGAAGACAATTCGCATTTCAAAACTCCATTTCCCTTGCGTGCCTCAATTACTTCTCTCTTCCCAAATGCCCACTTGAAATTAATGCTTAGAACTATGCCTGGTACATGGTAAGTACCCAATACACATTAGGTATTTCTGTTATGATGATGACTTGACGGTATATAGTTGTTACTCTTATTATTACATTATATATTATTAATAATACTATAGGCTGAACACAGTAATCCCAGCACTTTGGGAGACTGAGGTGGGAAGATCATTTGAGGTCAGAAGTTTGAAACCAGCCTGGCCAACATGGTGAAACCTCGTCTCTACTAAAAATACAAAAAAATTAGACGGGCGTGGTAGCAGGTGCCTGTAGTCCAAGCTACTCGGGAGGCTGAGGCAGGAGAATGGCGTGAACCCGGGAGGCGGAGCTTGCAGTGAGCCGAGATCGTGCCACTGCACTCCAGCCTGGGCGACAGAGCCAGATTCCGCCTCAAAAAAAAAAAAAAATTTAGCCAGGTATGGTGGCGGATGCCTGTAATCACAGCTGTTCAGGAGGCAGAGGCAGGAGAATCGCTTGAACCCGGGAGGCGGAGGTTGCAGTGAGGCAAGATCACACCACTGCACTCCAGCCTGGGCAACAGAGCAAGACCCTGCCTCAGAAAAAAAAAAAAAAAACCACAAAACAATATGGCAGGACTGTATGATAAGTACACTTGTGCATGAGCTAACCTAATGAACCAACCAAGTGTGCTATTGCATCCTCATTTTACAGATGATGAAAAAGACTCAGAGAAGTTAAATAACGTGCCTGTGGTTAAATGGTAAATGGCTGGTAAGTGACCTAGACTAAATCTGAATGCAGGGAATCCAATTCCAGAAAATGCCATTCAATCATTACAGGATTCTTCTTTCTCTATTATTACCTTGTAAAAAGTTCAGACATTGACGAAATAAACACTATGGCTTTTATAGCAATAATTCCTGTATGTAATGATCACTGTATATCTCCTTGGTTTACTCCTTAAGTGGTAAACTAAATTTTTATGTTTATTTTATGTTTATTTTATTTTATTTATTTATTTTTAATAATGCCTTTTATGTTTATTTTATTTTATTTATTTATTTTTGAGACGGAGTCTCGCTCCAGGCTGGTGTGCGGTGGCACAATCTCGGCTCACTGCAACCTCCACCTCCTGGGCTCAAGCAATTCTCCTGCCTCAGCCTCCCGAGTAGCTGGGACTACAGGTGCCCGCCACCACGCCTGGCTATTTTTGTATTTTTAATAGAGACAGAGTTTCCCCATATTGGCCAGGCTGGTCTTGAACTCCTGACCTCAGGTGATCTGACCACTTCGGCCTCCTAAAGTGCTGGGTTTACAGGTATGAGCCACCATGCCTGGCCCAGATGCCTTTTAAAATAATCTTGGCAATAATTTACATAACAAATCAAATAGTTGATTTTTTTTTTTTGAGATGGAGTCTCATGCTGTCACCCAGGCTGGAGTGCAGTGGCACAATCTCAGCTCACTGCAAGCTTCGTCTCCCAGGTTCATGCCATTCTCCTGCCTCAGCCTCCTGAGTAGCTGGGAAGACAGGCACCTGCCACCACGCCCGGCTAATTTTTTGTATTTTTAGTAAAGATAGGTTTCACTGTGTTAGCCAGGATGGTCTCAATCTCCTGACGTTGTGATCCACCCGCCTCTGCCTCCGAAAGTGCTAGGATTACAGTCGTGAACCACCGCACCGGGCCGATTTTCTTAAAATACCTTCAAGTTTTTGTTATTCCTCTTAACTATCAAGATCAAACTGTATGTTCATAGCATGAATCAACTATACCAATTTCTAACCCAGTTTTTGCATGAATGAGTGCCAAGAAACAATAGTTGAAATAAAAAAATAGAACCATTTGAATAAATTACTGAGGTTACTTACTGCATTTAAGGTTAATATTTTATTTTTGGCCTCAAGAGTGACAATCAGATTTCACTCTCCTGAACAGCTGCTCTCCCTGACCTGTGATGGTGGTCACTATATAATTCAATTGCACTTCGCAGAAATGGATCTAATAATTTTTAAATACAGAAAATCATGACCAAAACATTTTTTTCTTGAAGCTGAGCCACTCTTGGCTCCAGCAGAAACTTTTTAAAAAAAATTTCCAGAAGATAATGACTTTTAAAATGATAGATATGGGTTTTGATAATTACCAATACTTTTCATCATTATTTCAGATAATCAGGAGGTGGTGGTGAGGGGTGGGAATCACTTTCTTGTCTTTCAGTCTAAACTCAAATTGAAATGGGGTAATTCCCTTGATCCCTTCACAGGACTTGTGAAGGGGTAGCTTGCTTACTCAGCCCACAGATCTTAACCCCTTGAGGGAGGGGGAGCATGCAGGTAATCAGGTGCAGAGGCTGGGACAAGCACTTCTGGGCAGCTGGCAGGAGCAGAACTCTGTGCAGAACCGCTGTAGTATCTAGGGGTTGCCTGTGGCCCCTGGAGCCCCAGAAGGTATGTGTTACAGTGTGCTCTTTTAGCTTTGCTGTCCATGGACAGCTTAAGTGTTAAACAACTCAGTGGAGGGTCAGTCTGACAGCCTCTTGCACCCGCACCCGGGTCCTTGTCCAGCATCCAGGAGGAATGAGGTAACACAAACAAACTGGAGGGTGGTGAATGTGGAGGCTTTCATTGCCAATGAAAGTGGCTCCCAGCAGGAAGCGGGGGCTGGAAAGGGGATGGAGGACGAGGGTGGTCTTTCCCTGGAGTGTGGGTGCCAAACTCCTTTCTAACCATCCCCAGCCCACATCCTCTCTGACTGTAGTCTCCGATGTCCAGCTGGTTCTTCACCTCTCAATATTCAGACACCTCTTCTCTCCTCTGCCATGGCTCTCTGCTCTGCCAGTGCAGTCTGGGGTTTTTACAGGTACAGGATGCGGGGGCAGGGTGGGCCAGGGTGGTTCTGGAAAAGGCAACATTTGGGTGGGAAAACAGGAAGACATGTTCTCACTTTGGGCCATGGGTCCAGGCTTGAGAGTGTGGCCCTCACCAGGGACTGCCCTTCTACCCAGTATTTCCCTGCCTCCTGTCCATATCAGAATATCCACTTCAGCAGAGCCACCACATGGGGTGGCAGCACAAATTATGCAATGTAATCCTGCCATTTGAGAGGTTTTCCTGACCACTCCTTGTCGAGTTTCCTTCCAGTTCCCATCGATCACAAAACCAGCTGTATTTTCACCGTAACTTGTTTGCTTTATACATTTGTGATTATTAATTTTATATGTTAATTTGACTGGGCCAAGGAGTGCAAAGCTTAAACATTATTTCTGGATGTGTTGTAAGGGTGTTTCCAGCTGAGATCAGCATTGCAATCAGTGGACTCAGCAAGGTACACTGCCCCCGAACTATGCAGTTGGCATCATTCAATCCACTGAAGGCCTGAGCAGAACAAAAGAAAGAGGAAGAGGAATTCATTCCTTTTGCTTCCTGCCTGCCTACTGAGCTCAGATATTGCTCTTCTCCTGCCCATGGCCTGGAATTTACACTATCAGCACCCCTGGTTCTCAAGCATTCAGACTTGGACTGGAATTATACCACCAGCTTTCCTAGGTTTCTACCTTGCAGGCAGAAGGTCATGGGACTTCATGCTCCATAATCATGTAAACCAATTCATCATATTAAATCTCTCTCTCTCTCTCTCTCTATATATATATATATATAATATATATGTGTGTGTGTGCACGCATGTACAAATGTGTATTTATATACAAATAGAACACATGTACGTGCCCATGTCTTTGACTAGAAGAATGAATAAATAAGACTCTAGGGAGTTATGGTGTCCAGGACCAAGTAAGCCAAGTTTTGAGAGTATATACAAGCAGGAACTACTCAAGTGTAATCACCCAGGAACTCAAAAAGAAAGAACTCATTGGTTTAAAATCTTATCTATACTCATACCAGCACTTATGTCTGTAGGAGAAAGGGAACTAGTGCTTATTGAATACCTTCTATGAGCCATAGTATTAAATTCTTAAAACCATCTGGTCAGGTGAGTCATATTATCTCTTCTATCAGAGGGGGAAATGAAGTTCAGAGAGATTAAATACTTGCTCAAAGTGAGATGGCTGTCAGGTGGCAAGTACAGCTGGGATTTTAATCCAGCAATGTCGGCTACCAAAATTCTGCTTTTTCTAGGTCACTGTAGTGCTCCCACGTTATTTCTCCCTGCCTAATTGCTTTTTCTCAGAGAAAATATTGCTGGGTTTTGCCTGGGTTCAGATCCTATTTCTCATGGCATCATCTCAATTTTGACATATTGTACCAATATGATTCAGCCCCAAAAGAGTTATTTTAATTAAGTCACATATATTAATGGTATAGCACACCTAGAAGGGATCTTAAAAACGATCAAGTTATTCAACCTCGTTTATTTTGCAGATAAAGAGAATGAAGAGCAGGATGGTTACATGCCCTGCCCTTCTTTATGCATAAAGATCAACGAAGACAGCAGGAGTTGAACTTCTTTCCTTCCTTGGGGGGTTTAATGGATTGCTTAAGTTATAACCCATCCTTGCAGTCTGGGTCAATTTACTAGTACATATTTGATAAATGTTACCTGTAAAATGACTCCTAGAATCCAGCATGGAAGATTCCTTAGTGGTCACAAAATCATAAATGCACCAGAATGAGAACCAAAACGTTTAGACGTCAGCTTAAAGCCATTTTACTAAGGGCAAGCTGAGCCTGAAATGCAAACCACTTAACTTCCAGCTTGATGTTCTTTCAGTGCTGAAAAGAACTGCAGTCATCACATGATTTTTCTTTCCTTAGTTTGGTTTTATAAGCATCAGAGTATGGTCTAAGTGTGAATATTATTTCTACCACTTCTTAGTTGTATGACTTCAGTCAAAGACCTTAACTTCTCTAAAACCCAGTTTCCTCATCTGAAAAAAGGGTCTAATTATATTTTCCCTGTATTGTGTTTTGAAGATCAAATGTATGTGGAAGTGTGCAATGAACAAAGTTGAGTTTATCAGCCCAAAATGTGTTGTGCTTGCCCAGCATAATGATTAAATTGTTTTCAAAACAGTATAGGTGGTAAGGGAGAGCACATGAGCTCCAGTCTGCCATAATATCCACCTGTCTCTTTTGGCCTTGTATCCATTCCCTGTTCACGCATTCATGTTACATACCCAGTCCCCACACACGTTTGAGTTTCTCTTTCCTGAAGGAATAATAAAAAATGGTGGTTGTTATTATCCCAATTTTCTAAATGTCTATACGTAGAAATTTCAGCAGGAAATATAGTAAAGATAACCAATCTGTACAAACTAACATTTGAAATCCTAATAGAATAGTCTATTCCCTGACAAACATACACCCAGAAGACCAGAAAGGTTTATGGTTAATAAAAGAGTATATTGACCTTTCCTAGGGAATTATGCATGGCACCTTTATTACAAATACTGTAAATTGAAAACGAAGCAAGAAAATTATAGGGTTCAACTAACTAAAGAAGGGATTCATCATGAACATTCATTAAATGTCAACCTGGTGGATTAGGAACAGCAGCAATTAGCCTGCAGTGATCAAATGATATTTCAAAATGCCAAAAATGGATTCGTCTTTAAGTTACAACTCTTCTACAGTCTTGAGTTCAAATGCCATTTTATAACATAAGAGACATGAAATTTGTTTGAGATTTTTCTAAGCATTGCAAACATTTCAGCACTAAAATACTGTTAGTTTCAATTACTCTAGAGAAAAGTTTAGAAGTTAAAAAGTTTAAAAGCCTGGATCCTGCTGAGAAAAAGCCTGAATCCTGCTGAGAAAAACCACAATTAGTTTCTAACTACTTCCTTTGGTTCCTGCTATAACCCCTTATTCCTTCTGATCCCTTGATCCCAGTGATAATCCAGTGAACTGCCTCTGGAGGTAAAGGAGAGACACCCTGTGAAAACAATAGGTATAGTGTGGAGAGGGACAGGAAGTCCTAATAATAGCATTCAGACTGCAGCTAACAGCTGTGACCTTCTGCAAGATGAATTATCTCCAAGGCCCCAGTCTGCCTCACCTTTATTTTTATTTATTTTTTCGAAACAGAATCTTGCTTTGTCACCCAGGCTGGAGTGCAGTGACATGGTATGGCTCAATGCAGCCTCGATCTCCTGGGCTCAAGTGATCCTCCCACCTCAGCTTCCTGAGTAGCTAGGACTACAGACACGTACCACCACTATGTCCTGCTAATTAAAAAAAAAAAAAAATTAGTAGAGAGAAAATCTCACTATGTTGCCCAGGCTGGTCCTGAACTCTTGGCCTCAAGTGATCCTCCCACCTCTGCCTCCCAAAGTGCTGTGATTACAGGCATAAGCCACCACACTGGCACTCCTCACCTTTAAAGTTAAGGAACTGGATCAGTATTCTCTAGGATCCCTGACATAGCTAAGTAAATAGATGGATCAGGCCAGGACACCCAAGAGAAACACAAA
Organism: Macaca mulatta; assembly: GCF_049350105.2. Classification (NCBI taxonomy): domain Eukaryota; kingdom Metazoa; phylum Chordata; class Mammalia; order Primates; family Cercopithecidae; genus Macaca; species Macaca mulatta. The sequence continues at coordinate 141,524,957 of NC_133407.1, read as the reverse complement.
ACTGATTCCAGGTCACTCATTGCTCCTAAGATGATGATCCCTTTGAAAGCACTTCATAAAGATGAAGTTGCTTTTCCTCACCACAGGGCTTCAGGATACATGCCTTCTTTTTCTTTTGTTATGCATTAAAGAGCAGAGAAATAAAGAAAAGCAGTAGCTTATCCCGAAAGCCCCAGGGAATGGGTACTAAAAAGATTTTCAAAGTGAGGTGTTACTAGTTTTCAATCCCCAAACTGAATCATGACTCCTGGTCTCCTGTTCGCCCAGTAGTATATCATAACTTCTTAGAGAAACAGCCAGAATGTTCTGGGACTTATGCTAATTCTTTGTTAATAAGGAAGGTAGGACCATTTAGAAGCTGTCGATTCCTTCCCATTAAAGCGGGCGCGCACACACACACACACAAAGAAGGTAGGAATCAGTTATGGGTATATATTATATTTTCAAGTCTTCAAGACCACTAGGAAGCTGTTGCATCATGGAAGGCAGACTGAAAGGGTTCATACAGCATCCAGAGGTAACTTGCTATAAACCACCAATAAAATTCTAAGCCCCTCGCTACCATTTAATAGACTTCCTCCTCAACCAGGGCTCTTAAGATGTAACCTGAAAGACTGATTCAGGCCACAAAGGGAAGAGGGGTCAGACATGCCTCATTATACCTCTCTGCCATTAACATCAACACAGACTTAAGTCTGATAAGAAACACTTTACAGCCTGTTCTCTCTGAAGCCTGCTAGCTAAAAGCTTCATCTGCATAATAAAACTGGTCTCCACCACCTCTTATGGCAACCCAGACATTCCTTTATATTGTTTAAATTTACCCAAAGCCTGGAAGCACCCCCCACCTTTGAGCTGTCCCACCTTTCTGGACCAATACAAAGTATTTCTTAAATGTGCTTGATTGATGTCTCATGCCTCCCTAAAATGTATAAAAAAGCAAGCTGCACCCCGACCACTTGGGCACATGTTCTCAGGACCTCCTGAGGGCTGTGTCAGGGGCCATGGTCACCCATATTTGGCTCATAATCTTCGAATAGTTCAATTAATATATTAACATTCAAATAATACCTCTTCAAACAAAGAGTTTGACCCTTTTCATTGACATTGCTCACTCACACATGTATCCTTAGCATACAGCTTAGATCTCATTCACAGCACAGTACTATGCTTGCTCTTTTTCCCATTTTTTAAAAACTTTGCAAAGCATTTCACATTTGATTTGTTAATGATGATAAACCTGCAAGATGGCCAACTGTTTTCTCCATAGTTTCTAAAGGAGGAATGAAGAATACAGAAGAATAAAGACTATAAATGGTATTTATTGAATTCAGTGAGTTTGAGCTTTCTGGAATTAAGATGAAAAGCACCTTTATTCCTCATTTAGGTGGATATACTGTTTCAACTGGTCTTATGGCATGTTTGTTGGTTTCTTTCCTTTTCATTTGAACCTCACTGCTCCATGTACATTTCTTTTTATTTTTCTCATTTCTACTCCTTTGAGATTTTGGCAGGACCATAATTGATTTGCCTCTTGCTTTCCTAGAGTTCCCAGAACAGTCTCATGTGCTCAAGTGGTATTTAAGTGTAGATCAAAATATTCTATTTAACTTGGGTTTGGAATTGTGAGAGATAATTACAATCAGCAAAGAATTCACAATATCTAAATTGTATAATGCAGGAATGCTAAAGATTATTTAATTCTCTATGACAAACAGCATCACAACTTTACCTCTCAGGAAATGAAAATGTATTACTATAGATATGAAAGTGGCATTTTTTCACCTATACGGGCTTAGAATCTTAAGGGCATGAGTATGTACTGGGGAGTAGCAAGGACCACAAACTCTCTTGCCCTTAAGGGTCAGAAACCAATGTTAAATGAGTGAAGTAGGCTGGTGTGATTTCATATGACATGTAAAATCGAAGTGGTAGAAGAACAAATCCATATAGTGGAACTCAATGGCAGACATGGTTGCCAGAAACTCCACGTCTTTAAGAGAAGCTTAAAATGCAGATTGTTTTCTGGAGAAACTACTTAAAAAATATAGTGTTTTATTCTTATGTGGAAGCCAAATAGAAAACGTATAAAAGAGAACATGCCTCTATATTGAGAGTTGGAAGATCCAAAGCCTTTTAGAGATTTTAAACATGTTTTTAGGGGAACAGGGCTGAGAGGGCAGGGAATCCATTTCACAGAGGCCAACAGGCACACATGATCTCCTACACTATAAAGGTCCATGCAGTCAAGCACTAAATGTCTGATACCAGAAAAGGCATTAGTAAGAAAAACTGTGGTGCTTACTACAGCTAAATTAGAAATACTTTGTATCATTCTGCTTCAACATTTGGCCCTCACAATGTAGATTTGCAGGACAACTAGTTTTATCTTATTCTTATATGTAACATCTGTTGGATCGGAGTACACATCAGATATATGCACTAACATTTTCTCTTCCATCACATGCTGCCTGTTACAGCTGTGGGATTAAGACCTCCCCACTACTTTTATCCTTTTATCAGGGAGTACTTAAAGTGATAATGGTCAGTTAGTTCTTCAAATAAATGAATAAATTAAAAATATTCTCATGTCACTATCTGATGTTGGTATGAATTCTTGAGAGTTAATAGTGTACTAATTTGAAATAATGTATTGCTAATCTACTCTATTAGCCAGTTATCTTTATGAAGGCTTTTAAGGATATCGTAAGAATTTCGACTCTCATTTTAGGACTTAACAATCACACGAATCACCACCACCACTTATTGTGTGGCTTCTAGATACTTCAAAAATACATGCTCCTGTTTATTGCCCATGTGACGTCACAAGGTATGTATTAATATCTTCATTTTAATATTCAGAAGGGAGCACTAAAGTTTTGAGGAAATTAAATGACTTACACAAAGTTCATCAACCTAGTAAGTGATAGGGCTACCATTTAATCTCTGATTAGTCTCACTCCAAAGTTTCCACTCTTCAACCTCTGTTTCTGTCCAACATAATGACTAAAACAATAATAAAATTGATTTCTAAGTAGTAACCAACTGTAGCTCATGCCTATAATCCCAGCACTTTGGGAGGCCAAAGCAGGAAGATTGATTGAGCCCAGGAATTCAAGACCAGCCTGGGCAACATGGTGAAACCCCACCTCTACCAAAAAAAAAAAAAAAAAAAAAAAAATCAGCTAGGCATCATGGTGTGCACCTGAGTCAAGACTGCACCTCTACAATCAAGCCTGGGCGACAGAGTGACCCTGTCACAAACAAACAAACACACAAATGAACAAACAAAAAACCCCAAACAACAACACAACCTGAAAAGGAAGCCTTTAAATGTTGGTCTAAGATTCAAGCCATTTCAACATGGTGATCTTAATAAAATCATTGCTCTAACTACCCTCCCCCCACCAGATAAAAATCATACAAACATGGCTTGCTTCCTGAAAATGCTTTCATTGTCAGCTATATATAAAACAATTACTTTGCTGATCTTTTAATCATCTGAAGGAAATAAATGCCACTATGGGGCATTAAGAGGCTAACATAGTAGAGTCTGGGCTGCAATTATAATTTGTTTCTTAGCAACTAATAGCAAAAGTTATAAAGTTGGTTCTAAAACATCTGTAAGAGGCAGCATTACAGCCCCGGGAATATTGTGACAGTCCTTAACAGTATAATCTTGTGAGTAATTTGCTTTTGATATTATCATAAGATAAATCATTTTGGATCTGCTTGGTCAAAGCCCTAAAGAATTCTCATTAAAAATCAGCTATTATTATGTGTGTTGTTTTCTTCCCCTCTCTCCTCCATTATACTGAACCCGCTGAATTGGTTATTTCATGCATTATAATAAGTTGGATGGAATCAGTATGATAAAAACAGATTCCTTTAATAACTAGGAGAAAGGAGTTCATCACTATAATAGTTCCATTTCCTGTCTGAAACAGCACTTACTGAATGTAGTCATGGTTAGAGTAAATTAAAATTTTTATAATGAATATGAGTGAGAACAATAGGAATTTTAAAGAGTTCTATATGCTGTAAACAGAGAGAAACAGTAGTGAAATTTGAGTGGCTCTGGGTCTAACAGCTTAGGTGATTTTCTGGTGAGAACTTGCTTTCAAAAAATCACGAGTGGCTCATATTTTGAGAACATAATTTAATTTTTTGGCCTACAGGAATACTATTCTGTAATTTACCTCAAAATCTTTAAAATAATTGTATCATGCTTTTCTCTTATACATACATGGATAACATGACATACTTCTGGGACAGTTATTTCTTAAAATCTAGGACAGGTACTGTCTACTGAGAAACAAAATTATTGGATTATAATACAAAGACATATTAATAGGTTAAGTCAATGAAAGAGAAATATACCTTTTAAAAACTTTCATAGAGAAAAGCATACAATTATTTGGTTATGCATGTTTGGAAATATGCTGGTCATATTAGAAAGAATTTGTGTCCTGGGTAAAAGGACACACATTAGAACTGGCCACTTGAGGGTGTCTTGCATGAGATACCTCCCAAATAAACCAAGAATTCATGACTCCATCTTTCCTGTTACATGCTGTGTGGCAAACAGCAAAGCCTACTCTCCTGGCTACTTTTAAGGTGACTCAGTTTATAGTAACTGGAGGATCTGGTGCCTTGATTGGTCTTTTGTCCTTTGCTGCTACTAGAGAGGGTAGGGTCACTTGACCTGATGTTGAAGGGGTAATCCGTGCCAGGTACATTAGCTAAGACAAATTTTTATTCGGTCGAAAACTTAAGAGCAAATATATTCCCTGATAGAACCTACAAACACACTCTTAGAAATATTAGTTGGAGAGCCTTAGACGGGTAAGCATTAACTTTCGTTGTTTTCAATCTTTCTTTACTAAATTTAATGGGGGAAAGCATAATTAAACTGAGATAGATATGGAATATTGAGTAGTCTTATAGTTTCCTCATGTTAGGGGTATTAACCATGGGTTATACGAATTTCTGTTTAAATATCAGAAAAATGTCATTTTCCTGAAAGCACAAAGGATCCTTAAATTCAAAGATGTCAGCTGGGTGTGTTGGTGGGCCCCTGTAATCCTTGCTGCTTGGGAGGCTAAGGCAGGAGAATTGCCTGAACCTGGGAGGCAGAGGTTGCAGTGAACTGAGATCGAGCCACTGCACTCCAGCCTGGGCAATAGAATGAGACTGTCTTAAAAAAAATGTATGCTGTCTCTCCTGGAATAGAAATTAGGGATTTTCAATATATCTTATATGCATACCCACCCCCACACACAGTCTCTGCATCTTTTACCTAAGACATATAAGATGCTTGAATGAAGTGGGTATGTCTGTTTCCATTTAGAACACATTTGTAACTGAGGACGTTTTACTCTATGGGCTCATCAAAAACTTATTACACAAAATTTAATGCAGTTAAATTTAATCGAGAGAAACCTATAGGTCAATCAACAAATATTTATTGATCATTGACTTAATAACAAGCTCTGTGCTGGGTTCCAGGGAACCAAAGAGGAGGAAGACACAGAACCTTCCCTCAAGTTTACAGTCTACCAATTCTACCAAGAGGAGAAGGAATGTCACACAAATTCACGTGTAAAAGAAAATGGATAGTCTGTCTATTAGGCCCTGAGGAATGTTGACTCTGGAGATCAAGTCACAGAGCTTGACCTTTTAATTACTTATTTTTTGTTATAGATTAACTTCCTACCTTATTTCCTTATTCCTGGCTCAGAGAAGATGGCCCTGAGATAGAAGACCCCTTGACTGAGACAACAGACCCTTTGACTATTACATCCTGAATGTGGAATATTAAATATACATGATTATTCTTTCCAAAAAGAAAAAAAAAAGAAACACTACTTACAACAAACCAAATTGCTGTTAACTATTCACCAACCCTGTATGGAAAATGATGTAATCCTTTTCATCTTCCCCAGACCTTGCCAATATAAGAGGAGCCCTCAAATCTCCCCACTTTGGAGCCATGACTCCACTCTTTTGGAGTCTGTGTCCTCCTGAGTGGCCATCCTCAAACTTTGTGTTCAAATAAGTTCAGTATTTAATTATTTCACCTGAATCTGGTTATTAGGGTTGACACATGCAATAAATATGCTATGACATAAGTATGTATAAAATTCAAAGCACAAAGGCAGAAGGGGTCAGTTCAGCCTGAAGAGCAATACTTCAATCAACAAATATATGTTAACTGCATATATGGGTCAGGTCCAACACTAGGTGTTGGTATTATAGCAGTGAATATATTATAAAAGGTTCCTGCCCTCATGGAGCTCATATTGTAGTGAAGGAGACAGACAATAGCTTAGTGAAAAAGATAAAAATAGATAATCAAAGAGTGATAATAATTGTGCTGTTGCAAATTTTTAAAATGTTATATTATAGAAACTAAATGGGCTGGGTGCGGTGGCTCACATCTATAATCTCAGCATTTTGGGAGGCTAAGGCAGGCAGATCACTTGAGACCAGGAATTCAAGACCAGCCTGGCCAAAATGGTAAAAACCCTCTATGTACAGAGGAGTTTTGTATGGGGAGGAGGGCCATGGTGGGAGAACACGGGAGCAGAAGAGATGAGGCTTGAAAACAGATTAATAAGAATGAACTGGCTGGAAATAAAAACACTAAGCAGTATTTGAATTCTCAAATAAGCCAATGCAATTCCCTAAAGGAGTCCATGTGAACGTTTAATTGTTACAGTCACTGTACAAAGCATATGGATCAGATCATACAAGAGTAATGCTTTTAAGATGCAAAGGCAAACCATCACTTACGTCTGCTGGAAAGTCATTACTGTCCCACAAAGCGTGATGAATAAAGAGCACCAGCAGGCTGCTGGGTGAATGTTATAAGCACAACCAACCTTTTGCGAAGCTGAGATCACTGTCCATGCTTCCAAAGAAGAGGACTGTTCAGGCTATGGTTGAAAGGGAATTGATATAAGAATCCTGGAAATCTTGCAAGTACAACAGGCTATTTTGTAAACTGCCTCAATGTGCATCTGCTTCATGTTCTTGATGGTTAATACAAATAAGAAAACAGTATTAAATAAACATCTTGAAACCAAATGATGTTGTCTCATGGGATACAGTTATACATTGGTTCCAAAACTGCTGTAACAGTCATCCTCCTGCAGTCTTTCCAAATGAAAACAAAGAGACACTCTCTAGCCTGAAGGAGTGTTATTCTATTTGCTGTCCCACCTGACTAGGTCTAGTATGCAGTGTTAAAGTTCAGTTCTTCTTGAAAGTGTTCCAAAACTCAAAATACATAAACTATCAATTGTTTTCTAAAGTTCACAGGAGTTAAGTGAAGAGTAACCATTATTTTTCAGTCAATTATTTGTAGAGCAAATGGGTCCCTCCTTCATTTTGATGCACACAAGGAAAGAAATGAAGTGTTTGGTTACTTTTAAAGTAGAGGAGATAAGTGAGATACCATAACATAAAAGTGATGTGGAAGAGAGAAGCAACAATGGCTATAGGAAAGGTAGGTTGATCAGAAGCAAAAAGCTTGGCAGATGAAATGGAGATTGGGGTGGGGGGAGTGCAGCTGACATATCTTTTCTTTTTTTTTGTTTTTGTTTTGAGATGGAGTCTTACTCTATCACCCAGGCTGGAGTGCAGTGGTGCAATCTTGACTCACTGCAAACTCCACCTCCTAGGTTCAAGCTATCCTTTTGCCTCAGCCTCCCTGGTAGCTGGGACTACAGGCGTGAGCCACTGTATTTGGCTTAATCTAACTTTTCTGGACTAATATTTGTCTTAGTCAAAAGTCTACTACATTGAGGCTGGGCACAGTGGCTCATGCCTGTAATCCCAGCACTTTGGGAGGTTGAGGCAAGTAGATCACCTGAGGTCCAAAGTGCAAGACCAGCCTGGCTAACACGGTGAAACCCCATCTCTACTAAAAGTATAAAACTAATCTGGGTATGGTGGCAGGTGCCTATAATTCCAGTTACTTTGGAGACTGAGGCAGGTGAATTGCTTGAACCTGGGAGGCGGAGGTTACAGTGAGCCAGATCATGCCACTGTACTTCAACCTGGGCGACAGAGGGAGACTCTGTCTCAAAAAAGAAAAACAAAAACAAAAACAAAACGTCTACTATATTGAGATGAAGGCTTCATTATTACTCAATACCAGAGTTTGGTAACCCCCTAAGCCTGTAATCCCTACAGGGAGTTTAGAAAATACAACATACTTGTCATCCGTAGACAAGGAAATCTGTCTACAGTAAGGAATTTTGGCCTTACTGAAGAAATTCAGGAGCAGGAACCCAAACCAAACACCCAGTCTCATCTTCATCTAGAATCATACATGCATTACCTTTCTGAGGTCTTCCTCTAGTTGCCAAGTGTTCTCTATGCTGCAATCAGTGTGTCATGGAAAGAACCCCGCAAGAATGTTGGATTCCATCCCCTACCTACTACTTATCAGAGCAAAATGTAAAACAAAACTTAAATAAGTTACTATATCATTGAATAAAACTTGTACAAACTTTACACCTAACAAGTCAGTACTACTACCTGCTTATTAATAAACCTTGTATCTTTAAACTTTCTCTTTCAGTCTATTAAAATATACAAAAATTTTGTCAACTTGAAAAAAATATATAAAGCAACACTTCTTTGACTCTACACTCCCTTCAGCTAAGCACTTTTTCTCTTTCCTTCTTCAGGTATACCCTTGCTTTTTCTACTTATTGACTTCCCATTTACTCTGCAACCCCACCACTAAAAGATTAACTAAAGCTCATTACTTTACAACCCCACTGTCTGGATACTGGCCTCAAATCTCCGACGAAACTGCTCTGGCAAAAGTCAATTCCATGTTGCCAGATCCAGTGGGCATTTTTCAATCCTTATCTTATCTGATTTCTCTGTTGTATTGGACATTTTCAACTGCTTCCTGAAAATGTCTGTTCTCTATCCTCTCCTGATTCCTATCTCTTCTTCTCCTCCCTCTTAGTCTTTTTTGAGGGCTCTTTCAACTTCACCTACCCTTCAAGCACTAGTTTCCACCAAGGTGCCCTTGGTTTGCTGCTTTTCTTTCCTTTTTGGATGATCTTACACACTCTCATAATTTTAAATCTAATATTTATGTTCATGTCTATTTACTGTAAACCTTCAGCCCTACCGATGTAGTATTTCTCATATATTCAACTGCCTGATTAACATACCCACTTGAGTATCCTACAGATAAGGTGACTTTACATCCTAGTTTTCCTGAAATAATTGAGGTTTACATTTATTGTCCTGGCAAAATTATTGATAGTGGCACCTTTGACACTCGTAAGAATCCAGGTTGTGTGATGTGATGTATCACACAACTTGGTATGTCTTCAAGTAAATTTGCCACCTCTTAGTCTCCAACCCTAACCTGATTCCAAAGTTAGTCAATGATACCCCACCATCCAAGATATTAGACTTTAAAGTCATCCTATAATCTTTTTTTTCTTTCTTTCTGTACTCTTTACTCTCAGTCTCTGTCCCTACCTTCACCCAAACCATCCAACAAACCTTGATGATTTCACCACAAAAAATATTTTTCAAATATGTCTCCTCTACTTTCACTGCTTTTGTCTTAGGATAGACTCTCATTATTTCCCGCCTGCAATATTGGAAAGCCTTCCCGTTTTCCAGATTCTGGTATCCTAGCGCCTTAAATGCCCATTCCAAAATGAAGCCACAGTAATCAATTTCTAAAATGCAAACCTGTTTATACCACTCTGCTGGCTTAAGACCCTTTGAAATTGTCAGCCACCAAAAGATTAACTAAAGCTCATTAGCATGTCAAACAAGGTCCTCCATGATCTCCCCCCTTAGCTCTCTCTCTCCCCTTGTAGCCGCCCACTCTCCACTTCATATTTGACAACCTTGAAACATGGAATGTTTCCATGTCCCCTGCATATCCATGAAGAGTCAGGCTTTGCTGTTCTTGTCGCATGAAACACCCTGCCAGCTCTCTTGGCCTCTTTAACTATCAACCATCTGTCAAGACTCTGCTCAGTCATTGTCTCTCTTGGGGAGCCTACTGTGTACCCCAGGACAGATTACATATTGCTTCTCCATGTTTTCATTACATACTGTGCACACTGCTGTCTTTTCATTTACCACATAATATCCTGGAATTAATACTGTATGTCTTTCTCTTCCACTAAAGTACAAGATCCTTCTTATTTATTTTTACTCCTTTCAGATTTTTTCTTTAGATCTTTTTCTATTATCTTCTTTCAATAAAGGATGCCTTGTTTTATATAAGACATTTATATAATTAGAAGAAAATATGTCAACATACTTTGTCTCAATTGGTCCTTAAAATGGCCATTTATACATCATCCCCATTATACAGAGAATGAAACTGAGACTCAGAGAGGTAGAATGACTTGCCAGAGGTCACATATTGGAGTGACAAGTGTGAGAGAGAAGAGGCAGTCATGTAAATATCGTGGGTAATTCTGCCCATCATGTGGCTTGATCAATTTCCAACACTGCATTAGAGATTGTGGACCCGGATCTCTTTTATTTTTCAGTTTCAATTTTCACTGGCTTCACATACAGTATCTTACCATATTGTAGAGTATTTAAAGATACCCATTTCTCATGCAACGTGGCTCTAAACTTAAGTTAATTCTTCACCTGATGTTCAACCAAAGAAACAATTACTTGTCTGTTCCATCCTCGGGGGAGAGGTGGCATGTCTGTCTCCAACATGGGTATGTACACTTAGAACTTAAGAGAATTCTGAGGGTAACTTTAATGACAGTCATTTTGCTTTAAGTGCTGACCTAGGAAAAAAATCTCTGTGAAGATGCATGAGGCCTCCATCTTGCTCTTTCCATTTTAGACCACTCAGGGATGCTAGACCCTACCAGTGAAAGGGAAACAGTATTTTTTAAGCACATATGTGCCCCACTCTGAATTTTTAATAGAAAAGCAAATCAAAAAATATGGAAAACACAGTAAAACACATTGCTAATATCACCTGGGTATGCATTGTACATATTTCTGGGAGTTATCTGCCATGCTTGGTAGCAGAGCCCTTGAGCTATGCCTCAAATGGTAACTGGTCTCGCACTGAACATTTCACCATACACTAAGCATTGCCTCTAAACTCTTGCTATTCCCACTGCGTCAGCTTTTCAAACAGCAGTTCTTAGCCACATGACACTTAGATTTACATTCTTTTGCTCAGCCCGGTCCACTGATTATCTCTAGCCCCGGATAGTTTCTGTTTGTTTACTTTCCTTAATCCTTATGGGTCAGTGCAGTGATGCATGTGTAGAAGCCATGCAAGAAAGATCTGTAGGAAAAGAGACAGTATTTTGCAGAAATCTGAAGCTTTTATGATACCTTTTCTTTGGTAGAGCCAGACTGATGAGGGATTTTATAACAATGCACTTCCTCTCTTGGGATGAAGGAAACTGAGGGCCCTTGGCTCTTCCCCACCAGGGAAGGTTTGTGTGTGCAAAAGGCAATACTGCCTTATAGTAAATGGTTTTAAATCTCTAACATTTTCCTCCAAAGCTAAATAGAAAGAGATGGAAGAGGGCCAGGCATGGTGGCTCACGCCTGTAATCCCAGCACTTTGGGAGGCTGAGGCGGGTGGATCATGAGGTCAGGAGTTCAAGACCACCTTGGTCAACACAGTGAAATCCCGTCTCTACTAAAAATACAAACATTAGCCGGGAATGGTGATGTGCGCCTGTAGTGCCAGCTACTCAGGAGGCTGAGGCAGGAGAATCGCTTGAACCAGGGAGTTGGAGGTTGCAGTGAGCTGAGATCGCGCCACTGCACTCACTCCAGCTTGAGCAACAAAGTGACACTTCGTTGTTAAAAAAAAAAAAAAAAAAAAGAGATGGAAGAGAAGTCACTCCTTGTTCTTCTGTAACAGGATGTAACTATTCTAACCATGAAACTAGCACAGGTCCCAAGGCCCAAGAGATGGCCTCTAGGGGATGCCATAGGAGGCTGGCATTGATTCCTGGAGAAAGTCAGCCTGTCTTGCTGCTATTTTTGATCTGCTTGTTGCAGACCCTTGGCTCCACTGATGATTTCTAAGGGCCTGTGCTGCAGGCAAGAAGCACTTTTACTTGCCACCCATTCTATGATCTGTATGTTGTTTTTTAAAACTCTGGTTTATAGACTGTTGGATTTAATGGAGCAATAGAATTTTAAGGGGAAATATGGGGTGTGTGTGAAACCAACAAAGGTGTTTTTTTTTCTTTTTTTTTTTTTTTTTTGAGACAGAGTCTCGCTCATCACCCAGGCTGGAGTGCAGTGGCACGATCTTGGCTCACTGCAAGCTCCACCTCCCGGGTTCGCGCCATTCTCCTACCTCAGCCTCTCAAGTAGCTGGGACTATAGGCGCTGGCCACCTCGCCCAGCTAATTTTTTGTATTTTTAGTAGAGACAGGGTTTCACTGTGTTAGCCAGGATGGTCTCGATCTCCTGACCTCGTGATTTGCCTGCCTCGGCCTCCCAAAGTGCAGGTATTACAGGTGTGAGCCACTGCGCCTGGTTGAAACCAACATCGGTGTTTCTAAGTATGGATACTAAAAATTACTACCAGTACCGCAATTTTGTACTATAATCAATACATAAAAGACAGAACTTTTCAACGTGAAAAATTACAGAAAGCTAATATCAAGAGAAAAACTGTCCTTTTTTTTTTTTTTTTTTTGAGACGGAGTCTTGCTCTGTCACCCAGGCTGGAGTGCAGTGGCCGGATCTCAGCTCACTGCAAGCTCCGCCTCCCGGGTTTACGCCATTCTCCTGCCTCAGCCTCCCGAGTAGCTGGGACTACAGGCGCCCGCCACCTCGCCCGGCTAGTTTTTTTGTATTTTTTAGTAGAGACGGGGTTTCACCGTGTTAGCCGGGATCGTCTCTCGATCTCCTGGCCTCGTGATTCGCCCGTCTCGGCCTCCCAAAGTGCTGGGATTACAGGCTTGAGCCACCGCGCCCGGCCAGAAAAACTGTCCTTTGACTAAATACTGCCTTTTTTTTTTTTTTTGAGAGAGTCTCGCTCTGTTGGATGGAGTACAGTGGCACAATCTCGGCTCATGGCAACCTCCACCTCCCGGGTTGAAGTGATTCTTCTGCCTCAGCCTCCAGAGTAGCTGGGACTACAGGCGTGCGCCCCACACCCGAATAATTTTTTTTGTATTTTTAGTAGAGATGGGGTTTTACCATATTGGCCAGGCTGGTCTTGAACTCCTGACCTCATGATCTGCCCGCCTCGGCCTCCCAAAGTGCTGGGATTACAGGCGTGAACCACTGCGCCTCGCCGCCTTATTTTAATAATGTAGTGCATATTTGTGTAGACTGGTGAAAATTTCAGTATAGATAAGTTTTGGGAACCAGCATTTGAAGGTGTGCTCCCAGAATATCTTCTTCACAAAATAGGAATAGATGTCAGATACCTACTAGTAAGGATCTCTTTCTTTGGCTTCAGGGTGGACTCGATTTTAAATGAAGATAGCAATGTGGTATAATGACTAGACTTCAATACTTGAAGTCAAAGTCTGGGTTTTGATAGTCGGATCTGTCCCTTAATGGGATCAGGAACTTGAGGAAGTCACTTCCTATTTCTGAGCTTCACATTCTACATGTGTAAAATGGGGATGGTGATGATGATAAATCATACTTCACAGGCTTTGTAAAGACTAAAAGATAAAACAGATTTGAAAGTACTTTCTAAAAAGGAAAACGGTAAAGACAACTGTTAGTTATTTTTTTCGAGGCATTAAGTGGTGGCTTGGGTTATTAAGGAGTAAGTGAAACAGTAGACACAGAGGACCAACCCACTTTCTGTGGACAGGGTGACAATTTCCTGAGCGTCACAGTCCTAAGTGCCATTATAAAATAGATAGGGGAAGTCATCAGGACTGCTGTGGAGGTGGCTGGAGAATGAGCTCCCATTGGTCCACCATGTTTAAATCACAGGCTCTCTACAGTTAGCTGAACAAGACTGTTCTACAAATCCAGTAATTACTTTACTAATTTCCATGTTTCTACCAATACAATTTCAGCTAAAAGACAATTTGTAGTTAACAAATTTAATATTGAGCCAATTAGTCAGATTACCTACCTGCTAACTGTAGCCACATTGATTTTTGTTGAAATATTAATTATCCAAGATAAGATTTCCTGCTTAACCTTCAAAACAAGCTTAAAATGCACTATTTCACATCATTACCAAGGTTAAGAGGAAGTTGCTTATGATGTGATTACAATTTATATTACCGGATTCACCATTCATTTCAGAAGCATCGAGGCCACCTGGTCAAATGAAGGATACATTTGTGATGTTTAATTTCCAGCAGGAAATGGCAATGACACTCAAAGTAATAAATATGAAGGCTCCACAGATGTAATACATTTCATTCATCTCTAAGTGCCACTCTGACCATTTTACCTACATTTCTGTAATTTAAAAGCCTCAACCAAATGTAACATTTATGTGCAAATGTTTTCCAGCCTCACCATTTGGTTGGCAAACAGCAGATGACCTTACACACCCGCTGCTATGTGACAATATTTTAAATTCTTCTGCCTTCTAACCACTTAAAGAAAAAAATACTGAGAAGGCAAGCTATTTAAGCAGCTTTTATTGAGCACCAGCTGCCTGTGAGCACTGTACTATGTGTGGGGTTATCAGGTAAGCCACAGTTCTTGCCACTGATGAACTTCCATTAAAGACTTTGCCTCTTATTATTGTAAGATGTGATCATAGAGCAAATCTGAGACAGAAAGGGGATCAGAATCCACTGTTTGAGATTAGTTTGGTACTCTCAAGTAGAACATTTTTCTAACTGGCTGTGTATTTTCCACCATGAAGTATTCCATGAACTCACTCTCATTTCTATTGTCTGTCAATGGGGCAACTAACTGAAAATTTAAAAAACAAAAACAAAAAAGCCCACTCACTCAGTAAAGGCGATAAAGAACACTTATATAAACTTCGTTTTTCAAGATACACTAACTAGTCCCTGATTAGCTGAAGCAAACACTGCGTTTATTTTAAAAATCAATCACAAAAAGCAGTTCAATAAGAGAGAGAGAACTGTTACTCCGGCATGTCTACATACCCCTGATCAAAAAGGTACGCATACGCCAATCACTTGATAACAAAAGAAATAAAGTCTTTGGAAGATCACCCTGCCCCGCCTCCCCAGATCAATATCACTTCCAAAAGGAAAGCACATTCATCTTGTCTCTGAATTTATTTTGCATGTTTAGCTCTAAAGTGTGAAGACTTTCAAGATTGCCTTTCTTACCAGCTTCTCTTTGTCACCCTGGCTATTACATGGAATAACCTAGTAGCCTGATAATTTTTTTTTTTGAGATCTAATAAAAAACTACTTTTAATCTCAATCCATATGATATACCCAGACCATTTTTTCCAGTATTGCATCCTAGTGAGCTTTGACTTATCAAGTCCTCACATCAGCTCCAAGTTGCAGGTCACTACCACCCCATGCCCTATAGTATTTAATCTCATTTTCCACCTTCAGTTTCCAAACCAACATGGACTTTGACACACACCTTCCAGTTTAGGTTGGAGGTCATCATCTTGTCACTTATATTGCTGTCTTCTCAATATAAAAGAGATATATGGCTAATGTGTCCTTAATTCTGTTATTTTGTTGTGCTCTGCTGCTATTGCATCTCCTGAATTTTTAATTTTTTATTTCCATAGGATTTGGAGGAACAGGTGGTATTTGGTTACATGAGTAAGTTCTTTACTGGTGATTTGTCAGATTTTGGGGCACTCATGACCCAAGCAGTATACACTGAACCCAATTTGTAGCCTTTTATCCATCATCCTCTTCCCTCCTTTTCCCCCCTCGTCCCAAAAGCCCATGGTATCATTCTTATGCCTTTGCATTCTCATAGCTTAGCTCCCACTTATGAGTGAAAACATACAATGTTTGGTTTTTCCATTCCTGAGTTATTTCACTTAGAATAGTCATCTCCAATCCCATCCAGGTTGCTGCGAATGACACTAACTCATTCCTTTTTTATGGCTGAGTGGTATTCCATCATATATATATACCACAGTTCTTTACCTCCTTGCTAATTGATGGTCATTTGGACTAGCCTGATTATCCAAAAAAAAAAAAAAGGTATCTAACACTGTGAAGCACTGGTGGAATTTCTAGTGGGACTGACAAAGCAAAAGGTAGACTTATAGATAACATTATAGGGGGTTGAAGGAAATCCACAGGGCACTGAGAGAGGCAGTCACTGAAGAAGACCACATTAATCAGAGTAGCAGAGACAGGTGATATTTAAATTTTAAACCAAACCCCCAAAATAAGCCCTGTTGTGACTCTGGGCTTTAAGTCTGACTTGGAAAGAGTGGTGATGAGGGATGCCTTCTCAAGGGTCATCATAAAGTAGGATTCATTTGAAAATGCTACAGACAGCTGATCAAATTCTGGGAGGTTGTTCCTTTCCCACTGCGCAAATCTCTAAGTTCATGATATGTTTTCAAAGCTGGTGATTTGTCCTTTCCAGCACCAATAATGTTAGTTTCTATGTGTGTGGGCACAGTGTCATCATTGAAGAAACAGTCACTAAATATTTGTTTTGATCAGTTTTATGTTATTCCATGCTATGCATTTCCTGTCATATGAAGAAGATTTCTTGAATAAGGAATTAGGTTTCTCCAGGTGGCAATTGCTTTATCAATCTGTAGGATGCTCTTTGAGGGCACCTATTTCATAACCAGAGACAAAGAAGACAGAGGAACTTATATGTGCAGCTATTCACAGGTATTAAAAACTTTAAGGCATATAAAATATCTAATTATAGCTATCCCATATTTAATTGATGATTAATAATTTAAAATTATTAAGCAAAATTAAAAATACACATGAGGCTAGTAGAGCACTATTTGATTAGCTGTCTAATTCCAGGAAAACAAATAGTTTCCCTTTTTACTACACACCAGGTACTTTACATATGTTTTCTAATTCTTACAATAACCATGTGAGACATACTCTAGGAAGGGGAGCCAGGAGAAACGTCTTCTTAACTGAGAAAAAAAGCACTATCAGCATTACTTGAGCTCCATTCTCTAGCACTATCAGTTAAGTGGGCTTTTCCTGACTTCGTTAGCATCTTCAATCTCATCCTTTTATCTCTGTGCAGAAACTCAGTGATAACAAGTACGAGTGGTGATATTGAAACCCTACCGTCTATCTCCTCGTACTGCACTCAGCACCACCACTTACTGGCAGAAGAACAAAACACGGCTTCACCTTTTCACCCACGGATCCAAGTGGAGTTTAGTTAACAGTATGGCATTTAGAAATTGACTCTGGGTATTTTATTAGCATCAAATTCCGAACTCAGTTTTCAGTTTCTCAAACAAATTATTCCCTCTGATGGAGATGCATTTTCACCATAGTAGAAATAACAGAAAGCCAGTATAGTGTGGTGATTAATAATTCAAGTATTGAAGTCAAATTACCTGGAATCAGACCCTAGCCCTTCAACTTCCCAGCTGTGTGAAGTCTGGGAAGTTATTTAATTTTTTCATGTCTAAGTTCCCGCCTTTGTAAAATGGGAAAATCAAGAGTACAAGTGTCTAGTGTTGAGGTAAGGATTAAAAAAGAGAATTCCCAATTTAATGGCGGGTACATGCAAAGCAAGTGAGAAGTGTTAGTTCCTGTTATTGTTACAGGTGGTTGGTTGACCACCTGTGAACTGATGGTTAGACTTATAGAAAGCTACTGTCTTGCATACCATGTAGATTTCAAGACACTGAACATGTTTTATAGAAGCATATGAGAATTTTCCTAATCTTAAAGTCAGTAAAGTGACATGCTTAAGCATAGTGACCTCAGGAAATCTTGAGCTAAAATGCAGGACAAACGAACACTCTTCCCTTTTCTTCCTCCCTCCCACCACCTTCTGGTCTGCTGCATTCAGCCTTGCTCTGTGCCTTCCAGCCACAAGGCAAGTCTTCTTCGGATCCCTTGAAAGTACCATGCTCTATGCCACCACAGCACCTTTGTACATTCTCTATTTTCTGTCTAGAAAACACTTCCTCTTTAATCCTTACTGATCCTTCAGATCTCAGTTACGATTGTTTTCTTCACGAAGTTTTTCTTAATACTCTCTATGTTAATTTCCTTTGTCACAAACATCATAGAACCACAACCATTTTCTTAGCATTTGTCTGAATTGGTGATCACATATTTCTTGTGTGATTACTTGATGAACATTTTCCTTCCATACTAGAACATGAACTCTTTAGGATGAGGGACTAGGTCTGGCTTTGTTCACCTGTCCAACACAGAGGAGGCACTCAGAAAAATATCTGAATGGATGAATGCTACAGTCTATGTTTTCTCCTCTCTTGAAATGCCTTGCTCTTTTTTTTTTTTTTGTATCCCTCCACTTTATACCTCTCCTTAAACATTTAAAATACTATTTTAAAATTCATATGGAACAACAACAAAAAAGCCCCAATAGCCAAGGCAATCCTAAGCAAAAAGAACAAAGCTGGAGGCATCATGCTATCCAACTTCAAACTATACTATAGGGACACAGTAACCAAAACAGCATGGTATTGGTACAAAAACAGACACACAGACCAACGGAACAGAATAGAGAACCCAGAAATAAGACTGCACACCTACAACAATCTCACCTTCAACAAACCTGACAGAACCAAACAATGGGGAAAGGATTCCTTATTCAATAAATGGTGCCAGGATAACTGGCTAGCCATATGCAGAAGACTGAAAGTGCTCCCCTTTCTTATACCATATACAAAAATTAACTCAAGGATAAAAGACTTAAACATAAAACCCAAAACTATAAAAATTCTGGAAGACAAGCTGGGCAATACCATTCAGGACACAGGCACAGGCAAAGATTTCATTACAAAGACACCAAAAGCAATTGCAACTAAAGCAAAAGTTTTGACAAATGGGATCTAATTAAACTAAAGAGCTTCTGCACAGCAAAAGAAACTATCAACAGAGTAAACAGACGACATAAAGAATTGGAGAAAGTTTTTGCAAACTTGCATCTGACAAAGGTCTAATATCTAGCATCTATAAGAAACTTAAATATACAAGTAAAAAACAACCACATTAAAAAGTGGGCAAAGGACATCAACAGACACTTTTCAAAAGAAGACATACATGCAGCCAACAGTCATATAAAAAGGCTCGACATTGGCCGGGTGCGGTGGCTCACACCTGTAATCCCAGCACTTTGGGAAGCAGAGGTGGGCAGATCACGAGGTCAGGAGATTGAAACCATCCTGGCTAACATGGTGAAACCCCATCTCTACTAAAAATACAAAAACAAAATTAGCCGGGCATGGTGGCATGCACCTGTAGTCCTAGCTACTTGGGAGGCTGAGGTGGGAGAATGGCGTGAACCCAGGAGGCAGAGCTTACAGTAAGCTGAGATTGCGCCACTGCACTCCAGCCTGGGCGACAGAGTGAGACTCTGTCTCAGAAGAAAAAGAAAAAAAAAAAAAAAACCTTCACATCACTGATTATTAGAAAAATGCAAATCAAAACCACAGTGAGACACCATCTCACACCAGTCAGAATGGCCATATTAAAAAGTAAAAAAATAACAGATGCTGGCAAGGTTATAGAGAAAAATGAACACTTATATACATTGCTGGGAGTGTAAATTAATTCAAATATTGTGGAAGAGAGTGTGGTGATCCCTCAACATGTAAACATAGAAATGCCATTCGACCCAGCATTCCCATTACTGGGTATATACCCAAAGGAATATAAATCATTCTATTATAAAGACACACACATGTGTATGTTCACTGCAGTACTATTCACCATAGCAAAGACATGGAATCAACCTAAAAGCACATCAATGATAGAATGGATAAAGAAAATGTGGTACATACACAATGAGATCATGTCCCTTGCAGAGACATGGATAGAGCCATTATCCTTAGCAAACTAACGCAGGAACAGAAAACCAAACACTGCATGTTCTTACTTACAAGTGGGAGCTAAATGATGAGAACACATTGACACATAGAGGGGAACAACAGATACTGGGGCCTATTGGAGGGCGTAGGGTAGGAGGAAGGAGAGGATCAAGAAAAATAACTAATGGGTACTATGCTTAATACCTGGGCTATGAAATAATCTGTACAACAAACCCTCATGACAGAAGTCAACCTATGTAACAAACCTGCACATGTATTCCTTAACTTAAAAAGTTGAAAAAGTACCTTATATGCAAACACTACTTTCAGGCCAGCTCTTCATTCTCTCTTTTCTGCTGCTTATTCTGCCCTTTGTTCCTTCAAGACCTTCAATCTTTCTAACATTCACCACACTTGAGGTTACTTGTTCAATGTCTGTCTTCCCTACTGTATGTAAACTTTGTATCTGTCTAGTTCATTGATGCATTCCCTGCGTCCAACGCATTGCTTGCTATCCAGTTGGTATTCATTAAATATTTATGGGAAGAAGGAAAAATAAACAAAGGAAATCTCCACATTGAGTATGGATAACTCAAGTTTTTACAGCACATTTGCCCAAAGGTACTTGATTATTCAAACATAGAGAAGAACTAACAAGTTCTTGACAGCATCAGTAATTAATTAATAATAATCCCTTTTTAGAAATCTCAGGTGATTACTGACCTTGAATTTTATGTAGGATAAATGGCTGGTTAAAGTAAAATGAAGCTAATGTCGTAGACACAATAACTGCCAACTGTGTTTGAAACCTCGGAACATCTACTATGTATCAATGTTTAATACCAAGCGAAATATAAAAACATGGATCCAATTCAGTTCTCGGGGTGTATATGGACTAGTGAGAGAGCCAGACAAAACCATATCCTGTAATTATCGTATAGCATAATAAACACTAGAATACTCACAGACAAAAGAGATAAGAAATCAGAGCATTCACATGTTAATGTACATCTACATGTGACTAGGTGAAAACCTGCTCACATATATATATATATACAGATTACACTTACCAGGCATATTTAATCCTCACAACTCTGAAGGATACTATGTAACATATATAATTCTCAAATACTATCATTATGTCCATTCAATAGATGCAGGCAGTAAAATGAAGAGGGGTATAGAAACTTATTGAAGGTCACAGCCTTTCTGTGGTTCTAGATAAAGGCAATAGCAGGTACAAAGCCAATGGGAAGATTGAAAGACCTAAGAAAATTTAGGAGAAATTATTTATTACAGAGTACTCTGGTAGAGATAGAAAAACCGCCCATTTAAAATAAACCTTGGGTCAGTGTCCACTGTTCTTAGAAAACGAGTACAGGGTGGGCCTTTTAGTTATGCAAATATATAGCAATTACCTCTCCACAGGTCTTGGAAAAGTTAGAAATGGAGCCCAGCTGGACAATATTAAATGGTCCTCTTGCTTATTTAACAGTTCTACGATTTTCATGCCTAGAGAAAAATATTTTTCCACTATGGATTTAGATTGTGCCTGGCCTGTAAAATAGTGATTGCTGTTATGAAATCACTAACATTCTTGTTTGAGTGGTTGTTTGCAGAAAATAGAACTGAGGCCCTGAGAGAAGGAGTAAGGACAAATGAGTTCTACCTCAAATTTGGGGAAACAGAGGATTAGATTGTCACAGCTCCAAATGTGAGGTTACCTAAATCAGACAGCCCAGAATTTATTGATATTGAATTTTATGTTACATATCCAAAGGCAGTATACTTTGCTTGTAGGGAATGCAGGATGGAGTCCATAGCTCATGTGATGTGAGCATCATATTTCTTTGATCTTAAGGTACTATTAACAGATGCCTCCCAATTTTAAAACTTACTGCAAAACTACAGCAGTCAACACAGTGTGGCACTGGCATAAGGACAGACATATAAATCAATGGAATGAAATTGAGAGCCCTGAAATAAACCCTTACATTTATGGTCAATCGATTTTTGACAAAAGTGTCCAGCCCATTCATGAGAGAAAGAACCATCTTTTCAACAGATGATGTTAAAACCGACAACATGCAAAAGAAAGCATTTGAAAAAAAAATCATTCTTTTGAACGAATCCTTCAACATATACAAAAATTAACTCAAAATGGGTGATAGAGCTAAATTTTACAGCTAAGACCATAAAACTCTTAGAAGAAAACATACGAGTAAGTTTTTGTGACCTTGGATTAGGCAATGGTTTCTTTGATGTGACAACAAGAGCACATGCAACAAAAGAAAAAAAATAAATTAAATTTTACCAAAATTAAAACTTTTGTGCTTCAAAGGACACCATCAAGAAAATAAAAACACGGCCAGGCACGGTGGCTCAAGCCTGTAATCCCAGCACTTTGGGAGGCCTAGACGGGCGGATCACGAGGTCAGGAGACCGAGACCATCCTGGCTAACACGGTGAAACCCCGTCTCTACTAAAAATACAAAAAAAATTAGCCGAGCGTGGTGGTGGGCACCTGTAGTCCCAGCTACACGGGAGGCTAAGGCAGGAGAATGGTGTGAACCCGGGAGGCGGAGCTTGCAGTGAGTGGAGATCATGCCACTGCACTCCAGCCTGGGCGACATAGCAAGACTCCATCTCAAAAAAAAAAAAAAAAAAAAAAAAAAAGAAAAGAAAAGAAAAACACAACCCAGTAAATACAGAAAATATTTATAAATCATATATTTGACAAGGGTCTTTTATTAGGAATACACAAAGAAATATTACAATTCAACAATGAAAAGATAACTGGGCAAAGAATTAAAAATGAGCAAAAGATTTGAATAGAAGTATCTCCAAAGATGTAGGAATAGCCAACAAACATGTGGGAATATGTTCAACATCATTAGCTATGAGGGCAATGCAAATCTAAACCACATGAGACATCACATCACTCTCAGTAGGTTGGCTAAAACTAAAAAAACCAACAATAGCAAGTGCTAATAAGGATGTGGAGAAATTATAAGCCTTACAAACAGTTGGTGGGACTGTAAAATGATACAGCCAATTTGGAAAATAATTTGACAGTTGCTCGAACTGTTAAACATACAGTAACTCCACTAGCAACTCCACTCCTAGGAATACACCCAAGAGAAATGAAAATACATGTGTCCGCAAAAAACCTGTATATGAATGTTCATAGCAGCATTATTCATAATGGCTAAAAAGTAGAAAGAACCCAAGCGTCCACCAACTGATGAATGGGTAAACATAATGGAGTTACATCCATATAACTGCATATTATTTAGACCTAAAAAGAACTGAAGTACTGGCCAGGTGTGGTGGCTCATGCCTGTAATCCCAGCACTTTCGGAGGCTAAGGCGAGCAGACCACCTGAGGTCACGAGTTCAAGACCAGCTTGACCAACACGGTGAAACCCTGTCTCTATTAAAAATACAAAAATTAGCCAGGCGTGGTGGCAGATGCCTGTAATCCCAACTACTCAGGAGGCTGAGGCAGGAAAATCGTTTGAAGCCGGGAGGCAGAGGTTGCAGTAAGCTGAGATCGCGCCATTGCACTCCAGCCTGGGCAACAAGAGTGAAACTCCATCTCAAAAAAAAAATAACAAGAAAAAAGAAATGAAGTACTAACACACGCTACAGCACAGACGAACATGCATCTTTATTGGAGGGCTCTTCCTAATAGAATATTCTATTTCCTTAAACTAAGAAATATTAGTTTAAGGAAATAGAATATTCAAGAGGAAATATAACCTCATAGACTGGTAAAGGCCAAGACATTTCTGTTTCTCTTATATTCCTTCATTGATTCATTCAGCTTCATTTATTCCACAGATATTTATTCAGCACTTATCAACATTTATTATCACTTATCAGCATTTATTCAGCATTATTCAACATTTGAAAAAAGCAGGATAAAGTAGTCATTGAGCTTAGAAAGAAGAAAAGCCATTTGTTGACTCCCTCACCTCAACATATACACTACTTATAGGACTATACAAAGACAAGTCTTTAAGATATAACTAATCTAAATTTTATGAGATAGAGCTAACAGATTACCTACCACACTAGACTGCATTCAATTTGAGGGGGAAAAAAAGTGGAGGCTATGAAAAAATGAATAAATCTGAAATGCTAATGACAGATAACAATGTAAGTATTTAGGAGCAAATTAATTCTCTAATCATAATTAGTGTGTACCCTAAATACATATTTCAGGGATAAATTACTGACCTGCAGTGCCATCCACTGAGAGTTTATGGCTAGTCTGGAATTTAATCTTTGGTGAAATATGTAAAAGAATAATTTAGTTCTTGGGAAACACACACATCTTTTCATGATGCCCTTGAATTTGAGATTTAACCTCTGAACCCTAAGGCATACTTTTTTCTCTAAAGTGAATATATATTTTAGATGTGAAGTTAAAACTAGCTAGTGTGATGCATAAAATACATGACAGCTAGAAGGCAAATGCCTTGTTTATGTTAGAGCCTACTCCGGGAAAGGTGCTGACTGGGAAGAGGATGGAAGCTGGCCCTCACTAGCACAGGGACTTTCTGGGGCTAGAAATGTCATAACATGAACGATAATATTGCTTGAGAGACCACAGCGGAGCGGTTACAGCCACAGGTAGGTCAGACACTCTAACGTGATAACAGCCAGTTTCTAGGGCTTTAGAGTGCCAGACAAAGAGGCTGAATTCAGGGAAAATGACCTAGAAAAAGGAAGAAGTCCAGAGAGTGGGACTCAGGGCCAACAAACTACTCTGAATCACTTCAAATCACTGCCCTATGGAGAAAGGGCCAATTCTGCCTATTTCAGAGAAGGCCTGCAGAGGTCTATTCCAAGTGAGAGGTAAAAACATACCCAGGAAAGGGAAAGGTTACCCTTTGAATTTTTTGCAGTCCCCATTTTCATTATCTGGTCAAATCATACTTTATAAAGTTCAAAACTCTTTATGCTCTCCAGGGGAAAATGCATAGTGTGAGACAAAACTTGCACAGATAATCCTACATTTGATGGAAGCCATTTCTTTAATACTTTTCACCCTAATACAGTTAAGTTACAAAAGCACCTGATTTCAATCTCGTTCAAAGATTTTTTTTTTATTGATCGTTCAAAGATTTTTCTTTTTTTTAAGGTGGTCAGGAAAGAAATGAAAAAGAACTATGCATACGTTGGCCTGTTTGTTTCCTGGAACCACTGCCAACAAGTTACCACAGACCGAATAGCTTAAAACAAAAATTTATTCTCTTGCAGTTCTGGAGGCTAGACACCTGAAATCAAGCTGTCAGCAGTGCTGGGCACCTTCGAAGGCTCTAGGGGAGAATCTTTCCCCGTTTCTTCTAGCTTCTGGTGGCTTTCAGCAGTCACTGGTTTCCCCTGCTGGATGACCAATCTCTGCCTCCATGGTAACATAGTCTCTTTCTCTCCTGTGTTTTCTCCTCACTCTCTTATGAGGACACTTGACATTTAATTTACGGTCCATCTGGGTGATTCTGGAAGATGTCATCTACTTAATTACATCTGGAAAGACCCTTTTTCCAAATAAGGTCACTTTCACAGTTTCCAGGTAGACACATCTTTTGAGAGTTACAGTTTTAGTCTGTTGGGACTGCTGTAACACAATAGACTGGGTAACTTTAACAACAGAAATGTAATTCTAAAAGTTCTGGAGGCTGGGAAGTCCAAGATTAAGGTGCTAACAGATTTCTTGCCTAGTGAGGGCTCTCTTCCTGATTCACTGACTGCCACCTTCTCACTGTATCCTCACACGGCAGAAGGAGCAAGGGAGCTCTTGGGAATCACTTTTATAAGGGCACTGATCCTATTTACAAGGGCAGATCCTTCATGACCTAATCACCACCAAAGGCCCCACCTCCTCATATGATCACATTGGGGTTAGGATTTCAACACAGGAATTTAGGAGATATAAATATTCATTGTATAGCAGGTACCATTCAAATCACTATAGTTAGTCATTAGATTCTGACTTAACCGTAAGTTAAAATGTATGTTCTATAGCACCCTAACCTCTCAAATGAAAATTCTTGAAAAAAAGGATATTTAGAATGATTTTGACATTTTTAATCATTCAGAAATTGGTCCCCCTTTTCCCCTGAATGGCAACACCTGATTGTTGATCTTCAGAGCCTAAAAATTAAACTTAAAAATGATCAGAATTATTTTAATATTTGTTGACTGAATTACTCAAAATAATGAAACAAAAAGGAGTGATATTTTAGTACCTTGGTTGTTTTTTTATTATGATATAAAATATTAATTGTTCTCTTTTAGCCTTCATGTTTTTTAAAAGTCTGATGAATCTTGCTTGGATCCTCATCAGGTTTCATTTGCCAATATTCATATATATATATATATAAAAAAATTCATATTTTTATATATATAAAAATTCATATTTTTATATATATATAAAATACTCTCAGAACCTTCCTGAACTTAAAACAATCTCTATACTTCATTGATTGTCTTATGTCACAAACTGCTTTTTATCAGTCCCCAAACTGACCTGTGGGATGACCAAAAGAAGGTATACATAATAAACTATTAATAATAGCTACAATTAACTAGCATCTGTACTTTAATAGTTCCTAAGATTTACCTTATGAAATTTTCAATAGACACTAATTATCACTATTAATGTCTTTCTGTCTAGACTATTCTCAGTGGCAGAAACTATCTACTAAAAGCATTATTTCAGAAACTCAGCAAGTTTGGGTTTAAATTCTTCTAACTATTCCAATAAAAATATTTACCCTTTTATTGAAAATCAAAGCCTTCCATTGATAAATATTTTCAGTTTTGACACCCAAAGTTTCCTAAAGTTGATTACATTTCAATTGATCTAAATATTCACAGATTATTTATCTAAATAGTCATCCATCCACATTTTTCGCTCAGAATAAAGTTTGCTTGTTTAAGCAGCTTTCCAGATTAAAAAGTAGTCAAGCCAGTTATGAGTTGAGCCATGTATCAAACTCCCCGCTATTGTTCTGATTGACTGCACATTTTATTCACTGGCTATGAAGGATAAGCTAGTTATTAGATATTAAAAGCGATGAACATTTGAAAATTACAGTGAATAGAAGCTAGGATCAGGGCTCAAAAACCAAGTTGCCAAAATTCCTAGTGAGAATACATTCTCAGTTTAATACAGTTTTCTATCATCACCACCACTACCACCACCACCACTACCAACACCACCACCACCACCACCACCACCACCACCATCACCACCACCACCACCACCACCACCACCACCATCACCAGCACAACTACCACTACCACTACCATCACTACAATTGTCAGAGTGTACCCCAGTTAAAGATAACTCAGATTAAGGCTTACTGTAGTAGTCATAAGAAAGATCTTTTTCAATGAGACTATCTAATCAGTTGCTGTTTATTCAATTGATATTTTCACCATAAAAAATGTTTGCCACTTAACTGATAAGGCTAACTTAACCTCAGAATGCAGTGATTTATTAAGTTACATTACTCTCTCTTTAAAAAATTTTCTTTTCTTTTTTTATTTCCACTTCATTCTACAATAACAGAAGAGTTACTTTATTCATAGAGTCCTTGCTTGAAGTCACAGGAAGGCCAAAATGAAGTGGCTTTTGTACCTAAGGGCTCCTTTCACTCAACATCTTCATTTCTCCTTTTTTTCTTTTTTTTTTTTTTTTAAATACTTTTCATCTTCTATGACTTTCCCCTTAACACATGCTCAGAGGGTAGAGATGCAGGGCATGGATGGTGTATTAGTCTAGTTACTTTTCCCATCTTAAGTGAGGTATCCATAGAGGTAAGCATAGATATCACCCATTGCTTCCTCCAGAATAATACCACCTTGCCCATGACCATGACAATGCCAGTTTCCCTACAGCAGGCAGGTAACCAGATTTTGTTCAAAGATTTAATTTTACCGTTAGCAATTGGAAGTACTTATGTATGACTTACAGTCATCTACAACCCGAGATGATGAGTAGCTTAAGTCTTTTTACTTTGCAGATGTGAATTGTCAGAAGAAAGTGAAAATTCCAGGAAGACGGCCCCAAACAATGTTTACAAAGTAATCAGTTTGACAGGCTAAAATCTGGAGTCATTAGATATTAAGATTATTCTCTGGGAAGCTCTTCATAATAATCTACATTTAAAGTGCATCTTTTTCACATGTAGGGGAGAAATGATATGGGAGTAAGAAACTTATAAAAATATTTCATTTACTGCTTGGGGATAAACAGTTTACCAACCACAGTTATTTACCATAAAATACCAATATTCAAAATGCTTTACAGCCTACTTGCAAGAAATTGGAAATCTGCATCTTAACTTTTAGAGCAGAAATATTGTTATTAATTATTCTCATTATAAAACCTGAAGCCAATTATATTAAAGTTAGAGTCACAAATTTATGCATAATCATTGCATGTAACATTATGCTTTTAGATGTTAACAGTAAATCAACAGTATGACGGCATCAAGAATCTACAACTAAAAAATTAAAAACAAAAGCAAGTTTATGATGGATGTACTTACTATATCAAATGTTGTAAATGCAACAAAAAATTCAAGTTTGTGTACAAAGGAAACATTTCACCAACCACCAAAATCTACAGTTTAAACATAAATTTCATTGGTAAAACGTAGTTTTTCACAGCATAAGGGAACCCTTGTATGTAAAATGCCATATAACAGGCTCAAGACTCAGGTGACCAAGTTCCTATGCTGGTCCCTTCTCCCACTGCTGTATCCTTGGTGAAAGTTATTTCACTTCATTAATTTTCATGTTCTTCACTTATAAAATAAAAATAATATATAAACTTCTTTGGCTTGTGTTGAGAACTAAATGGAATAATGCTTCCAAAGTACTTAGTATAATATTCAACATAGAGTAATAACATTGTGACATTTATGAAGCCCTGACTATGTGCTAAACAATGATCTAGGAGGTTTACAATTATTAATTGATTTGATCCTTACAACAAAGGAGGTAAACAACCTGAGGCAGAAAGAAGTATCTTGTTCAAGCTCACAAAATTATAGAAGCTGAATTTGAATCCAAGGAGTCTGACTCCAGGGCTTGTGCTCTTATCAACTATACTTAGGTATAAAATGGTAGTTATTCATATGATCCAGCAATTCCACAACTGGCTATATATTCAAAAGAAAGGAAATCAATATATCAAAGATATATTGGCACTTTCACATTTATTGCAGCACTATTGACAATAGCCAAAATATGGAATCAACCTAAGTGCCCCTCAATGGATGAATGAATGAAGAAAATGAGATATATATACATAATGGAATATTATTCAGCCATAAAAAGAATGAAATCCTGTCATTTATGGCAACATGGATGAATCTGGAGGGCATTATGCTAAATGAAATAAGCCAAGCACAGAAAGATAAATGCCACATATTCTCAACTGTACATGGAAGCTAAATAAGTTGGTCTTATTTAGTAAGACAGAATAAGAGTAGAGAGTAGAAGAGTGGTAACTAGAGGTGGGGAAGGGAGGAGGGACAGGGAAAGGCTGGTTAACAGATAAAAAATTACAGCTAGATAGAAGGGGTAAGTTCTTGGGCTCTCTAGTACTGCAGGGTGACTACAGTTAAGAACAATTTACTCAGCCAGGCACGGTGGCTCACACCTGTAATCCCAGCACTTTGGGAGGTCAAGATGGGCAGATCACCTGAGGTCAGGAGTTCGAGACCAGCCTGGTCAACATGGTGAAACCCTGTCTCTACTAAAAATAGAAACATTATTTGGGCATGGTGGTGGGTGTCTGTATTCCCAGCTATGTGGGAGGCTGAGGCAGGAAAATCGCTTGAACCCAGGAGGTGGAGGTTGCAGTGAGCCATGATTGTGCCACTGCACTCCAGCCTGCGTGACAGAGCGAGACTCTGCCTCAACAAACACAAAACAAAAACAACAAAAAATCAATTTACTCTAATTTTCAGATGAGAGAATTTTGCATGTTCCCAACACGAAGAAATGATAGTTTAGTTGTATGAGGTGATGAGTATGTTAATTACTCTGATTTGATCATTTACACATTGCATACAGCTATTGAAGTATCACACTGTAACCCATAAATACATGCAGTTACTATGAGTCAGTTAAATTTTTGTAAGTGATAGTTATTTTAAAAAGACAGTACATGGAGGGACAGAAAGGGGAATGGAAGAGAGAACAGACAAGAAAACACAGAAGCAGTTATTGTGTAACTTTCCTATGCTGGAAATGATTCTGGGATTTTACATATGCTTTACAACGTAATCTTCCTAACAACCCTAAAAGGGAAGTGTAGTGGTGTTGAGAAGCTGGAATTCTAGAGACACAGGACACATAGAATGAAATGGAACAATTAACATTTCATGCCATCTAAACTTAGTCAATATAACATCTCATCTTCTCAAGCCCACGTTCCTAAGTTAAAAAAAAAATGATTTGTATTATTTCAGTGTAGGGGTATGTACTGAAATTTATTTTTTAAAATAAATATCCATGTTTATATGACCGAGGAAAATTGCTCTGTTGAGTGACTGTACACAAAGATCCTCAGGCAGATTTAGACCGGGATGCTGGGCTGCAAAAGTGGGCAGCTAAGGTGATGGGGCTATAGCACTTCATTCTGTACAGACACAACCTCTGGAAACATCCCCTTTGTTAAGGTGTGCAAATAACGAACTGAAATCTCCTCCACTTTAGGCCTTATCTTCTGATTTATTCATCTATGGAAGAATTTTTTAAAATATTCAACTTGGTTTTGCTCCTGGACAAAAGGGAGTGTAGAGTGAATGAAGGTTGGGGAGCCATGCTTAAGCTCAAAGGAGCTTTCCTTTGAAACACTTCATGAAGCCGCGTGTAGTCTCACGCTGACTTTCCAGGATACAAGTGAACTCTGAGGGCTTGTTGATTCATTCCACACATGAGCATTTTTTTTTTTTTTTTTTTTTTTTTTTGAGACGGAGTCTTGCTCTGTCACCCAGGCTGGAGTGCAGTGGTGTAATCTCGGCTCAGTGCAAGCTCTGCCTGCTGGGTTCATGCCATTCTCCTGCCTCAGCCTCCCAAGTAGCTGGGACTACAGGCGCCCACCACCACGCAAGGCTAATTTTTTTTTTTTTGGTATTTTTTTAGTAGAGATGGGGTTTCACTGTGTTAGCTAGGATGGTCTCGATCTCCTGACCTCGTGATCCGCCCACCTCAGCCTCCCAAAGTGCTGGGATTACAGGCATGAGCCATTGCGTCCGGCCATGAGCATCTTTTTAATGTGGGCCAACGCTTCCCCAACACAAATTCCTTACAAGGAATTAAGATGTCAACCATCTTCTGTAACAACCTCAAGGTGAGAATGCTTGCTTTCACCTCCAATTCACTCCAAAGGACCATCAGAATATGCTTGACTCAGTGGTTCAACTCATTCCTTATGCCCCACATATGGCATGATGACTTTAATGTCTAATTCTTATTCATATTTCAAGTTTATTAAGTGCCAGGCACAGAGGATCTAGTCATCATATTTGTAGCCCTAGGTGAAACAGAAGGACTAAAAGGTAGAAAGGGTATGGTAGTAGGCTAAGTGACAGTGAGGGAAGTGATTGCTGATGGCTTAATACTGCAGAGAGACTGAAAAACCAAATGTGCTCCCAATTACATTACAATAATGTATGCTTATCCATATCTCATCAAGGGGGACTTAAATTATGCTATCCTTATTTAATCAAGGAAGGATTTCTATTCTAAATATATTGACTTAAAAAAGTGAGAGGAAGAGCAAGTTCTTAGCGGTCTCATCTCTAGTTAGCTATAAATTTTGCTTATGTGAATTAATTCAACTTAAAAATGCTAAATGCTATTACAAGACATGACTAAATCCTGTGCACAAAAGCAGCATGAAAACATTTTTAATAATCAATAGAAATACTGTCTACCTTATAAGACTATCTTCTGAATAAAATTATAGAAAGTATATAAATGAGATTTGAAAATTGTAACACGGTAAATAAAAGTGAAGGGTTGTTTTTCTTATAAATTAGAGTGAATCTAAAGCAAAGTAGGACCAGCATGCATGAAACTGGGAGCTGAAGACTGCCTTTCCGTGGCTCTGTAACTTATTAACTGTGTATTAACAATGACTAATTCAGTTACTCTAATCTTCAATTTCATTTTTAAAAAGATACAGGCCAGGAGACCTTTAATGTCTTTTTCAACCATACAATCGTATGATTAAAGAGGAAGAAATATTCTCACTTGCATGGTATAGTGCAGTAAGTGTGGCCAAAAAGCAACATTTTTTTTTTTCCTTCAATGACTATGACAATACGTGGAGTCACAGAAACTACTAACATTCAAAAGATGTCACTGTCCTGCCTCACTTTTATTAATTCACTGAAGAAAAGGATTTTATCTTAACCAATTGAAAGTGAATGCTGAATACAGGCAACATCTTTTGATTTTCTTTTAATTTTAAAAAGATAGGGAAAAACATCTAGAAACTATGGATCGATGATCAAGAAGATAAACTCCAGAAAATTACTAGAATAGAAAGGGTGGGTTTGGGTATATAAAAATACCTCATCCTCAAATTAACTTTATACATATATTTTCTTTGTTGTGTTACTGAATGGGCATGTAACACGGCAATTCCTTTATTCAAACATATAAATGGCTAGGAAATACAAGGATGGACAAGATAGTCTCAGTTCTCTTAAAATACATGTTCTGCCATAGGAGTGAAATAATAAATGAGAAAAAAGTAAATATACAATCATTCTAGATTGTATTAAATGCTGGTAAATTGAGCCGGGCGTGGTGTAATCTCATGATGTTGGGAGGTTGAGGCGGGTGGATCACTTGAGGGCAGGAGTTCGAAACCAGCCTGGACAATCTGGTGAAACTCCATCTCTACTAAAAATACAAAAAACTTATCTGGGCGTGGTGGTGTGGGCCTGTAATCTCAGCTACTTTGGAGGCTGATGCAGAATAGCTTGAACCCCGGAGGTGGAGCTTGCAGTGAGCTGAGGTCGCACCACTGCACTCCAGCTAGGACAACAGAGCAAGACTCAGTCTTTAAAAAAAAAAAAAAAAATTCTGGTAAGTAAAAGATACTGTTTTGTAAAAGCAGAGGGCTGGAAGAAGGTCGGCAAAGAGGACGAGAAATGATGGAAATTGCTTGTTATGTTAGGGTGACATGGAAACTTTCTCTTAGGAGGTCATACCTAAATTGAGAAGTGAGGATCATGAGACGTCTGCTGCGTGAAAGATCACGAGAAAAGCTTATCAGGCAGAGGGAACAAAAGTATCATGACCCTGTTGCAAAAAATAATTTGTCATTTTTGAGAAATTAAAATGAGACCATGGTAATGAGTTTGAGATTTATTCTAAGTACATTAGAAGGCATAAAGCAGGAAAGCGGGATGATCTAATTTACATTTTTTAAAAGATTACTCTGGCAGTTTTACGATAAATGGTTAAGGAAAAGCTCAAGAAGATGCAGAGAGAGCAGGCAGGGCTGGATGTTGTAGAAACAATACGACTTGATTTTAGCAAGGCTTTAGCAAAGATTGTCACTACTTTAAAACCATGTGGGTGAAACTGGAGTTCAATTATAGTATATTTGGCTAAATTTGTAGCTGGTTGAACAAGAGTGTCCAAATAATATTAAATTAAAGGTTTAATTTCATTTTAGTGGAAATTCTCTAGTGACATGCTGCCCTGTCTTGGTCAACATGTTGTATCAATTATTTGAATGGAGACACACTTATCAAATTTTCTGCTGACACTAAACTAGGAGAACAATCAATATGTCAGATTGAAAAAAAAAACTTAAAACAATTTCAAATATGATGGAACAAAGGGTCACTACTCAGAACATGAATTTATTAGGGGTAAATATAATACTCCGAATTTAGGTTAATAAAACAACATGGTTGGGTAGCTCTGGATGAATAGAAATTTATAAGAAATCCTTTCTCAGATTTTACATGATTATATGCTTAAAATAAAGTTACAATGGTACTTAAAAATGAAGATTAAATCAATATTATTGTCAGCTTCATTAACTGAAAAAAAGTTCACATCATGAGATACTATTGTTCCCAGTGTCCTCAGAAAAAGTTAAGGTACATATATGGAATTCTGTGCATTTCCATAAGACTACAATAGATGAATTAACATAGTTGAGTGTATTGTGAAGAATATGGCTGTGGATTAAGTAAATGGGGAAGAAAAGAATTTATGGGACAAGGGACATGATCATATCTTCACATATTTGAAGAGTAACTAGCATCTCATAGTAAGAACTGGGAGTGAATGTGATAGAAATTTAGATATTTGGCTCAATTTTAAGACAGAGATGTCAAGTTTGTTTTTGTATTTTTGAACAACTAGAGCAGTCTACTGTGGCCCAAGGTGCCTTGTGATGAATTGGTGAACTTTCTGTCACTAGAATTTTTCAAACCAAATGATGATCAGCGCAGGATTTTGAGGGTGGGAGGAATGCCAACATCACACATGAAGTGGAATGAGCAAACTGGATTCCATTTCCTGGTAGGTCCTCAAGTCAACCCACCGCAAACTGAGTGGTAAATTTTTTTTTTTTTTTTGGTTAAACTATTCTATTTAAATGACTGTCCTTGAATATGAGATTCCAACTTTCTGATGTTTTGGTAGTAAAATGCCTGGTCTTTCACAAAAGGATAATCTTAAAAGCTGGTAATTTGTTTTTTTAAATGTAAGCTAGTAATAAAAAAGTCTGGGTATAGTATTTCTGTTTTTTTGAGACGGAGTCTTGCTCTGTCACCCAGGCTGGAGTGCAGTGGTGCAATCTCGGCTCACTGCAAGCTCCACCTCCCGGGTTCATGCCATTCTCCTGCCTCAGCCTCCGCAGTAGCTGGGACTACAGGTGCCTGCCATCACACCCAGCAAATTTTTTGTATTTTTAGTAGAGACAGGGTTTCTTCGTGTTAGCCAGGATAATCTCAATCTCCTGACCTCGTGATCTGCCCGCCTAGGCCTCCCAAAGTGCTGGGATTACAGTCATGAGCCACCGTGCCTGGCCTGGGTATAGTATCTCTATCTCAATTTTTTTTTTTTTTTTTTTGGTGTTACTGTGTTAAAAATTTCCTACACTATGACATCCAAAATTCAAAGAATTACAAGATTTATTAAATACTGAGATATTCCCCTCCTCTGAGAGTACATGATTCTATGGTTATTTCCAAAAATTAATTCAAGAAGATTTGTCATTACTAAAAAATAAATATAGATGTAAGACTTGTATTAAACCAAGAGAAATAAATACTTTGGTTCTGTTATATTCAATCGCACATATTATTCTCCTATTATTCTGAACACCTAAGAATATTTAGAAGACTATCTCAAGAGACATTCACTAACCAAATAATCCTGGAACCTTGCATATACATAATACTTAGAAAATTCATTTCTCAACTTATAAAAATGCCACCAAATGGCATTAATAGATTAAGAACTGGATATTAGGTACATTTGATGTTGAGTTCCTGGAGAGGACTTTGTTAATGAGAATATTCTACAGTGTTACTGCCAGCAGACTTTATGAAACCTTTGGCTAATGCCAACATGCACTGCTATATGAGTTGGAATTTCACACAAGGAAATACATAATCACATGCAAATACATAAACCCTTAAAAGTGTAGCTGAACATCAATCCTTGAAGGTGGCTATGCTAAAATGTATGCTAACTGCTCTTGCCTATGGATTTTATTTTCAAATTGTGATTTCTAAATTCTACTTTCTTTCACACATTCATGGACTTTTGTTAAATGGTGGTCTTAAGATATGGTTATTTGTTTTTTTAAACATTCTAAACTGGAAATATCAAAGGTGGATAACACTTTGTCTCCATTTTTTTGTCATTATTGCAGTCGCTTTAAATTTTTTCTAGCCTATGAAATAAGAAACAATTTGAGAATTATAGGATTAATTGACTACTCAGTTTTTTTCCAGCTCTGACCTTTATGGTTAAAGTACTTCTCTTATTCTCTACTAAATTACTGGCAGTTCAATTTCTTGCTTATACACATTCTATTTAAAATGTGTGTGTGTGTAAAATTTGTTGTTTACATAAATTTATACATGTGTCAATCTCAGTGTGTGAATTTATTTGTATATAAAGAAAGCATCATATAATCAAATTATCATACAATCAAACTATCTCAATCCTTATCAAAGTAGAAGAATATATCTCCTCACTTAGATTTACAGTTTATCCTACAAACAAAATTATTTCCAAAACGTGAAAAAGGGTAAAGATGATCATGTAACAAATTAAAATCTAGTCTCTAAAATGAAACTGCTATAAAAGCGTATTGGTATAATGGTAAACAAACTCAAAGTAACATTTGCAGCATTATATAATTGCTACTTACAAGCAAACTGAAGCTTTGCTTCTCTGCTAACAATTGTTCCAAACGAGTTTGTTGCTGTGCACTGGTAGGTTCCAGCATCTTGGGTTTTATTGGGGTTATTGATCAACAAGCTGCCTTCAACAACACTGTAGCGGAAATCCATACCAATGTCAACATCTGTTCCATTTAACTTCCACCTATAGTATAAAAATGCCAGTAGATAAAGTCTTGTCATATTAATCAATATTTTTGAATTGTCTAAAATATATACAAACTATAAATAGCATGAAAAATCATTTGTGACTTTTTTTAAAGAGTATGATTAAGAAGTTAGAAATGCTCTACCCAGCAATGGTAACATCTTAAGAGCTTATGGAAATAACATGTCTTTTAAAGTAAACAATGATATTAAAATTTTAATAACTGTTTTTCTGACTACTTATCATGGTACAAACACTTCACCGTTTTGAAGTCCAGCCACAGATTTCTCATAGCGCCTGTGCAACTTTCTTCAAACGGGGCTTGTTAGTAAAAGTCTTTCTAGTTTGCAATCATTCTTTAAATGGGTCTATACAGATGACAGCATATACTATTTCCAGGTAGATTGCTGAGTATCTGATGAAACTGCAGCAGAGTTGCTTTGATTTATTCCTTAATATGACTACAATGGCTGGCTGTAAAGGAGAGGAACTCTATTGATCTTGAGCTGCCGTGGGGACCAAACCTGCCTTAACCTTGGATCACTTTGAAGAGCTCCTTCACCACTGGCACACAAACATCAATCAACCATCCCAGGAAACTGCAGATTAGACCATTAGATAATCGGGGCAAAGAGAGGTTTTTTGTTTGTTTGTTTGTTTTTGTCCTTCTGTTTATTTACCTGGATCACCTATGTATGTGACTATTTAGCCCAGTAAAGTAGGTTTAGTAGGACTTACACATTTTAACAGCAAAGTTTTGGTAATTAAGACCTATGTTTTTGTTTTTGTTGCATTTTACAACCAACACCATTTCAAACAGTGAGCTTATCTTGACTCGTTTCAGAAGTCAATTAAATACTTAAGAACTTTGGCACTAATACAACTCAGTGACTATCTTATCTGTTTACCCCCACAAATCTTACACAGAATATTAACTAATGAAAATAGCATAGTAGGAGTTTGTGAATTACCAGGAGTATCACAGTAGCATTTACATCAGAATGTTAAAAATTAAGAAATACAGCAGAACAAAGAAAACTGATCCAAATTCATAATGGGAGTAAGGAATGACAGCCATTAATCTTATCTCCTTTAAATAGTAAAAACACCATTTAAACATTTGTGTGTGTGCACATGCACATTCATTGTATATCATCTTATAACATTCTTGGGTACTATGGTTGTCTGTACACAATGTAAAAGGATTTAAATGAAAAAAATATAGGCGAGTTAGTTTCAAGATTTTGGATGTCTGATATCAACAAAAGCAAATATACAGAAGGGTAATCCCTTCTTTCTGTCAAGACCTCTGTCCCACTTCAAAGCCATTTTTCAATGACACCTCTTTCAATGAAGTCTTCCTCAGTATTTCTAGTCAAAATTAACCAAAGATGACTAAGCGCGGTGGCTTACGCCTGTAATCTCAGCACTTTGGGAGGCCGAAGTGGGCAGGTCTCTTGAGCCCAGGAGTTCCAGAATAGCTTGGGCAACATGGCACAACCCTGTCTCCACAAAAATACAAAATTTAGCCAGGTGTGGTGGTGCATGCGTGCCTGTAGTCCCAGCTACTCGGGAGGCTGAGGTGGGAGGACCACTTGAGCCTGGGAGATTGAGGCTGCAATGAGCCAAGGTCACACCACTGCAACTGCACTCCAGCTTGGGCAACAGAGCGAGACCTCATCTCAAAACAAAAACAACAAAAATTAAGCAAAGCTTTATCCAGTCTCCTGCAGAATTGTCCATGCTCCTTTATGTAGGAATGCTGCTTTTACTGTAGATAATTGGCCTACATCGCTTTTGTATTCTCACTTTAGCCATCTAAAATCTAACACTCTCATTGTGCTCCATAAATGCTTGTTGAATTTAATTGACTAAATATTTTACTTCTTTGCTGGATATTTTAGCTTTGAACATCCACAATTCATGAAGCATTCCAGCACACTACCACACAGCTACATATGTTTATTCATGTCTTTGAAATGTAAAAATTTAGAAACAAGAGAGGTAAGAAAGGTAGACCAGGAGCATGAAATAGAAAAATGAGGTAACTCTTTATGTGTTTGTGTATAAGAAGATTGGGATTAGAAACTGACAATGTTTTTAGTCTCCACAGTAATTCTTTGTGCTCTGACACAGACAAGAAAGTAATACGCAATAAAGACAGAACAGCCAGCTTATATTCTAGCAGCTCTATATGCACATGAATCTCTAGAACTGACTGTCTGCCCTAGACATTTTTTTTTTTGAGTCAGCTGATCACGTCTTGGCCATAACTTACTTCAAATGATAGTAGAGCAATTTAATATGACAAATCTAAGAACTCAACGAGGAAACTGCAATATAATGTGAGCTGCAAGCAGAGTGTGGAATTTAGGAGTGGGACCATGTGAGTCTTCTTAGAAAAGTGGTTGTGGGCATAATGAGAGCTCCTCTGTAGGTTTGTCTACACTAGTCATCTCAACTAAAATGCTGTGCAGAAAGTCCATTAATCTACTTTATCACCTGCTTTTACATACAAACAGCAAAGGAAAAGGGATTATTGAGAAAATAAAGTGCTTTTTCTGAAATGCACTTGAGTCTCTATTACAAAGCACTATACCAAGTTTTATTGCAATGCAGTCACTGTTCATTCCAACTGAATGTGGGTTACACTGAATTTCTTATCTCATTGTATACTGAAACACACTTGAAAATTTCACAATTTACTTTCAATGTTTGAGGAATCTTTTAAGTGTTGGTAATATAGAGGCAATGCTCATTTGGAGCCAATAGAGATTTTCCCAAGGGATAAGAGAAATTTGTGAGTGTCATAAGCTGATTTCTAAATCATTTGAGGAACCATGATTCCACTCTCTCCAGAGAGTGGGGTTGTGCACAACCAAACACCTATGCTGTGACACTCTGGAGGGTAAAATGTGGCTTTGCTGGGAGGGTGTCTATAGGATTCGCTGTAGCGAAATCCTCTTTCTTTATTGATGGTTTCAACTTGGCACTAAGGGAAAGTCAGGGCACTTAAGACTTGGAATTTGTTTTCTGCAAACTCAGTTGAATACAAACCTCAGCAAAAGTACCCCGAGCAAGTATGTGAACATTTCTTCTATCTGGAAAGGGATGCTGAGTGCATTAAGAAATGTCATATATCCTTAGGGAAGTTTAATACAAGGGAAGTTGGCACAAGTTAAAACTTCTTAAATTTTTCTGGGTCTGGGTCAACCCTTTCAAAATTGAGGGGCAGGAAACAATGAAAAGAGAAGGCTCAGTTGAGGGAATAGACACAAAGAAGAGAGGTCAATTGCGGTGTCTGAGGGGAGAACCCAGTGCTGAAGATCCCCATGGAGACTCACTTTGGAATTTCTCCTACTTGTTCTTCCCCCTCAAAGTCAGCCTGAAGACTGAAAAAGTTCAGGCAGAAAGTGTCTGAAAATGCCTGATCTCTCTATTCTTTCTCTTTCTCTTTCTTTCAACAAGAGGAACTTTTTAGCTCCCAGGTACCAGTCTGCTATCATGTTACAGAGAAACTGCCAAAGGTATAAAGGCAAGAAGTACACTGCAATAAATTGCTAGTATATTTGATTAAAAAGTTTTGTTCTCAGTGTTTCCTGGCAATCTAGAAACATAATAGGTTTCTGTTTCACTGCTTGTTTTAAATAACAAGGCAAGCTCCTATATCTAGAAACACAATGTTACAAAAGCAATGTTAATTAAAGGTCACAGTTTGGGGAAAAACAAAGCAGCAACTTGCCAAATTCGGCTGCAAAATTTGTTTTCATTTATGGCTAACATCTGAACTTACACTCGGCTATGTAAGGAAAACAGGAACCAGTTAACTCATCGTTTATGTATCTAAGAGCCTTTGCTTCCTGCATTCTTTATTACATAAAGAATTTAAAGATCTTTGATTTAGCCTTGGGTTTAATATATTCTAGGGAGAATAACTATTTATTCTGGCTTGCCCAAGACAAGTGCTGGGTTTACACCTGCTGTCCTAGAATAATTATGAACAGTGGCCTTCTGCTTTAAAAAGTGCCCTTAGATGATAAATTACATGTTCACTCTAATTATATGGTCCGTTAGAGAGTTGTTTTCTTATTTTCTGGAATGCACTTCCTTTCCTTATCCATGTGATGAAAGAACCATTCACCCTCCAGATATATTAAAATATCTCCTTTTCTGTGAAGCCTTCAGTGACATCTACCCTCACCATCCTGAATTAGACTTTCTTTACTCCAGAGTACCTAGAACGTGGTCATCCTTTACTTGTATTTACCTCATTCTACTCCAACTACATCCACATCTAGGCAGTCCTCAAATTAATAGTACTAGTAAACATGTTGTAGAGTTGATTAATCTTTGAATACTCAGACCTAGCATGGTGCCTGGTGCATTGCAGCTGCTTAACAGAGTGGTTTAAATATTTTGTCTAGATGACATATTTTTCAGAATCCTAATATATGGCCCAGTTCAAAGTAGACCTGCGAAGGCTGAATCTTGGATGAAAATTCTGTTATTTTCTTTCTCTGGTAATCTTTAAGCCAATTCCATGTGCCCTGGAATTCAGTTTGAAAAACACTGGTGAGGTTTGAAGGACAAATAATGAATGTGTTTGACAAATGAACAAATGGATAAATGAGCACATAAATTCTAAAATAATATCCACTATACTAATACTGCCATCCTTTAACTTGAACAGAATGTCCTCTGCCTATTTGAAAATTACTTATCTCAGTTCAAATCTCATTTCTTCTGAGAACCCAACCTGATGACTCCAATCTCTCCTAAACTATGACATATATATTTCTGTTTTTATATAACATTAGATATTAGTTATTATAGTTTTTAATTATCAAATTTGAATAGAGGCATACTAATATTTATAAGATGTATGTAAGTTATAAAAAATCATGAGCCAATGAAGATCTGTGTTTAAAAGGGATATTATCACTTTAGAAGTCTGCTGTATCTACTTTGATTATAACCACTCTTTCTTAATGGTTACTTATAATCTTTAATTTTGGCTTTTTCATTCCTGTGATATTCTTTATAATTTTATCCTGTATGTTATTATCCTTTGAAGGAGTTCAGAGCATGCCACTTAAAAATATGCTGCTCTGGCATATTGACATTTATTTATTTATTTATTTATTTAGAGACTGGGTCTTCCTCTGTCACCCATGATGGAATGTAGTGGTGTAATCATAGCTCACTGCAACCTAGAACTCCTAGACTCAAGCAATCTTCCCACCTCAGCCTCCTGAGTAGCTAGGACTACAGGTATGCACCCCCATGGCTGACTAGTTTTTAAATTATTTTTGTAGAGATGGGGGTCTTGCTATGTTGCCCAGGTCGTTCTCAAACTCCTGGCCTCAAGCCATCGTAATGCCTTAGCCTCCCAAAGGGCTGGGATTACAGGCGTGAGCCACTGTGCCCAGCCTATATTGACTATTTTGAGTTAAAGGTACTCGGAAAACAGCAGGTACAAGAGGACCACTTTCACCTTCATTCTTCTTCTAAAGAGCAAGGGATGAAATCCCCATGCCAGAGATGTCCTTTCCATATTAGAAGGAAAGTAACATTCTTTTCATCAAGGACAGGAAGTTGAGACAGAGAAAACTCTGTCCAGACCTTGTTAAAATATTTTCTTCTAGCTCCCCATATAACTTACTTTTTCACAATTTACTACTCTTTGTCCAATTCAGTATATAAATGTGCAACGATAACTGTGTCTCTGGGTTTTCATTGTCTTATGAAGGCTTCCTTGCCATGTAAAACTTGCATTTAAAAAAATGTTTTTCTCCTTTTGATTTGCTTTATGTAAATTTAATTTTCAGGCTCAGCTGAAAAATCCTAAGAGAAGAGAGGTAAAGTTTTGCTTCCTTTATACCTTGAAAAACCACTCCATCCCAACCACTTTCAAATATTGTGAATGTGAAATTACATACTATGTATTTGGCCGTGAACTGGTTTACTCAAAATTATGTTCTTGAGATCTACCCATGTTGTCGCAGCTGCCATTCATTCATTTTTACTACTGCATGAGGTTACCTTGTACGAACATACCAGGTTATATGTATTTGTGAATATACTATGAACATAATTATGTATACTGGATCATAGATTATGGATTATGTGCATCTTTAGATTTACTAGGGAGTGCTTTTTTTTTCTTTTTTTACAGTGGCTTTTACCAATTTACATTACTACCAGCAGTGTTCAATCAAGGGTTCTGTTTGCTCTACACCTTCACCAACAGATTGTCAGTTTTCTATATTTGTCAATCTGATAGTTTTGAAAGAGTATGTTGTTGTAGGTTTAATTATATATTTCTGTTCACTAATGATATTGACAATCCTTTTATGTTTACCGAATTTTTGGTTTTCATTTTCTTACAAGTACTTGTTCAAGTGTTTTGCTAATGTTTCCACTGGGTTGTTTTTTACATTCTGTTTGTGGAAATTCTTTAAATAGTCTGGGATATGAATCCCTTACCCATAACAAATATACTTAAAAATCTTCAAGTTTACAGCTTGTAATTTTGCTTATTTCAGTCTATTCTATTGAACATCAGTTTTCAATATTAATACAGCTAAATATTTTCTTTTACAAGTTGCACTGCTTCTGTCACATTTAGAAAATCTCTTCCTTCCCCAAAGTCATAAATATGTATAACTATTTGCTTTTAAAAGTATTGCAAATTTTCCACTTAGGTCTTCTATACACTGGAATTGATTTTTGTGTATGCAGTGCAGTAGGGTTCCAATTTCATTTATTTATTTATTTATTTTTTGAGATAGAGTTTCGCTCTGTTGCCCAGGCTGGAGTGCAGTGGCGCGATCTCGGCTCACTGCAAGCTCTGCCTCCCAGGTTCACGCCATTCTCCTGCCTCATCCTCCTGAGTGGCTGAGACTACAGGTGCACGCCACCACGCCCGGCTAGTTTTTTTGTATTTTTTTAGTAGAGACGGTGTTTCACCGTGTTAGCTAGGATGGTCTCGATCTCCTGACCTCGTGATCCACCCACATTGGCCTCCCAAAGTGCTGGGATTACAGGCGTGAGCCAATGTGGCTGGCCCCAATTTCATTTCTTTAACCATATAGATTATCTGCTGTCTAGTACATCTTTTAAAAATTTGTTTCTAATGTTGTCATGAATTTTTACTTTTCTTCTTTTTATCTTCACAAGACAGTATTATTTTTATTATTTTTTATTGTTCTGTGCAATAATTTTTTTGTGGAATTACTAACATTTACCATTTGCTTTACTTATTTATTCTTGTAGCTCAGCTCTTCTATCTGGAATCACTTTTATTGTGCCTCAAGTATGTCTTTTAGAATTTCCTTTAGTGAGGGTCTGCTGGAGTCAGACTTTGGGTGATGGCTGCCTAAAAATGCAGTTAGTTTGTTTTCCTTTTAAAAAAGTATTTAGGCTATCTATACATTTGACAGTTTCTCTCAGTATACTGAAGATTCTATCTTCTGTCTTCTGCTTTTTTGTTGCTATTGAGAAGTCAGCTGCCAGTTTGTGATCTCTTTGAATGTTATCTGTATTACAACTTTGGCTACTTTTATGATCATCTGTTTGACTTGGTGTTCACTATTTCACTATTTTAGATGTGGCTTCATTTTTATTTGTACTGCTTGAAGTGCATTGGGCTTCCTGTATCTATAGCTTGAAAGTTTTAATTAGTTTGGAAAATTCTTAGCCTTCTCTTTAAATACTGCTTCTGCCTCAGTCTTTCTTGTTTCTTCTGGAATCCTGATTAGACATTTTTTCTCTCTTTCTTTTTAAAGTATTTTGCTTCCCTCTGTCTCTTTCTGCTGCCTCTGGAGGATTTCTTCAGACCTATCTTGCAGTTTACAAATTCTCTTTTCAGTTGTATCTCATCTGCTACTACAACCACTAGGGTTTAATGTTTGAAATACACAATTACCTGTGCTTCACAGTCTCTTTAGAATCTGTCA
Source organism: Macaca mulatta (assembly GCF_049350105.2). NCBI lineage: Eukaryota > Metazoa > Chordata > Mammalia > Primates > Cercopithecidae > Macaca > Macaca mulatta. Next base: position 141,480,419 of record NC_133407.1, on the reverse strand, counting down.
AGCTTATTTCTTGTTCACATTTACTCTAAAGATGTAGTCCTTGTATCCCAGGTTTATTCTGGGAGATATTCTCATGTTGGATTCTCCTGTGGGTTGTCTAGGCTTTGTCTTGTGACCTCTGTTCCTCTGAAGCCATGAAAACCAAAGCTCAATTCATACTTGTAGTTTATTAACATGAAAACTGCCTTTACTGTTCAGCTTCTTTGGGTTCCAAACCCATTTACTTTTGGACTTCTGACATTTCTTACTTTCCTGCCAATTTACTGATATGGTTTAAAATGTGTTTTTTTCAGTTAAATATATGTGGTTAGGAATTGTTAATGTTTTCAAAGAGAAAGTCAATCAGGATATTTAATTCCCAGTACTACAAAAAACAGAGGTTGGATACTTAGTTTTCATGAAACAATCATCTCCTTAGACTTTCAGGATATCCTATGATGCCCATCTAAAAGCTTTTAATGGGCTGGGAACGGTGGCTCACACCTGTAATCCCAGCACTTTGGGAGGCTGAGGCGGGTGGATCCCTTGAGGTCAGGAATTCAAGACCAGCCTGGCCAACATGGTGAAATCCTGTCTCTGCTAAAAATACAAAAATTAGCTGGGCATGGTGGTGCACACCTGTAATCCCAGCTACTCAGGAGGCTGAGGCAGGAGAATCACATGAACCCGGTAGGCGGAGGTTGCAGTGAGCAGTGGTCGCACACTGCACTCCAGCCTGGGTGACTGACAGAGCGAGACTCCGTCTTGAAATAACTAACTAACTAACTAACTCTTGGGCCAGGCATGGTGGTTCATGCCTATAATCACAGCACTTTGGGAGGCTGAGGCAGGTGGATCACCTGAGGTCGGGAGTTTGAGACCAACCTGACCAACATAGAGAAATCCCATCTTTACTAAACATACAAAATTAGCCAGGCATAGTGGCACATGCCTGTAATCCCAGCTACTCGGGAGGCTGAGGTAGGAGAATCGCTTGAACCTGGGAGGTGGAGTTTGCAGTGAGCTGAGATCGCATTATTGCACTCCAGCCTGGGTAACGAGCAAAACTCAGTCTCAAAAATAAATAAATAAATAAACAAACAAACAAATAAATAAAATCTCTTTATGTAACCAGCATTGTGTAAGTATTTCTTGATTTTAATAACAGTAACTATATGCATGGAAACACATGCTTTTAAATCAACAAACCTGATATGAGGTTTTGGATTTCCTTTAACTTCACAATTGAGCTTCACTTTTTTCTCCTCTGAATCCAAAGGGAACATTACAGGACTTGGTTCTTGAATAAAAATCGGGCCATGCAGTGTGGAATCATCTGAAATGAGAAGAGAAAATGTCCAAAATGAAGAATCCCTTCCAAATAGGAACAACAGGAAACAACAACATAAAGAAAATAATAGAAAGAAATTAACAAAAAATAGTAAGTCATAACAGGTTAGGTTATGTTTCAGTTTCTGGAAGAAAATTTCCCATTGAGGTTAATCTTCTGCGGATTACGATGAAGTGAAAATGTGAGCTCTCTTATTTCACATTGGTCACTAATTTTACTAACAACTTCCAGGCACAGGCTGCTTGACGTCTCCCTTTCTCTGCTCTATGTATTGTTCTGTTTGTCTTTAGCCTACCCCTTTACTGTATGTGCTTCCTGTATTGCTTTTGTGCTGCTCTCATTGTGGATAGCTCTCTAGTGTCATAAAGTTAAAATTTTTTCTGTATTGTAATGAGATGATAACATTAGAAAGAAGCAAGGGCGACAGTGTAAATAAGTCAATAAGAGTAACAGCTCTGTATTGCTAATATACACAACAATTTTTCAAAATGACTATGTAGGCAAATAAAGAACAACCTACAGTCTTTATTCTCAAATTATCTGCAGTGAAGGACTAGGTTCTTTGTTTTCCCAATCTCTTATGAAGCCATATATGGTCTACCTAGGATAAATATCACATAGCTGGTACCACACGTGACTCAGCGACACCCAAACTGGTCTATAACAGGTGCAATGACTTGAGTCCACTGATTATGTGCTTGGATAATGAAGCCATGTTAAACAGCCATGCATTTCTAAGTGCTTTCTCTCAGTAAGAGAATCTGGATGCTTGAGACTTATTTTGTCATGGAGCAGTAACAAAGTTCAAAGACTGGAATGATCCACAAACCATATTTAAGTGGCAGTGTAGAGTACATATGCTTCTAGACTATGCATACAATAAATATTGTTCAAAATGCATCTCACCACTTATGCTCATAAAAGTGATTTTCATTTTTCAAAATCAAGTTCAAATTCTTTTTCCTAGAAGATTCTTCTAGACCCTCAACCTTTTTCTTTAACCATATAATTTTAAAACTGTATTTCCCAAGACACTTATCTTTTTATACTAAATACATTTAATAGAGTACACTTTCTTTTTCCTTGTTTGGATTATAAGCTCCTTGAGAGCATGACTGTATCTTATCTATTTTTATATCAAGTACAGTGGTATATATACATACACGGTGATCAATAAGAATCTGTTTTATTTCAAAGGATTTTTTTTTAATTTTTAATGTATTCAATTAGCTTACTTAGTCATTGCCTGATGAGTTTTAAGATAGAATCACCAGAGGTTACGATGTAAAATTTACATTAAATATCACCCTGCAGCTGGCAGTCCCCTTATATGTGATTATTCTGAAGGGCAAGAATTGCAACTGCTATCCCGGAAAAACTTCATAACCAGTCTTTTGTTGATAGGTGATAGGATGAGACTGAATTCATTCAGGTGCATCGGTACTGAGAAAAAAAGAATAAAGTTGGTTTGGGGATCTAGGTAAAGCCTGGCAAGGTAATTTCTAAGGCATTTAACATTTAACTCAGATGGAAAAAAAAAAAAAAAACAAAAAACAAACTTCATGCTAAGGTTGAAATAGAAGAAAAGTTAAGAAGACAAAATAACCAAACGGAGTTCTATCTTATTATAGGGGACTGAGGATGGCCCATGATCTTGTTGTGAGAAAGAGATGGGTAGGGATTCAGAAAGACCATGGACTGAGTTTCAATGCCTTGGGTCAAGTAGTAACTCCAGGACCTCAGAAAAATCAGCTAGTCTCTACATGCCTCAAATGTTTCATCTATAAATAAATACGATTAGACTAGGCCAGTGATTCTGTATCAGTTAAAAATGGGAAAACAGGCTGGGCATGGTGGCTCAAGCCTGTAATCCCAGCACTCTGGGAGGTGAGGTGTGGAGGACTGCATGAGCCCAGGGGTTCAAGACAAACCTGAGCAACACATGGAGACCCTATCTCTACCAAAAATTAAAAAATTAGCTGGGGATGGTGGCATGCACCTATAGTCCCAGCTACTCAGGAGGCTGAAGTGGGAGGATGGCTTGAACTTGAGGGATCGAGGCTGCAGTGGGCCATGATCACTGCCACCACACTCCAGCCTGGACGACAGACCAAGACGCTATCTCAAACCAAAACAAAACAACACAAAAACAAATAAAGGGAAAACAGCCAGGAATATTTTCCCATAAACACACATGTATACATACATTTCATTTGCATTCAAAGATGTCATGAATTATATTACCACTACCACTGTCTCTCCTTACTCCATGTATAAAATACCACATCAATAAGAAGTTTAAACAACCAAAAATAAAGAAGATTTATGAAAGGACACAAAATAAAATCATGGAATAAAAGTACACAGACATGGCCAGGTGCGGTGGCTCACATCTGTAATCCCAGCACTATGGTGGATCATGAGGTCAGGCATTTGAGACCAGCCTGGCCAACATAGGGAAACCCCATCTCTACTAAAAATACAAAACAATTAGCCAGACATGGTGGCATGCGCTTGTAATCCCAGCTACTCGGGAGGCTGAGGCAGGAGAATCTCTTGAACCTGCGAGGTGGAGGTTCCAGTGAGCTGAGATTGCACCACTGCACTCCAGCCCAGGAGACAGTGCAAGACTCTGTCTCAAAAAAAAAAAAAAAGGACACAAACATGCACTTTAAAAAATATTTGTGTTTAAAATCCAGGTATTTACATTTCAGATTTTTAACAATTACACAAATATTTTCAAAACAAATTTAGGTACTGGTCAAATGTTAGCTCATTTCAATAGTAAAGAATTAAGTGATTTTTTGGCACACCAAGGTAAATGAAAAATGTTATTCATCAAGATCACTAATAAAGCAGCAAGTTTGGTGGATTTTCTCTAAGAGAGAAATATTTCCATTGTTGTCCCCAATTCCAAAATTATTTGTGTGTATATATAATATCAATCATCTCAATTCATTGGTGTTCCCTGATTTGAATTTCATACAGAAATATAGAGTCTATTACTAGTAATTCCAAATAAGAATAAAACATAATAATGATTACTCAGGATGCAGCTGAGAGGCTGTGGATTAACATCTGTACTATTTCTCAATGTAGCCATGCCATATTTAAATAACAAAAAGATATTTTTTCTGTGTATTTTGTAACAAGAATTGATAATAATGATGCTCTGCATTCACTATAAATAATGCATTCCATCTAAAGTTTGTATTTTCTCATAGTTAACCAAGTTCACTGCCTGAAAATTAACATTAGCATAAAGGGAATAGTATTTCAGTTCTCATGGAAGGAAATCCACAGGCTTTTGTGCATGAGCTATTTGGGTTCCCAAAGACGAGGGGAGAGATTTTAGAAAGTTTAGCTATCCAGGTATAAAAAAACGATATATCCTAGCTTTTAAACCTTTGGACCAGGGTTAACAATGTATTTGAGAAAAAAAGAGTTGCTTTATTTCACCAAACCTTGAGGTGCCTGGGTGAAACAAAGAGTCCTGAGAGAGGCGTTCTGAGATGAAACAGGGGAGAGGCATCCCTAAGTTTGCTCTATCTCTGTGTGGTAGCCACAAAGTGACTTTCAAGTGTCTTGAAGGCACATACAAAAGACTGTGCATTTACCGTTTTCAAAGCCTGGAAGATAAAGTTCATCCTTTTTTTTTTTTTTTTTTTTTTTTTTTTTTAATCACAGTAAGTTGTTCCATGTAACCACAAGAGTGGCTGTGATTTTCAGTCTAAAGAGGTAAAGAGCATCTCAGCAAATGACAGAGGACAGGATTTCATAATACAATGTGTCTCAGAGTTAGACTGTAGACCACCTGCATTATTATCATGCCATGCTTGTTTTATTAAATCTCAGTCCAGACTGACTACACCAGAAGAATCTGGGGTCCATTAATCTGCCCTTTAACCTAGCTCTCTGGGTGAGTCTTTTACACACTAAAGTTTGAGAACTACTAACACGGATCCTTCTATTCCTAGCTCTCCATTTCCTAAGAACAGAAAATCAGCCAACACCGGTTTTAGACCCACTCCTAGACATTTTTTATTGGGCAAAGTCTAACCAACACATCTTTGCTTGATAACATTTAGAAAAGTAATTTTAGCACATGCCTGCCTGGACTAACAGTTGCGAGGGATGCATCCAGGAACAGAAAGTTATAAAACTGACTCACATGAATGTGTTAAGGCCTAGGACTGACATATAAACTAACCCTTTCTTAGAACACTTGTAGTTGAACTCCAGAGCTAATTGTGAGACACCGCCCTCCCCAACAAGCACTGCACTGCATTGACAAAAGGCATACATGCTTAAGAGATCACAACAGTCCATTGACCTATAGTTATAGTTTGTCCTCATTTCTATACACAGCATTTATATGTAACCACCAGCATTTATTTATAAGGAATGAATGTCTTCTTATTTAAGTGACAGGATGTTGGGACTAATGTTTTTACACTTGGGTCCTCAAAAGGGTGAGTCGCCCAAGGGCCTCATCTGCCTTGGAGAAGTTAGGGGCATGGGCTCACATTATTAGAGGAGGGGAAGGTAATGATTTTCCACCCTTCTAGCAATTCCTAAAAAATCATGTTAAGAGAAGGAATGAGGGAGCGAGCAGTAAGATTGCCATCAGTTCACATACGGTCTTGTGGATTCTAGACCATTGATCTGAGACCCAGCTTGGGGGATCTAGTGCAGGCGTCAATACTGTTACATCATGATTTTCTGAGTTCGTTTCTCCTTGGTAACTAGGTACCTGCCAATCAGTCACTAGGCTAACTTCTGCCAGACTACCAGTGTTCTGTAAAGTTCCATACCACAGAAATTATCTTGAATTAGGATGCACAAACTCAACTTCATAAAGGGAAGGGAGAAGACTAGGCTGAAAAAAATCTGCTTTCATGCTTCAACAAGGAGTGGGAAATCTTTGGATTTTTAGAAAAAAGCAGAGATTTAGTGACCAGAAACAAGTGTCCCAGAAGTAAAATGTTGTGTCAAGGCTAATCTGAAATTTTTGGATTACTGAAAGAGATGCACAGAATCATAGAACTTTCTATTAGAAGATATTATTTCATATTATTTTCCTAGGTTACAGAATAAAAATGACCACATCTGTAATGGAAACAAAATATTTTTTGACTTAAAAAAAAAAAACCCTCTAGGAAAAACAGTACTAAAGCACCTCTCCGCAGCCAGGTGTCACTTAATTTATTTGCTGTATTGGAACATCAATGATCTCTATTTTTTTTTTCTTTTAATTAATTTGGCCCACTTCCACATTTTCCTGAATTTTCTTCCCAGGCAAGCCGGATACTACTCAGGCTGCTGGAAGCCAGGCTGGGTAAGAGAATCTGAATGGATGGGGCTGGGCTGAGGTTTTCTGGGGCTGAGCAGAGAAAAATAAGCCTGAATCTCAGGTGACGGTTAACTCAAGGAAGTGAGGCAGATATCAGGCCCAAATATCAAGCCCATAGGAGCAAGTACAGAACAAAATCTGGATTCCAAGGGAAAGGTCAGTAAAAGATAACACGTGTAAAGCAGGAAGCTAGAGGGTGGGTGGAGCTAGGAAAATTCCACTGACGCTAAATATAGTTTTTTGGTTTTTATTTTTATTTTTACATGGCATCTGTGAACAATCCTAGGAGCTGGGCCAAGTCAGGCAGTAGATCTAATCTCAGAATAAACATTTCATAGAAAGCAACTTAGTAAAAAAGGTAAGTCAAACTATACCTAAAATAATTCTTTTTCCAAGTATGTCAAGAAACCTCCTGGCTGAAACAGGTGAGCATCCCTAATCCAAAAATCCAAAATCTGAAATGTTCCAAAATCCAAATCTTTTTGAGTGCCAACATGAGTGACACCTGTGCTTTCTGATGGTTCAAAGTATAAACTTTGTTTCATGCACAAAACTATTTAAAATATTGTATAAATCACCTTCAGGCTATATGCATAAGGTATGTATGAAACATTAATTATTTTCACGTTTAGACTTGGGTGTCATCCCTAGGATATCTCATTTTATATATATGCAAATATTCCAAAATCCAACCCCCCCAAAAATTTCAAAATCTGAAACACCTCCGGTCTCAAGAATCTTAGATAAGGGATACTCAACCTCTATCACCTTAGCTAAGGGTGCTTGTTAACAGGTAGATTCTTGAGTCCCTCTCAGACCTACTGGGTTCTAATTATCAGGACTCAGGAAACAGCATTTGAGCAAGCATCTCTTGATCTTTATGAATTGTAAAGTTTATTTTATTTTATTTTATTTTTTGAGACGGGGTCTCCCTCTGTCACCCAGGTTGGAGTACAGTGGCTTGATCTCTGCTCACTGCAACCTCCGTCTCCCAGGTTCAAGTGATTCTCCTGTCTCAGCCTCCTGAGTAGCTGGGATTACAGGTGCATGCCACTATGCCTGGCTATTTCTTTTGTTTTTAGTAGAGACAGGGTTTCAGCATGTTGGTCAGGCTGGTCTTGAACTCCTGACCTTGTGATCCACCCACCTCAGCCTCCCAAAGTACTGGGATTACAGGCATGAGCCACCTCGCCTGACCTATGCATTCTAAAGTTTTAAAACTAGTTATGAATTGAGCACAGACAGATTTCATTTTTCTTTTCTTTTTCTTTTTGTGAGATGGAGTCTCACTCTGTTGCCCAGGCTGGAGTGCAATGGCACGATCTCGGCTCACTGCAACCTCCACCTCCCAGGTTCAAGCGACTCTCCTGCCTCAGCCTCCCGAGTAGCTGGGAATACAGGCACCTGCCACCACGCCCTAACTAATTTTTTGTTAGCCAGGATGGTCTCGATCTCCCGACCTCGTGATCTGCCTGCCTTGGCCTCCCAAAGTACTGGGATTACAGGTGTGAGCCACTGTGCCCGGTCACTTTCATTTCTAAACAGTTTAGGATCCCAGTGAAGAAAAACTACCCTGCAGAGTTTGGTTCTATGTGCTAGATCACTCTGTGGCTACTCCGTGGGATGAAGGCCACATTTTGCCAGCATGACCCTTAGAACAATATCCTTTTCTTTTGCTGGAAATATTTCCATCTGTTGCAAATTCAACTGACTCTGTTGGGAAAGAACAAAAATGCAATATTATGACTTCATCTTAGAAAACTAAAAATTCCAGGTTCAAGTCTACTTGTCATTGCTGTGGTGTTCCCAGGTGTTGCACCTGAGGGTTGTTTAAGCCCTTAATCCTAATGGCAGGTATGAAGTGCTGCCATAACAGCCAAGAACCCAGCACTGTGATATATAGTCAATCTTCCTATGACATCAAATGGACTGTTTGATTAAACACCTGGTCTTGGGTAGAAACTCTTAAATAGCAACAATTTTCATTTGGGAAGTAAACTCTAGGACACCTAATGGGGAACACAAGGGCTTGAGTATAAGCTTAGAATACCAGCCAGGGAAGACTGCATGGGTTTAGATATGAGTTGTATCTGGGTCACATCTGGAGGGTAGGTAGATTTTTGCAGTATGCATGCACAGAAGTATCCGGGTGCAAACCAGAGTGGCTTTGCCTATATCCTGCAGAGCCCTTGACCAATCAAGAGAGTAAATGCTCCACGTGTGTGTAATCAGTGGGCACGCGTTGCTTTATCAGATTGCAGAACAAAGTCACCAGGGAAAAGGAAGGGGAAGTTCTTCCGCTAAGCTGGGTTGTTGGGTGTGCTCTCAGCATCCTGCTCATATTTCACTTTCTCCCTCACCACTAGCATCAAGGGGGAACCCAGTGGGAAGAACCATTACTCATTCCACCACCAGCATGAGCACACGTAGGGCCCACTGTGTCCTGCTGGCTGTGAACCTTCTCCTCCAGGCTTCCTAATGATTATGGAAATTCATTTTGGCTAAAAAACTGTAAGATCAGCAGCATCTCTATGGATCTAAATTACTCATAAAACGTATGGGCAATAACCTAAGGAAATTCACAAATGAAATACTGTAACAGTGATTTTCCTGAGTGCAAGAATTCCTTTAAAATTCAATCACTGATTGTAGAAATGATGATTGGACAGCTGTCACACTATCATTACAAATACAATTTAGTGTTGTTAGTATTTATAAGACAGACAGCAAGGCATGTTCAAAGGCCTTACCCAAGTGCCTACTTCAAAAACTAGCCCACACACAGCATTTCTATTGAATAAGTATTCTATTTGGTTGTTCAGCTGAATAGAGCAGAGGCAAAGCAAATATTAAAGGAGACAGACATGCCCGCTTAAAGGATAAACATTTCTTTCATTTGTCATTGCTTCCGCCTTCCTTCTTTTAACCCCTCAAATGAGCATTTTAAACAGCAAGAAATAGAGAAGTCTACCGACAGCTGGTGTATGTCTGAAGGCACAAAGTGAAAAAAATCCAAATGAGAAGTGAACTCTTCTCAGACTATTTCTTTGTTCTCTTGTTAACAAAATAACGCTGCCGCCATCATGCATTTGTGTCACACATAATGAGGCCCTAATCGTTTGTAATGCCAGATCTTAGAAATAGTGGTGGGACAGGGGAAGTACTTGGAGATAAAAAGGGTCTGTCCTTGGAGAAAAATTCTGCATTGCTGTAAGATTTGTTGGAGTGGAAAAGAACAGAAAGCGGGGCTGTATCAACATATCCTACTCTGACCCTCATCTGAAACCTTGACACATTCCAGGAACAATGGATTAATGACTCTTTTAAAAATTAGTAATTGGGTGATATTGACGTCAAGCCCTAGTTACCATAAGGAAGAAGCATTTCCAACAAATGCAAATACTTTGTAACTCATTGGGAGGCAAAAACTGACCTGAACTGATGGCAGACTATTTATAGTCTCAATGTGAATATTCATATGCTTTGCTGCGGAATTAGAAATGCGTTTGATTATGCAGTGCTGACCCAGACTCAGCTGGGGATGCTATTATGTAACACTGGGTATGTTTTGTGGGCTGTATTTCTCTTCTAAAATTACAAACATTTTAAATGCTCAAACATTTCTGACCCAAATGACTTCTGATCAGAGTTTCTGGGCCTAGATTGGATTCCAATTCCAATATTACATGGAGGCGACATAACCGTGTGCAAAGCAGACATTGTCCTGCCCTCATGGAGTGTTTACTCTAGAGAGGACTGATAATAGTTATAGCTAACTTTATCCTTTTAATTAATAGACTTTATTTTTTCAGAGCAGTTTGAGGTTTATAGAAAAATTGAGCAGAGTACAGATAGTCTGTCTACACCCCTTCTTCTGTACACAGTTTCCTGTATTGTTAACATCTTGCATTCCTGTGCTGTATTTGTTACAATTGATGAGCCAATATGAATGCATTTATATTAACTAAAGCCCAGAGTTTACATTAGGGTTCATAATGTATTCCACGTGCTATGGTCCTGGCAAATGTATTACAACATGTATCCACCATTACAATATCACACAGAATAGTATACTAACCTAACAATCTAATGCTCCACTGTAGCAAACTTTCTGATTTATATATAGATGCATTACTATTTACTCATGAGAATAAAAGTATAGAAACACACAAATAAAATTGATTGGCTTTAGCTAGAGAAATCTAAATGAGCTATCAGGTCAGTAATTCACTCAATATTGGTTTCCTAGTGGCATAAGTATGTAGTGGACATCTGTGATTTTTGCCTCAGTATCCACTGCTCCTTATTAAGTAAGAGCATTTTACTTTTTCTTTGGTGAACCAACCCTCCTACTCTTTCAACTCAAGTGGTTTGGATAGACTAAAATCCTCTGCACAGGTCAGGAGTAGCAGATAACACTGCTTAGCATTGATAAGTTATTAATACTTATTTATATGTTATCAATTGGCCTGGTCAATTAATATTCCATTTTCTTGGTTAAATTGGTTCCCATGCATGGGTGACCAAAGCCTGGCTAATAAGACTCCATTGCAGGACTTTTCATAGAACTACAAGGAAAAACCCCTTTTGTAGTCTAGAATTGCTTACAGAAGGAAGCCTGGAGCTTCCAAAGACTCCCACGTAGAGAGAGAGAGAGAACCTAAAAAAAGAATAAAGCCAAAACAGAAAAGAACAAAATTAAAGGATAGGGACAAACTGAGTTCCGATGGCATCGTTTCATCTCTAGAACAAGTTCTGTCCCAAGCAAGCTTTATCCCTAAGATTCCCAGATATGAGAGCTAACAATTGCCTTCATTTAAGCAAATTTGAGTTGCAGTTGTTATCAGCTGTAGCTAAGAAACTCCTAATCAACATGTATTCATAGAAAGGTACACATCAATTTATTCAGTGAGTTAATTCTTCATGTCATTGGTCTTCATTCTATTCTTCTTATTTCTTTTTGACACTTCTCCAAATGTACTTGTGTGTGTGTGAATACATACCAACAGGACCGGTCTTCAGCAATGTGGCAGGCAAAAACCTTCTCTCTGTGGACTTACTGTTCATTTTTGTGCCTGTACTTCAACCTGAACACCACTGGGATCAACTACTCCCTAGAAATCTGCTTCCTTGAACTGTGCCCCTTCTGGTATTTCTGAACTCATATGGAAAGCTCCATCATGTGTCTTGTCCACGCCCTTCCCCACCACAGGACAGTTTGTTGTTGGAAAAAAATATATATAACTACAATCTAAGCCATTCTGGAGACTGTTAGCTTCAAGCTGGAATTCATACACTTTAATGGTGGCCTTTTGAAAAGATCGTTAACCAAAAGCAGTGCTAATGCCTTCAATATGCTTTTGTGTGTTCTTTGTATGCATAAAGAATCTCCCAGAGAGCCAGTTAAAAATGAAGACTATAGGACTCTGTGGCCTTTCCCAAACTTTCTGATTACATAGATTTGGGGATGGGGTGCAGGCATATGCATTAGAATTTTGCACCTTGGATTACAGATGCAGGTGATCTAAAATCATGAGCCACTAGTTAAGGAGGACAGAGTAGGGTAATTTCAGCAACCACATCAGGCTGTTTTAAGCAGCAGGTGGCTGCCAGAGCTGATAACCAAGGAAAAAACAGCACTTGCATGGCTCTCAAATCAAATGCTGGAAATGCCTCTCTTTTATGCTCTGAATGAGCAGTGTCTCCCATTATCCATGCTCATAGGGATATATTTTTCTGCTTAATAGGAGGTATAAATGACCTAGAAGACCTGCTTTGGCTTCTGACGCTTTAGTTGTCATGTATTAAGAGCTCTATAATCCAGAGTTGTCCAAGCTTTTGTGGGACTGGGAGAAACAACCGTTTCTTTCCCCAGCTATCTCTCCAACCCTCCCAGAGCCAAACCATCCTCCTTCTCGACTAAACAAAAGTACGACCAAAGTGTAGAGGCTGCCTTTTCTACATTCAGTCATGATTTCACAGTTTCCTGGAGACCATCTGTTTTAAGCCCTTCTGGGGTGAACTGGCGTTTTTAACTCCCCAGTGACACCCTCCATTCCCCACTGCCTTCCCTGACATTAAATTGCCCAATCACAGAATGCCTGCAGGCAGTACTTTCATGTTATATGCACCACAGCTCCTCAACTAATATTCATGAACCTTTGCACCTGTCTCTTTGGCAGCTAAAGTACCCTACTTCTGTCTTTCTCTAAATGTTTCAGGTTTGTAACCTGAAACATAGTGGCACATAGTGAATGCGTCAATATATATACTAGGAAGCGTGAAAGGGAGTAATCTGAAAGCTACTCAAGCAAAACTTTGAGAACATGTTTCTAACGGGTCCACTAAATTTGAATTTGGTATGCTTCTCTTTCTGGTGTGAAACTATTTTAATTATTTTTCATATTGTTCCTTAGGAGACAGGGCTATCATGATGTCTACAGTGAAGCTGGGAAGGAGAACACAATGGAGATAAAGTTTATGGCAGGTAAGGGGCTCCAGATACGGTTCTTCCTGGTGGGACACTGGTATTTTAATTGAAAGTTTGTCGGGAAATCCAAACCAGACATATGTTCTACATTACCCACTGACTGAAACTAGAAAGTCCTGTCAGACAAGGATAAACAAAGCCATAATCTTTCAACTTAGGCAGAGATTTGCTCAGCTTTGAAAAAAGAGTGTTTACAAAACCACAAATCAACTCTGACTCTCCCCTCCTCAAAAGATAACCCCTATGTATCCTATTTAGAGCCATGTAAAATAATGACAATAATAACTATCACTTACTGAGTGCATAATAAGGTTAGGCTCCCTTCAAAGTAAAAATGGTTATTGGGGACAGTGTCATATAACCCACAGACAAGAGCTATGCTCTTCCTCATTTAATGATGGAAAAGAAAGGCCTGGAGACAGGCCACCATTATAAGAGGTTGCAGAACAGGGACTGAACTTGGTTTCTTCTAAGATCAAAGCCAAGTACTTAGTGGCATTATGATATACTATGGCAACTGCTCTCTGTGTATCACCAGCACCAAGTAACACATGAGATTCTAGTATGCTGAGCGCTATGGTTTGAATGTGTGTGTCCCCTTCAAAATTTATGTTGAAACTTAATCCTCAATGCAATAGTATTAAGAGATAAGGCCCATAGGGGGGTGATAAGGTCATGAGAACTCCTCCCTCATGAATGGGATTAAGGCCTTCATAAAAGAGGCTTCAAACAGCATTCAACCCTCTTGCCTTTCTGTCCGTTCCACCATGTGAAGACACAGCCTTCATCCCCTCTGGAGGATGCAATAACATGGTGCCACCTTGGAAGCACAGATGGAGCCCTCAACAGAGCAGCCCTCACCAGACACCAAACCTGCCGGCACCTTGATTTTAGACTCCCCAGCCTCCAGAATAGTGAGAAATAAAGGTCTGTTCTTTATACATAATATAGCCTCAGGTATTTTGTGATAGCAGGACAAATGGACTAAGAGTGTGAGTAAAAATGGCATATTAAATGTGAGTTCAGATTTTTATCAAACCCCACTTTTTAAGGTGCAGAAACAAAGGTTTGCAAATATTAGGTGGTGTATCCAAAGTCACACAGATACACAGTGATGGAGCTCTCACCAGAATCTTGGTTTTTCAATTAAAAATGAAATATTTTTCATAGTACCTGAAATTTCCTCCCATTTACTGTTTGGATAACAGTAAAATTGATCCACTTTTACCTAGAAATATAGTGGGAAAGAAGATGGAATCATCCCTTAGGAAGAGAGATAATCTATTTTGTCAATATTTATGTCTTGAAACTTTGGTTTAGAAGGAAATAAGTGAAAGTCCATTTCCTTTCAATAGAGAGCAGAATGGATAAATGTGGTTCATCATATGCCACACTTGTTACCAATTCTTTCAAATTACAAAGTTGTTCTTTTTTGGAATTAGCAGCATATTGATGTACAGAAGGGATATTCTGTCCTAAAGTATCCTCTATAGAAAACATCATAAAAGAGGGAATTTATAACCTTTCAAAATGACAAGCATAAAATTTGCATCTAATTATTGGGCATTCTGCCTTTTCTATGTCATTTTGTCATAAGGTAAAGTGGCATGCACACTGATTTGGGCGAACACAAAGCAAAACCCTTTCTGTGAAAAGATAAATGGCAGCAGAAAAAAAATGCCATTGACTTGAATTCACAGGCTTATCAAAAGAGAGGAAAAAAATGCTTTCTTAGCTTTCTTAAGATGAGGTAAAAAGCACGTCCATTGAGTTGTTGCGTCTTCTGAATAAGTCATCCACCTGTCCTCTTCATTTCACTATCAAACAATCCTCAAATCCCTTCCCATACACCTCTAGCCACAGAGAAGGTGGATGACTATGACCTTCTTTTCCTTTATTTATTGCAAAAGCATCTGCTTGCTTGAGAAACATGCCAACTAAGTAAGAAGTAACTGACAGGGGATAATGGATTAACATCTTTCATTCATTCAACAAGTATTTACTGAGTACCCACTATGTACTAGACTATTCACAATGAGGATAGACAGAGAAGTAAACACACTGTCCAACGAGCTCACATTCTAGGCTGTGGGAGGCAGATTAAGTAATTTACATAGCTTGTTGAAAGGTCATTCATATTGTGAAGTTAAGTATATCAAGAAAGGGAATAGAGAATCTAGGAAGAACATTACAATTTTAAATAGTGTCTTAGTCTGTTCAGGTTGCTTTAACAAAATACCATAAACTGGGTAACTTCCTAACAACAGAAATTTATTGCTTACAGTTCTGGAGGTTGAGATGTCCAAGCAAAAGGCGCCGGCAGATTTGGTGTCTGGTGAAACCCACTTTCTGGTTCGTAGAGGGCACCTGTTTGCTGTGTCCTCACACAGTAAAGGGGAAAGGCAGCTCTCTGGGGCTTCTCTTATATGGGCGTTAATCTCGTTCATGGGGGCTCTGCCCTCATGAACTAATCCCCTCCCAAAGGCCCAACCTTGGGTGTTAGGATTTCAACATATGAACTTAATGGGGACAAAACTTTCAGACCATAGCAAATAGAGTTGACAGAGAAGTCCTTTGTGAGAAAAGGATATTTGATCCAAGACTTGAGGGAGGTGAGTAGGCAAACCCTAAGGCTATCTCACTGATGAGCATTTCAGGCACAAACAGCAGTAACTGACAGAGCCCTGTAGCAGTAAGAGAGTGCTTAGTGTGTTTGCAACAAACAAATTCTCTCTCTCTCTCTCTATCACACACACACACACGCGTGCGCACAGCAGTGTGCCTTCAGTACCATATGCAGGAAGAGCAATGCTGAACGTGAAATAGCAGTGGTGGCATCAATGTATCATGTGTCAGTTCTTCATACTGCCATGTTCATGGCAGAGTTCCCCAACCCACACTGTATAAGCTAAGGCAGGTATGATTTCTGCATCCTAACTTTATAGACAAACACAGTGAGGCCCCAAAAGATCCACCTGATGAAGCCTTGGTTACTCTGCCACTATCACGATTTTTTTTCTTTTTCTCTCTCTTAAGGGACGCAGATAGAATTAGAAAACTGATTCTAAATCAATTTTCTTGGCTGGGCATGGTGGCTCACATCTGTAATCCCAGCATTTGGGGAGGCTAAGGTGGTTGGATCACTTGAGGTCAGGAGTTGGAGACCAGCCTGGCCAACATGCTGAACCCTCATCTCTACTAAAAGTACAAAAATTAGCCAGGTGTGGTGGCACATGCCTGTAATCCCAGCTGCTTAGGAGGCCGAGACACGAGAATTGCTTGAACCTGGGAGGTGGAGGTTGCAGTGAGCTGAGATTGTGCCACTGCACTCCAGCCTGGCCAACAGAGCAAGACTCTGTCTCAAAAAAAAAAAAAAAAAAAAAAAAAAGAATATGCCAATGTCTATAAGCTATAGGGGTCAAAACCACAGTGCCTGGGTTCAAAATCTCAGCTCTACCACTATGCAACATTGAGTGAGTTACTGAGACTTTGTGCCTCAACTTCCTTGTGAAATGGAGCCTAGTTTATAGGATATGAGTGTTAAATCCCTTAATATATTTAAAGTGTTGGGATTAGTTCCTGGCACCTAATAATTCTTACACAAGTATGCAAACACAAAATGTCTTTAAATTCTTTAAAGTCTATAATGCTGGGGGAGGGGAAGTGTTTGGGATAGGAAGGATAATGCACCCTTGTTTCTGTTTAGTGTTTATCTAACAGGTAGGAAGACACATGTGACTTGCTGTGGTCCAGATGGAATAAGATCTTTTTGAACATAAATCACCATGGACACAAATTTTTTTGCCTTCAGGAGGGTAACAAAGTGAGCAAGCACATCTTTCCACCCTTGCCCTCTCTCTCCCAAAACTGATGGCTCAGTTGAGTACATAAAAATTTGGGTGTAAGTCCCAGACAACCTACCTTTAATCTTCCCCAGGTCTCTGAACGAGTTATGCCCAATGTTCAGGCTCAGAATAGTTTAGACTATCAAAGAAATATACTTTCAGACAGGGCTGGAAAGAGGGTAGGTAATGTCTGCCTGCACTTAATAGGGTAAAAAAACAGTATAAATCCCTTTGATTGGTTTCTGGCTTTTGATGTCATGGCATCTCTATCTCATTGACATCAAAAAGAAGCAAAGTGTAACGTAGCAAAAAGTAGGAAATATCTGTATTCTTGTCAGGCAACAAAAAATTCCCTATAATGAAATGGCCTTTCCTTCTGCTCTCAAAGCATTCTGTACACCATGATAGTTATCTAGTCACACTTACAATACTTTACTTACTTGTCCATTGCTTGTATGCTCTTAGAAGATAGACACTTGAGTTAATGTAGTCATTGTTCCCCAGCTTTTATCATTCTTTCTGCCACACTGTGGATATCTGATCCATCCTTAATGAATGAGTTAATGAACAAACAAAACAACTTGCCAATGAATGTAGTATAAGCTGGTATACAGTAGAACTAGGGTTGAACACTACATATCCTGATTACCTGTCAACTATTATTTATAATAGAACCTGGTGCTTCTGGAAGGTCTTTGAGAGAACTAGCTGGGGTTTAGCCCACCAAGAAAGTCAATTTTTGAATTTTCTATGTAAATTAACTTTTCATTCTATTTAAAAGGTGAAGTTTTGGCGTGGTGTGATGGCTCAGGCCTGTAATCCTAGCACTTTGGGAGGCCCAGGCAAGCGGATCGCCTGAGGTCAGGGGTTCGAGACCAGCCTGGCCAACATGGTGAAACCCATCTCTACTAAAAATACAAAAATTAGCTGGGTGTGGTGGCTCATGCCTGTAATCCCAGCACTGTGGGAGGCCGAGGCAGGTGGATCACCTGAGGTCAGAAAATCGAGATCAGCGTGACCAACATGGTGAAACCCTGTCTCTACTAAAAACTCAGCTGGGCATGGTGGTGCATGCCTGTAGTCCCAGCTACTTGGAAGGCTGAGGCGGAAGAATCACTCAAACCCAGGAGGCTGGGCTGCAGTGAGCCGAGATCGTGCCACTGCATTCCAGCCTGGGCGAGAGAGAGACTCTGTCCCAAAAAAAAAAAAAAAAAAAAAGTGAAGTCTTATCCTTATGAACCTTGTCTCTAATGTTAGGTCACTCTATGGAGAAATTGTTCCTCAATCATTCATTCACTGACTCATTCAACAAATGTTTTCTGAGTATGTACCATGTTTCACATGTAGAGGATACAGTAGTGAAAAAAGATTGACAAGGTCCCTCCCTTCCTTCATTGAACATATCTTCACTGACAAGCTGATGGTTAGTAACTGAATTTTTAAAAATGACCTGATCTGGACAGATCTAATACATCATCTGGTCCAGTAGTTCTTAATCATTTTTTAACTTAGAGAACACATTGATAAGTAGATGGGGGAGTTAATATGCATATACAATTTCAGGGGCTTCAGAGACCTCCCTGAAGATAATCTATGGATTTCAGGTTAAAAATCCCTGATCCAATTTGGGTCTATCATTTTGCAAATGAATGTACTTATGTCTACATTTACTTTAAAAACAAAAAGTAAAATGTTTGGCTTATAGTAAAACTTTCACAACAAAATATTAACTATTTAACTAGATAAGTCTCTTCAGGGTATTTCAGGGCCTTGACAAATTATAGAAATAAATGTGAAAATTTTAAGGTGAAAAAGAAAGAAAGTTAATAGAGTGAATTTTTGTTGTTCTCAATTAATAGCAAAAATAACAAAAAATACACTTCAAGCAATACAACTATCCTTCCCTACTCCTAGGAAATAAATAGAAAACTACTGGCTGTGTTAGAAGCCATAAAAACATTAAGTGAAATACAACCAACTTTGTCTGGGTAATGACTATCTCAAATGAGAACCAACCATTGTTTACCAAACCTTTGGGATCTTGACACAAAAAGCATCCTGAAGTAGGATCTGAGCAGTTCTAAAAGGGAATTCAGGAGTTGGCCCTTGTCCGTTAATATGCTTCTACTCTGGGCAAAATATCCAGCACATAATAGAGGTATTTATAAATATTCCATAGATAATTATCAAAATATGTGAAATATACTTTCCCAACATAGGGAAATCAATATGCTATCAACATAGCAAAAGTTAAAGGGTTAAAAAAAAACAAGAAAATATATGCATATGGTGATAATATATATGAGGCTATTTTGGTCAATGAGAAAAGCCTAGTGATTTGAAGGATCGTTGATTAAAAATAATAACTATAGCCAAATTTTTTGAAGTGCTTAAAATGCACAGAATGGGAGAAAATGTAAATCATGTATCTAATAATAATCTAGTATTCAACATATGAAAAGAATCTTACAACTCAATAATGATAAAACAACTCAATTTAAAAAATAGGTAAAGGACTTGAATATACACTTCTCCAAACAGAGATGTATAAATGGTCAATAAGCACATGAAAAGATGCTCTACATTATTAGACATTAGAGGCATGCAAATCAAATGAGATACCACTTCATACCCAGTAGGCTGGCTATTAAAGAAATACATACCAAATATCAAAACAAGAAAATCCAGAAAATAAGTGTTGGCAAGAATTATTGAAGTGATTACATGAAGTCAGAAGGCTCAAATGTTGCTGGTGGTAATGTAAAATAGTGTAGATACTATGGCAAACAGTTTGCAGTTGCTCAAAAACTTGACCCAGAAATTCCACCTCTAGGTATATACTTGTGTTAGGGGTCCCCAAAACCATCCCCAGGTTTGATGTTTTACTGGGAGGATTCACAGGACTCAGCATATGTTCATACTCACAGTTAAGACTTACTAGATCATAATGTGAAAGGATAGAGAGGAAAATCAGCAAAGGGAAGTAACACATGGAGTGAAGACTGGAGGAAATTAGAGGCGAGATTCCCAAGTCTTATCCCAGGAGATGCACATAAAACAGCAATGCGGCCGGGCGCGGTGGCTCAAGCCCCTAATCCCAGCACTTTGGGAGGCCGAGACGGGCGTACCACGAGGTCAGGAGATCAAGACCATCCTGGCTAACACGGTGAAACCCCGTCTCTACTAAAAAGTACAAAAAACTAGCCGGGCGAGGTGGCGGGCTAGTCCCAGCTACTCAGGAGGCTGAGTCAGGAGAATGGCGTGAACTCGGGAGGCGGAGCTAGCAGTGAGCTGAGATCCGGCCACTGCACTCCAGCCTGGGCTACAGAGCAAGACTCCGTCTCAAAAAAACAAAAACAAAAACAACCCAGCAACGAATTATGAAAACACATGTGAAAATGCTGCCAGCCAAGGGCACTTATTAAGACAAGCACCTACAGTTTTCATGGGGGGCTGGTCATATTGGCAGCCTCTGCTTGACATATACCAAAAATTCCAGATTCCCAGAAGGAAATAAGGTATTCATCAAAAACCACATTATTTGCACAGTTTAGGAACAGTGAGTCACTCTTACCAGTTAGGGTAATGGGAGCCCTACTGAAATCCAAGTTTATACATGCCAATAAAGGGCCAACATTTTAAAGCAGGCTTTTCAAAGCGCAGCAGTCAGGCCTGTTAAGTTCACTCTTTCTTGCACAATACCCAAAAGAATTGAAAACATGGGTCTGCATAAGCACTTTTACACAAATGTTCATAGCAGTATTATCAATAATAGCCAAAAGGTAGAAATAGCCCAAATGTCCATTGACTGATGAATGGATAAACAAATGTCATAGATCAATACAGTGGAATATTATTCATCCATGAAAACGATTCATATGACCATAGGGATGAATCTTGAAAATATTATGAGAAGTGAAAGAAGCAGATACAGAAGGTCACATACTGCATAATTCCATTCATATGAAATGTCCAGAATAGGCAAATACATAGACACACAAAGCAGACTAGCAGTTGTCAGTGTATAAGGGGAAGAAGGTGTTGGAAAGGGCTACTAAGTGGTAAGCGGTTTCTTTTTGGAGGTAATGGAAATATTCTGGAAGTAGATAGTGGTGATAGTTTCACAAAATTGTGTATATACTAAAAAGAACTGAAATGGTAAAATTTAATAGAAGAGACATGAGTGTGTCTCTTCTTGAATAAAAATAATAATTATAGCCAATTTTTATGAAGTGCTTAAAATGCCAAGGACCACAGAGAATGGGAGAAAGTGTTTGTAAATCATTTTCATGATACATGATACATACATAATCATTTATCTATGAACTACGCAGTTTACAGTATTTTGTTATGACAGCTGTAGCTGACTAAGACAGGGACTATGCAGTGTGCTTTACATAGAGTATCTCACTTAATCCTTAAAACAATCTTGTAAGATAAATCCCATAATAATAATAATATAATATTTTATATATAATATTATATATATTTTATATATAATAATATATATAATATAATATTATATATAATATAATAATGATATATGATAATGCTGCACTTTATATCAATTACAATATATAAAGAAATGTTAATAGAAGTTATATCTTTGAGTTAAATTTAAACAAGTATATGTTTTGTGAATTTAATTTGTATATTAAAAAATGTTCAGCTGGGGCAACACGGCGAGACCCTATCTTTATAAAAAGTAAAACAAAGTAGCCAGGCATGGTAGTGCACACCTGTGGTCCCAGCTACTCAGGACGCTGAGGCAGGAGGATCGTTTGAGCCCAGGAGGTTGAGGCTGCAGTGAGTTATGATCGTGCCACTGCATTATATGCCTGGGTGACAGAGTGAGACCCTTTCTCGAAGAATAAATAAACAAATAAAATTAAAACATGTAATGGGATAGCTGTGAACTGCTGTTCACCTAAAATTCAGATGTTGCTATCCTGACCCCAAGTATGCCTATATTTAAAGTAAGGAAGTAATTAAGGTTAAATGAGGCCATGGGGTGGAGCCTTTATCTGACATGATATTGTCTTCATAAAAGGAGATACCAAAGAGCTCACATTCTCTCAGCCATGTGAGGACACAGCCAGAAGGCATCTGTCTGCAAGTCAGCATGAGAGCCCTCACCAGAAAGGGAGTCAGGTGGCACCTTGATCTTGTATTCCTCAGCTTCCAAAACTCTAAGTAAACCAATTTCTCTAGTTCGAACTACCCAGTTTATGGTATTTTGTTATGATTGCTCTAACTGACTAAGACAGGGACTGTGAAATGTGCTTTGCATAGAGTAGCTCACTTAATCCTTAAAATAATTTTGTAAGATAAATCCCCCTGATATTCCCTTTTTTTACATAAAGGGTTAAGAAAACTAAATTGCTAAAGTAACAGGTAGGACTTAAACAGAGGTTGCTGATTTAAAAATCCATGCTCTTAATCATAACTCCATACTGACTCACATTATAATGATGCTATGAACAAATTTCCAAATTATAAGGCTGTGTAATGTAAAATAGGCTCCTGGTTTTTACTTTCCTTTACATGTACAATTTACCCCTTTATGTATGTACTTTCACAATTCATTTTCCTTTCATTATGTTGTTTTTCAGTAGCTGCTTCCCTTAGAAGGTTTTTAGAAACACAGTTTTCTACTGGGTACATAAAGCCAGTGCTTGATTCCTTTCCTGGTAGAGATCACCCTAAAGCAATAAGTAGAATGTAAAAGGGAAGTGAAAGCTCTATCATAGATAAAAACAAGAGATATCTAAAACCTTGAAACACGATATATGTAGAAAGCTGTCAAATGCTGTTGAAGTCTAATTGGGGTTGATAAAGATCTTAAAAGCACTTGAATATCTCAGATAAAGTAATATAGTACAGCCCTCTAAAGCAAGTTGCCCAACCAATGTTATGAATACTCTAGAACTGGGTCTGGTGTGGTGGCTCATGCCTATAACCCCAGAACTTTGGGAGGTCAAGGAAGGAGGATCGTTTCAGCCCAAGAGTTCAAGTTTAGAGTGAGCTATAATAGTGCCAGTGCACTCTAGCCTGGGTGATAGAGCGAGACCCTGTCTCCAAAAAAATAACATAAAAATACATAAATAAAGGACTTAACATTTTCCCTACACCACTCCCAACCCCAACGGGAATGAACACAGGCTGAGTAAGCTCCCACTGGCTGTCTCTCGTTCCGTTCTGGTCAGTTTTCTCATTGAGCACTGCTTGCCTATAATTGCCTTGTCTTTGGGGTTGAGTACTTGTTTGGTTTGGTTTTGTCTTTGGACCATGGCCTACTGCACAGGTGCTATCTTCTTCTTTTACTCTTAGGTTCTTTTTTGGGATAGCATCCAACTCCCAGGCAACCCAACCAGTGAAGCATCTCCAACCCCAACACTTCCCCACTTGGCTCTTGCTTATATAAAGTCACATCATTTCCTAGGGCTATACACAGATTTATCTACAGAACAGTATGAAGAACACCATTTTAGAATCATAAATGTCTGAATTTAAATCCCAGCTCCTCTATGTCTAGCTATGAGATGTTTGAACCATTACTTACACTCTGAGTCTCACTTGCTTTATAAATAGTACTAAATAATATTAATAATACTGATTTTTTAAAAAAAATTGTTGTGAAATTTAGAAAACAATCAGATAAAAGTCCCAGCACTCTGCCTGGCCAATAGAGGGAGCCCATTTCAATAATGAGTGATCACTACTGTAATTACTAGATTGCTAGTGCTATTATGATTATTATTACTAGTTCTGTAGAAGGATAATGGTCATGTCTCCATGACAGGTTTCTCACTTAGTGCTTTACATGCTTTGTCTCATTTCAACCATGATGAAGGTATTATCATCATCTGGATTTTATAGATCACAAATCTGAGACTGTGAACAGTTCAGTTCCTTTCCCAAGGCAGTATGCCTAAATGACAGAGTTGAGAAAAAAAATCCAGGTCTGTGAGAATCTAAAGTCTATTCTTTGTACATTTATTTCAGATTTATTTCTTTCTATAATTATTTCATTATCTCTCAACATTCTCATTTTACAAGTGAGACTATTGATTACGTTCAGGACATGCTACTCCAAAACATGGCATCTTGTCACTTCAGCAAACAGCAGAAGCAGGAAGGTCTCTGTAATCTCCTCCTGTGGTTCTCCCCTGAAGCAGGACATAAAAAGATTATCTGACCTTCATCTAAAATAGGTCATAAGACCTGCATTCCAGAGGGGTCCTCTCTATATCCAGAGGAAAGGAATGAAGGTACAGACTCTAAGAAGAAGCTGAAGAAACAGGCCGTGCTACGTTCTCCCCTGTTTATTTCCTGTAAATCATGCCCCTTTTTGTTCAATCATATCTCTATACGACTTTCCACTCTTCATCAAATGTAAACATAAAAATAGTTTTCCTTGTGTTTAGAAAAAAACTGAAGCAATATTCCCTCTGCTTTCATACCACAGCAATCATCAACACAGAAGACTTCCATGACCAAATGTGTTTGCGTGGGAGAGGGTTTCTTCCCACCACCAAGTGAGCAATGAATTCTGCAGCAGATACCACTTGGGGGTCCTTCTATACCATTTTGAATCTACCTGGTCAGATCTCACAGGCTGAAGACTCAGTCCCCAAAACTGCTCCCCCACTTCAGATATTAGTCACAAATTTGGGAACTTCTGCCTGACTGGCTTCAAGTTGGGGTTCCCATGACCCACTTTGTGTTCAATTAATTTGCTAGAGTGGCTCAAAGAACATAGGGGAACACAGTGTTTGCTAGTTTATCATAAAGGATATCACCAAGGATACAGATGAAGGCATGCATAGGGTGAGGTATTGGGGAAGGGGTGTGGAGCTTCCATGCCCTGCTTGAGTGAGCCACCCTCCAGGACCCTCCATGTGTTCCGTGTTCAGCTTTCTGGAAGCTCTTTGCACCCTGTCCTGTTGGGTTTTTATGAAGGCTTCTTTACGTAGGCATGACTGATTAAGACAGTGACCACTGGTGATCAGCTTGACCTTCAGTCCCTCTTCTTTCTCCAAAGGTTGGGGTTGAAAGTACCAATCCTCTAAGCATGACTTTGTGTTTCCAGTGACCAGCCCCATCTTGAAGTGGTCAGTCAACATTAGCAAACTGAAAAACAGCACTTTGGAGATTCCAGAGATTTTAGAAATTATATGCCAGGACATGGCATGAAGACCAAATATATATTTTAAAATATTACATCCTGTTTATTTGGGTCTTCATTTCTGGAGGCTTCAGTATTACATAAAACTTACATTAAATAAATCTGTATGCTTTTCTGTTGTTAATCTGGTTTTCTTAATCATGACCCCTGCAATGAGTGAGAAAAAGATGTCACCTTTTCTCCTCTATACTACCTAATAGAACTTTATCTCCCTATGGCAACTAACACATTGCTGGACTTTCAAAAGATGTTCAAGTAATAATTTATTTTTGTGGCTATATATTTTCAAATTGAAATTAATATCACCATATAACAATGCAGAAGACTTTTTTTAAAAAAATCACTTCTAATTTTACCTCTTTAACAGATACTTTTGGTGTATTCCCTTCAAAATTTTTGAAATTCAACTATAAAAATAGTTACAACAATGTGCACTGGTAACAACTTTCCATATTTCTACAGAGCCTCCATAAACTGCATTTTTAATGAGTATATATTCAGTAAATGCTGAATGGTGATTCATCTATCATTAGCAGTCAGAGCAGATGAACCCAGCAGCCCTCTGATAAACTATGCTATAAATAACATTTTTTAAAAAGTCTTGATATAATGAAGGAAGAGTTTTTAAAAAATGGTTGCATATTCATATGCTCAAAAATATTTGTGCCATATACAACTGGTAGATAAGCTCAGTCCCTAACTAATGATAGGACTTGTACAAGTTACCCTTGGTGGTCTTTGAGCCTTTATTATAGAATGAACTGGAATTTATCTTCTCCCTGAGGTTTCTACAAGTTTTATAATTTTACTATGAGTATTGCCTGGTCCCAGTTCTGATGCTCAGCAGTTGGGCGACTAGACAAGTTCCCTTGCTTATAGAGGTAATACTAAATGAGTAGTTCTCCTTCTGCCATGTTAATCCTCTCTGTGTTTAGCATTTCTGGTTTGAAGAGTGGTGCTGATGGAAACCCCCTTCTTTCATGTTCAGAGACCTTGCCATCATCCTACACATCCATCCTCCAATTCTTAATGTTCTTCTTCCCTCCTTCTTCCTTCAGAAAAGTAGGGGATTTGGAATATATCACATCTAAAGTCTTATGCAAAATCTGACCCCAAAAATACCGATTTGTGGCTGGTGTCTGTTTTCATATATTTTAAATTAGTTTCTAACATTTAAAAGAAAATAGATTCATAGTTACTCTTAAAAAATCAGGAGCTTTTGTAACATTCCAGCATTCACAGGAGGCAGATACTGGCTGAAACTCACTATGTACTGACTGTGTCGGATTACCCATGCACCGACCAAAGTCCTGACCAGAGTCTCCATCACCGTCTATTATCTACTACTAAGCCAGCTTCACTTATTTCTTTTCCATATCCGGCCCCTGTAGGCGTCTGGGTTTGTGACCCTCTTGCTCTGTGTGACACTATGTTGCCTGAGGAAATCATCAAAAACTGACAATGATTCTGAAGGCCGGTGCTTCAAACAGTTCATTCAAAAAATACTGGATCTCTGCTTTGGACTGATTGACCCTGACTGGAATCCAATTCCCAATTCCGCTGGTTTCATACCCCTGCCATTTTATTGATTTAATGCACATTGTCCCTGCTAGATAAAGCTGACTTCTCTGCTTTGAACCTTGGGGTCAAGTACATTTTCATGCTGTACGTTAAAAAAGGAAGACACTGGCCTTCTTCGAGAGGGAACAACTCCCTGTGGAGTGTCTGGAAAGCCTTTGCCACAAGCAAAGGTTAAAATAGAGCTGTTTTGTGTGTTTACTTTGCATGAACTATCACTCAGAAAGCATTTTCCTTTGTTACAAACTTTATGAAATTATTCATCAGAGGTAGAAATGGCCTCAATTAGATAAAAGAAATGAAGCATTTAATTAATTTGTGACAAGTCCACGGGTGGCCAGAAAAATAAAATCATATCTAAAATTAGTTGAAGACAGACCACAAGATTGGACACTTTCTCCATATTAAAAAAAAATGCAATTGACACCTTTTAACACTTGTCTTTTATTTGTCTAGTAACAAAAAAAAAAAAAAAATCAGTTTCATTAGTCAAAGCAGGAAAACAAAAGACCAGGTTATAACTACACAGAGCTTTCAGGAAAAGGAAATTGCACTAGTTATGGAAACAAGAAATTCTGGGTGCACCTGTCACTATTAAAATACAACAAAAGCCAGAATAAAGTTGCCAAAACAATGCACAGTTAAAATTATTCCTGACTGGCTTTTCCTTTCCTCTCCAATTGTTTCTTACATTTGGCCAAGATAGACAACTTATAAAGTGCTTTACACATATCCTATACAGGATGGTTGCCATTAAATTATCTGGAGTTTTCTGAGGCCTGCAAAACTAACAAAATCACTTTCACAGACTGCACAACTGAAAACCAAAATTGCTCACATGTAAACTATGTGATTGTGATGCCCTGAAACGCTCATAAGACATTTTCACTAGACAGCATGTTCTGTATTTACTAACTGTGGTTCGAACTAATATATACCTAGTGCTAATAATTTATTTTTTAATCAGTGCCTTTTCAAGAGGAAAAGTAATGATATCTATAGAGTGACAATTTAAAATGTTAACAAAGGAGGGTTTCGGCAATAAGCAGTAAGTGAGGAAACATGTATTGCGGAGTTTATTCTTATTCTCTTTTTGCATTTATATGTTTGAAACAGGGTCTTGCTCTGTCACCCAGGCTGGAGTGCAGTGGCACAATCTTAGCTCACTGCTGGACTCCCAGGTTCAAGTGATTCTCCTGGCTCAGCCTCCCAAGTAGCTGGGACTACAGGTGTGTACCACCATGCTCGGCTAATTTTTGTATTTTCAGTAGAGACAGGGTTTCACCATGTTGGCCAGGCTGGTCTTGAACTCTTGACCTCAAGTGATCCACCCGCCTCAGCCTCCCAAAGTGCTGGTCTTACGGGTGTGAGCCACTGCACCCAGCCACATTGAATTTAAATGATTAATTATTAAAACATTTTTCAATATGTGAAATTGTTCATCTTATAGAATTGGAAAGGAGACTGGTCTGGAAGTCTGGCATAAATCTTTAGCCTTAGGTGAACGATATAAACCTCTGTAATTGTGGGGATTAGGTTTCAGTAGTTCCCATCCCCCATTGCACATGACGATAATCTGAGGGAACTTTGAAAATCCCTGGTGCATAGCTTGTACCCTTACCAATCAAATCCTAATCATAAACCAAGCATGAGACCCATGCATCAGTATTTTTTAAAGCCCCCCACATGATTCTAATGTGCAGCCAAAGTTGAGAATCACACTGTACTAATTATAACTTCAGGTGTCTTTCAAGATTTAAAAACAAAACAAAACTATAAATACATTCTTTATTCTAAAAGAAATAGTTATTTTTACCAATAAAATTTGGTTTTGTCTGTTGTAAATGCAATATGCATTTTTGTTGGATTTTCATCAAATGTTAAGGCTTCATTTGTGATAATCTGGCTTAAAAACTCAGCCACTGTGGTGTAAATGAAATTCAGTGGCAGTGGAGGGGGGATGGTCTATGAGATATCTGAGAAGAGATATATCATGTATTCTGAAGATCCAAGTAGTAACAGCCATTAAAATATGTACACACATTTCTGCAATGCAATATCGAGACAGGAGATCATCCGTACCTGATTGGGTTTACACTGAAAAGTTCTCTTATTACAATATTTTACAAAGGAATGGACAGTTTCCTTTTTAAAAAAGATTTATCTTCAACATAAAAACTGCATTTGTGTACTTATTATAGAATAATAATGTTTTCATACTAGGAAAATATCCTATCATTTTCTTCTGGGCAGTGTGTGTGTGTGTGTGTGTGTGTGCACGCACGTGTGCGTGCCTGGGTGCATGCACATGCTCTCGGGGTAGGAGGGAATGGATTGCCTTTCTAGGAAGTACTTGAAGGTCTCCAGATTTAAGGTTTTGAATATTCATGATGTGGGACATCAGGCCACAGTTTTAGAGCCTCAGGCCCATATCAATGGGCTCCTTTATTAAAACTTCACAGTTTTGTCACTGAAGTGATTGCTCATCTCCCAGAGCTTCTGCACAGCAGCTGGAGATAACCTAATTCTCTAAAATCTAGAGAATGTATCCCCTCCAAGAATGGACAGAGTCTCTTACGGGAATCCTTTATTCCTATCTTTCCTGATAATTATAATCATTTCTTGTGGTCCATATGGGTTACCTTTTATGTTTTGGATGTAAATGATTACCTTTTGTTGGAAACCCCATTTCCTTTTAAAAATGTCATTGTATCATCAGCAAATGAAGATATCTTGTCATCATTAGTTTTTCAAGGTAAATAGTAATGCTCAGAATTATATATTTTAACTTCATGTCACTAGCCTTTATTTTGAAGTAAATAATTAAGAGATTAACCCATTACAACTTTGAAATATAATACAGGCCAATCTTAAAGATAATGTTTTTAATCAGCTTCCTACCCTGAAGGCAATTGGTTAAATTCATATTTTGTTTTCTCAGCACCCAAAAGAACCAATAATAGAATGAATTGGTATTATATAAACAAGTAATCACTTTTTAAATTCTACCGTATATCAAAATGACTGCATGGGAAGTAATATAAAAATATTATAATGTATTGGATTATTTTCAGACTCATTTCATTAGCTTAAATTATAGCTAAATATTTGCTACCTTACTTGCATGAAATCTAGTCAGAGTTGTGAAAATTCAAACATATTTTAATTTATTTAAACGTATCAAACAGAGCCAAATGTGGTGGTATGCACTGTAATTCTAGCATTTAGGGAGGCTGAAGGGGGAGGATCAGTTGAGCCCAGGAGTTCGAGGTTGCAGTGAGCTATGATCAAGCCACTGCACTCCAGCCTAGGTGACAGAACATGACCCTGTCTCAAAACCAAAAAACAAATAAAAGAAATAAAAGTATCGAACAATATTTAATTAAGTTAAAATAACAAAAACTGCTAACTTCTCTTCCCTGCCACTGCCAAAGGAGAAATTCTAGTGTGTTAGCAATATTAGGGGACTTTCAATTTGAAAACCAGATGTACACCTGGCTCTGCTATTAACCAGCTGAGACTGTTATGCAGCTATCTGTACTACCCCTTTGGAATTAAGAGAGTTGAATTAAATAGGCCTAAAAGACTTTTTAATTTAAATTCTTATAATTTCAAGTAAAAACAAAACACAAGTGTATTTAAAAAATTGTAGGTGAATTTGTTTTTTTTTTTTTTTTTTTTGAGACAGGGTCTTGCTCTGTTGTTCAGTCTGGAGTGCAGTGGCATGATCTCAGCTCACTGCAGCCTCAACCTCCTGGGTTCCAGTGACACTCCCATCTCAGGCTCCTGAGTATCTGGGACTAGAGGCATGCATCACCATGCCCATCTAACTTTTTTGTATTTTGTTTTATAGAGATGGAGTTTCACCATGTCACCCAGAGTGTTCTTGAACTCCTGGGCTCAAGCGATTCACCTGCCTTGGCCTACCAAAGTGCTGGGACTACAGGCATGAGCCACTGTGCATGGCCTGATGTTTTATTTGATAATTACACACACACACACACACACACACACACACACTCTAGTGCTTCCCCATGACAGTTACACTTCTGGGCACTTTGAAAATGTTGACTCAAATTTCATTACAATTTAATGAATGTTTATTTTACAGGTGAGGAAACTGAGACACAGAGACCTTAAGAGACTAGTCCAAGGTCATACCAGGAAAGATGAAATTTAAATTTGGTAAGCTGGCTCTGGAATCTACATGTTCTTTTAGTTCCTACCCTAGCAATTTGTTTAAAAAGTTTTTAAACATGCAGCAAATTTAAAAGAGAATTGTACTTTAGCACCTATCTACCTACTCATATAGATTACAGCAGTATTTTGCTATGGCAGGCGACATTAAATAACCATAGGTAGATCACCCGAGAAACAAACTGTTGCATTTTTTATTTGCGTTGAGATATCCACCCCACTCTACCTCCCAATATTACATAAAGTGGGCAAACTATGTGGTCTGATGTGATGATGCAAGATATCTGTTCATCAGCTGTGAAAAGCAAATTGCACATGAGACTTCAGAGTCAAATAATAATACTAAAAATCAACACAACCACCTCTATATGCTGATTCATATTTTAGAGCACCTTCCTTACAGTTAACAAGACATCCACATGCATCATTTCTCCTTATGTAATCATGCTACTATTTTCTCAGAAATGACAATGGAGTATTGTCTGAGTGGATGGAAACCAGGCAGATTTCACTGGTCATAGTGTTGGGCATAAACCATAGAATGTATTAACACAAAATACATTCTATTGTGATGTCCGGGCATTATGCATTATGACACTGGGTTTTCCCCCTATTCTATAAAGCATATTTTAAAAATGATTTTCTATAGTCGTTTGGCTATTCTACTGGATTAATAGATGTCTAATCTCTATCAAAGAAGATGAGAACTTTACACCTAGTGTTTTATAAAGCCTATATATATTTGTGTATGTGTGTGTGTATATATACATATGTATGTCTCTCTATATATTTAAATTGTAACACTTTCTTTAGAACTCAGATTAAATATATGTCTAATAAAATGTTCCAGTTATCTTTGATCCTGTCATCACTCACACAGTCTTTAGCCTGCAACTTGAGATGGTTAAGGAAAATGTATATTAATGTTCTGTAAGAAACATAGTTTTCTTAAGACTTAAGCTTCAACT
Source organism: Macaca mulatta (assembly GCF_049350105.2). Lineage (NCBI taxonomy): Eukaryota > Metazoa > Chordata > Mammalia > Primates > Cercopithecidae > Macaca > Macaca mulatta. The sequence continues at coordinate 141,448,470 of NC_133407.1, read as the reverse complement.
GTCATTATCTATGACCAACTTTAATAAAATATATTACATATTAAAGTATTACACTTAACGTCTCTCATTTCATTTTCTATAAATGTTCCTGTCTTATAAAAATGTGAACGTATTAATGTATTTTAAAAGTCAATCTTATGGTCCATATCTAAATCCATATTTTATGGGAGTGGGAATAGTAATCTGTTTTTGAGCAAATCCTGCAGGTGATCCTGATGCTTGTTCAAGAGAACCACTCTTCCAGCCTGTACCGTATGAAGTTCTTCCAGCAAAGGATGCCAGTTTTCACACTGCATTAGATAACCCATTTTATCCTTTGTTTTGTCCTCTTTCTCTTATTTTCTCTTCTTTCTTAGGCCATTGGAAATCATTTGTGTTGTATTTTTTAAATTCATTTTACTTTTAGAGTCAAATCATATTTTCAATTTCTATTATCTATTTTATTGTTACTTACTTTAAAGGGTCTTGAAATGGTATTATGTATAAGAGGGCATGTGTTCCAGATTAACTTTTTTTTTTTTTTTAAATGAAGTCTTGCTCTGTCACCCAGAGTGGAGAGCAGTGGCACAATCTCGGCTCCCTGCAACCTCCGCCTCCCAGGTCTCAGCAATTCTCCTGCCTCAGCCTTCCGAGTATTTGGGACTACAGGTGTGCACCACCACACCTGGCTAATTTTTGTATTTTCAGTAGAGACGGGGTTTCATCATGCTGCCCAGGCTGATCTGGAACTCCTGACCTCAAGTGATCTGCCGCCTTGGCCTCCCAAAGTTCTGGGATTACAGGCGTGATCCACCGTGCCTGGCCCAGATCAACTTAATCTTGGACAGAAGCCTAGTTCTTTTTTCTCATCTCTTCTCCTCTTCTCTAATAACTATATGGAGGTTTTCTAGACTCAAGTGTCCTTTTTCCTGCTTTCTTTATATTTACACTAAAACACATTTTGTAGTGTAATACTTAGCTCTTTTATTCTCAAATTTTTTTGGTCAATAAACACATATAGGGGTATGTTTTTTTTTTTTTCCTCTAAGAATGGCTTTTGCATTTTCTGCCAATTTTAATGTATTATGCAGTTATCACTGGTTTACAAGTAACTATGATTACAATTTTGTTTTCTTCTTTCATTCAATGTTTATTTAAGTTAATAACTTCTTTATGGGTTTTTTTTTTAAATCTATAATTTCTAGTTTGGGGCTCCTATGCCAATATGTTACATGTGGAATTTCTAGATTCCTAAATACTAAAAGCCACTGAAGATTTCTTTGTCCTATAGTACTCTATATCATTTATAATTAGGAACTGTTACGATTGTTTCACATGGACAAGTTCCATCTTCTTTGAGATTTGATTGTAAGTTAAAAAAGAAGAATAATTATACCCTCCAACTAAATACATGTCTTATAAAAATCAAATGAGCTAATGGATATGAAAACTATAAACACATTTTAAAAGGCTAGGCAGTTTTTTTCTATTTCACGTAAGCTATTATATTTAGTGATGCACAAATATTGCAATATATACTCATACTGTACCATAACATCTCTAATTTATTCACTCATTCATTCAATCTTAGCTCTGCACCAGGTACTTTATTAGGCATACATGAGGTAAATATGAAGGGGAAACTACTCCTGCTCTGCTCTTGTGAAATGCACAATGGATGATCTTAAGCAATTTACTAAACCTTCTCTGTGCCTCCGTTTCCTCATCTGTAGAATTAGGATAATAAGAATAAATATTGCATAGTGCTGTGATAATTGAATTAGATACCACCTGTAAAACACTCGGAATAGTAACTCCCATTTCATTTGAAAACTTACAGAAATTACCAGAAGAACACAGTCCTGAGAATATTAAGAAAGGGCACTCTAGCCAAGATAACTGGGGCTTACACTTGGAATCTACTTTGGTACCACGTTTCCTTTGAAAAGGCAGGCAAGAGATTGCTGTATATGGAACAAACAACAAAATAAATCCCTAATGGTTTCATAATATCCTAACGTGGTCAATTTGTGCTGGAAAACTCCTTTTTGTCCTTAACTATATCCTTCCATACAGTTCATATGCATATGAATGAGTGCGTGAATATGCACACACATACGTACCATGTGCTTCAGTCTCTAGGTAAGATTAATCATACTGCCCTTTCTCAAGAACATTTTCTCTTTCTGGAGGGAGCTCACCCAAAAGATGTCCTAGAACACTTTAAACCTGGGGGGGTAAATGCTATCCTAACCCTCATACCTTGATAGAGAGCATCTACTACACTCAAGCTGTTTCAAATTTTGCCTAATTATCTGCATGCCAGAGGGTACAAGGAGGAACAAGTACCCATAGCTTATGGAAGAAGTGCAGTTAAGCCTCACCAACTTTGGCTGAGCACAGAATATATTTGTCATAGACTCAATATTATGAAGAAAATATACTATGTCACATTTGTTAATTCAGGTCTACAAAATCATTTGTTGCTTTATCCATACGGATATATACTTGCAGTGTTGGTTTGTTCTTTTACCTACATGTTCCTGTATTCTCAAAGTGGACATTGCCCTTTCCTGGTCATCCTCTTCACTTATGGGTGCTGTCACAGTAGGGTATAAAGCAAGATGCCTAGCTCTCCCGTAACAAATGGTGGCCACTGGCACATCTTCAAAGTAAGTCAATCAGACATTGTTCTCTCTAAGATTTTGGATCCCGAGCAATAATACAGAGATAGAAAACAACAAAGCTTAGAGCCCATTCATTCTATTGGCGGTTTTCCTGAGAATGCTGTTGATTTTATTGTTACCTAATACCTTTCACTCTACCCTGGCTTCTTTCCTCTGAATCTGTCTAAGATCTCCATAATTTTGGAGAACTCTTGCTAACTTTTCAATCAATTCCTTTTTCACTTAAATTATCTAGAGTCAGTTTCAGTTACTGTATCCTAAAAATCCTAACTATTTACATGGTGCAAAAGTAATTGTGGGTTTTGCCGTTACTTTTAAATGGCAAAAACTGCAATTACTTTTGCAGCAATCTATTAATTAAGGATTAAGGATTCCTGAAAACAGTCATGAAAGAGGAATCACAAGATGAGGGCTTAAATCTCAGTGTGTTTACGACTTACTAAGTCATTAACCTTGTTGAGCCCCAGTTATCTCATCTGTAAAACATGAGGTGGGGCTGAGGATATTAGCACTGCTGTCTAGCCCTATGAAGCGTTTGTGAGAATGCTATGCATGCGCTCTCCCCGCTGCCCACCTCCCTGTATAGCTCTGGCTCAAACTATTCACAGAGAAAGCAAAACACAAATTGGATAAGAGGATCTTCAGAACTTTCTGAACTTCAGCCCAAATGCCCTTTCACCTATGATATCCCTCGCTGGACGGGGGGGAAACTTCTGCATTTTCATTGGCAATGCTCACCACTTTGTGCGCTGTTATCCTCCCTTATGTCTTCTCCCTTGTTTCGCCTTATCTCCTGCTCTAGACTAAAGTTCCACAGAGGTACCATCTGTATCTGATTTATTTCTTATTTCCAGGACCTAGATCAGTAACCATAACCAGTCTCTACTCAAAATATACTGGATTTTGCAGAGTGGGCTATTCCTGCCTATGTCCACTCTACAGATGCTAAGTGGGCCAAGGAAGGCCTCAAACAAAGGGTATGAAAAAATTCTGTATGTGCTTTAATAAAAATAAGGGAGTACCAGACATAACTCCTATCCTAGTAGTTCTATTTAAAACAGAAAGATTAAGTATGGCATATTATAAGATTTTATCAAAGACACTACTAAATCAGTGGTGAAAACACTGGTATAAAGCATTCTTGTATCTATAATCAATTTCACCTGATCACACATCTCAACCACTTTGAACAAGCTACACAAAATCTGGGTGAAAAACAAAAAGAGGAAAGTAAAGATACGGATAGAAATCAAATAAAAAACCAGACCAAACATGTTCGTTCAGGTGCATAGGTGAAAATAATTCTTACTGCATCCTATTATTATAGTCCCTGATAGAAACTGTTTGCTAAATGAAACTTCTTTCATTTTCATCAAAATTTATGGCCAATTTGAGGGAAGGTTTAATTGAATATCCTATACTGTAGGGAAAACGAATCAGTAAACTGAAGTGAACTCTTGGAATTGATCCATATAGATGATAAAATCCTTTCTTTCTTTCTTTTTTCTTTTTTTTTGTTTGCCAGGGGAATTTATTTTAACTCTATCTCAGTGAATCAGTTGACAGGCTAATTTCAAACCAAGTTAGAAACGAATATTTCTACAAGGCAAAAATATATCAAGAGTCCTTCCTTGCAGGAATGTAAAAAGAGAAACAGAATAAATCCAGGAAGAGATAAAAGAGCCTCTAGGTCTAAGATTCAACTTTTTTGCATTGTTGGAAATGATGAAAACCTCTGGATTTCACATTTGCTTACAAACCAAATCATGCATTCATTGGTCACCTTCTATTAGAAGGATAATACTGTGGATCTGGAATTCTTGCCCCATCTCTTCCTCTAAATATATAACCTTAAGTAAGGGACTTAACTTCTGGATCAGTTTTATTATCTCTAGAATGAGAGAACTGGACATGATTATCTCATAAGGTTATTACATCTCTAATTTTACCTTTGAAAATAATAGTCTAAAAAAGGGTTTGTAACTGCGAAGGATTTCACATGTGTGCTAAATTTTCAGTTCAAGAGTTGCATTGCCTTCAGGCATCATGTCTACTGCTTGTTGTGTAATTTCTCTGTGGCTCAGTAGGGCATGCACTTCATGAAAGTGAAATGATTAGGGTAGGCAGAAGGACAGGTTCATGTTCAGAGATACTCAGAGTCATAGACAGCTTGCCATTCCATCTGTTTGGTGCAGCATTATGAGAGGAGACATCATCTGCTTCATCAACTCACCCAGTGGCAGAAGCCTGCATAGCTGCTCTGAATTTGTGCAGAGATTCAGCTATATAATACCAACCATGTCTAAAATGCCAATAATCAACATATTACTGTTGAAGAAGAATCAGGCCCATGAGGCTAAGCCAGATAATCATTAACATCTTTAGGCAACAAATATGATTCAGTGTCCACGGCTTGCTCAAGAGGCTATGTTGGTGAAACTACTGAATTCACATATTGTTGATTTTCATTCCAAACTGGTCCAAACCCAGTAAATAAAACTGCCTGAAATTCACCTGAAGCATACTGTACTAGCCATTCAGATGCTAAGCGCTCCCTGCCAACACTTTGGAGTGAGCAGGGGACCAATTCTGAGGGCAATTGAGTTATTCTCCAAATGTCAGTTCCAAACAAATACTGAAATCAACCAAAGAAGACTTAGGTGCAAATCTGTTCTCAAGTTACACCTGACTTTTACAAGTTCAAGTGAGTTGCACTTGAAAATGTCAGGTAGATTTGTTTTATGAAGCTGCACATGACGTTTGGGGGCACAGATCTAGTCTGAAGTGGCATCTGACAATCTAGTACAACATTCAGGAAGGAACAGAGTGAAGAGCAGCCAAGTGCCTAGGAGACAGAGTGCCAGATGTGAAACCATCACAAAACACATCAGACACGTCTTCCTACAAATTAACAATGGCAGAAATTTCCACTCCAAAGCCCTCCCAACAAGTCATAGTCCTCATTAATCTGAAGTTATACCCCGAGGGTGTATTTTGGGGCTGAGTGATTAGATTTGGTGACATTTTAAAAGATCATCATCAAATTCTCCCAAGCATTAAGCTAGTCTCCCAATTATAAATTAAATACCTGGGACAGGTATACTAACAATCTAACAATCCCAGGTTCCCAGGTGTTTTTTTTTTTTAGATAGAGTCTTGCTCTTATTGCCAAGACTGGAGTGCAATGGCACTATCGCGGCTTATAGCAACCTCCACCTCCCAGGTTCAAGCAATTCTCCTGCCTCAGCCTACCGAGTGGCTGGGATTACAGGAGCCCGCCACCACACCTGGCTAAATTTTTTGTATTTTCAGTAAAGACAGAGTTTCACCAAGTTGTTCAGGCTGATCTCAAACTCCTGACTTCAAGTGATCTGCCCGCCTTGGTCTCCCAAAGTGTTGGCCAGGCTCTTAAAACAGACTCTGCCATGTAGAAATGGCTATTTTTACATATTTTTGCTTTCTATATCTTAAAAGAATGCCTAAGTAGCACGATGAAATAGATATGAGGCCATGAGCTAAGTAACTTCAACTCTTTTATTTGAAACACACGTTCTAGCTGTACTGACTTGGAAATGTATGTAGACATCTGACTGGCAAAGAACACGAGGGTTGAAACTTAATTTTTTAAAAAATTAATCACCACAGAGAACAGTTTCCTATGTGTAAAATAAGTAGAGGGCTCAGTGCCTTCGCTGTGGTCACTCTAGACCCTTAGATTGCTGCGTGGTCCACGTGAAGCCATTTAATCTCTAATACAGAAACCCTCGACATAAAGTGTCTTGCAATGTTCCAGAGTCAAGTACAACACAGGCTTAATCAGAAACTCAAATATATAAATGGAGGGGAAAAGGGAGAGAAAATTAAATATTTAGGTGCCTCCCATATGTATTAGCTTATTCAATTTTCCCTTAGCCATAAAAGATATTCCTTCTTTACAAAATAGTAAAAGTATGGATTTTATAACTTACCATGAAGTAGTATGTTCTCTTGACAACCTCTCCTGACTACATCAGTCCTATGATAATTTCTGTCACTTCTGAGCAACTGTAGCAGTTACTACATAGATTAGCCATGGCGTTTTCATTTAGGAGTGTGATGATTAATTTCATGTGTTAACTTGGTTTGGCTACTGTATCCAGTCATTTAGTCAAACATCAGTCCAGATGAATGCTGTAAGGTGTTTTTTTGGGTATGAGTAACATTTAAATCAGTAGTGTAAAGCAAGTTGCCCTGGAACCTGTGGGTAGACCTCATCCAATCAGTTTAAAGTCTTAAAAGACTGAGATCCCTGAAGAAGGAATTCTCCCTCCAGACTGCCTTTGGACTCCAAGACTGTAACATCAACTCTTCTCTGAATCTCCAGACTGCCAGCCTGCCCTGTGCAATTCAGACTTGACAGCCCTCACAACTGCATGAGCCAACTCCTTAAAATAAGTATCTTTTTTTTCTCTCTCTCTCTATGCATCCTATCAGTTGCTTCTCTGAATAAACCATGACTAATTCAAGTGGAGAACTTTAACTAGCTTAAGAAAAAATATATACTGTCTGATATAATTGCGAAGACTTAAGATCCATTGTCTTTTGCTGTCTGTATTTTCAGGTAGGCTCTACTTTGTGGGGACAAACATGGTCACTGGCAACCCCAACCTGACATTCTGCCACCACAAACATGGTAATGAGTAGGCACATCTCCTTTCTACATGGATTCAGCAGAAGTTTGATGATGGATTTTGAGTAGTCAAACTTGGATCTCTTTAAGTTTTGGAGACAGAGAAGTATGCTCAGAAAAAAACAAATGGACTGCTGAAAATAGGACAGGTATAGTTCTCCAAAGAAAAATTAAAATGTTATTGCAAAAGCCGGAGAAATAGTCACTGGGCAGGCATACCACAGACATTCTCTATACAGCCCAGAGCACTTGGCTAGTACACTATAGGCACTCTTTCCAGAAGCATATGCATGATCTCCTTAATTACACTAAAAAGTTATTGAAAAGACAATTTCTTAATAGATTGTTGCATTTCCCGTGGTAATGCACACTGTGAATTCTAAATTTGTCACCCTTCTTTTTTTTTTTTTTTTTTTTTTTGAGACGGAGTCTCGCTCTGTAGCCCAGGCTGGAGTGCAGTGGCCGGATCTCAGCTCACTGCAAGCTCCGCCTCCCGGGTTCACGCCATTCTCCGGCCTCAGCCTCCCGAGTAGCTGGGATTACAGGCGCTGCCACCTCGCCTGGCTATTTTTTGTATTTCTTAGTAGAGACGGGGTTTCACCGTGTTAGCCAGGATGGTCTCGATCTCCTGACCTCGTGATCTGCCCATCTCGGCCTCCCAAAGTGCTGGGATTACAGGCTTGAGCCACCGCGCCCGGCCTCACCCTTCTTCTTAACACAAGTCTAGATGCATAAGCTCAAACGTCATAGATTATGCAGGGTGAGATTTGGCAAGTAATATATAAAACTGAATAAACAGGAGAATAATTTTATTTTTTAATTTGCAACCTTCCCTTCCTAAGTATTCATATACTTTATTAAATGTCACCCATTTGTGGCAATTAACTTACCAAATGGCTATCTTAAATTGGGATGCTCCAGATAAAGTCTGGTTTCTAGAATGCAAATAATTCATGAGACACAACTCTTATGAAATGGATGTAAGCCATTCCCTTAAATATCAATAGTATAATGAGAATCATATATGCTACTTTATTCAGGTCAGAGAAGCAATGAAGCATCCTCAAATGGCAAACATCTATATTAAGAAACTGGAAGAAACTTGACATTGATTTATAACCACACTATCTCAGTCCCTTTGTGATTCTATAAATAAGACCTGAGACAGGGTCATTAACAAATAATATAAATTTATTTTCATAGTCCTGGAGGCTGGAAAATCCAAGATCAAGGAGCCAGCAAGTTTGGTGTCTGGTAAGGGCTTGCTCTGCTTCCAAGATGGTGCCTTGAGGCTGTGTCCTCTGGAGGGGAGGAATCCTATGTCCTCACATGGCAGAAAAGCCAAAGAGCAAAAAGCAGCAAACTTTCTTTGAATCCCCTTTTATAAGCACATTAATTTATTCATGAGTGTGATGCCCTCATGATTTAAACAGTTTCCAAAAGACTTCATCTCTTCATACCATCATGATGGAGATTCAGTTTCAACCTGAATTTTGGAGGGAACACACATTCGAATCATAGCAATACCTTTAATGATATGTATTACCTAAAACTCAGGTTTGCAGAAATTATTTATTATAATATTTCAGGTCATTATAGTCATCAATGATGATTATTTATGATCTCTTGAAAAGCTAATACACTGAATAAAGTCCTTGGCCATAGAGCCAAAATTCTAATTTCCAACAAGAGACTTGGGGCAAAAATCTAAGAATTTGAAAATCAGAATGTATTTACATACACACATACAGAGATAGACACACCTATACACATAATACATACATGTGTATATACATAATACCTCACAAGCCCTATTTTTTGCCATTTTCTAGCTAATACTTCACATAAGTAACTATAGTGTCATTACCCATACCCTACCACCCTATACTGATTTGGTACCTCAATGCCTTAACTCCTATTGCCTTCCTTCCTATCATTCTTCTCTTGGATAACATTTGCTCATAATTTCAGACTCAACTCTGGTGACATTTCTTCTAAAACTCTTTCTCTAAAACCCAGATTGGATTAGATTACCCTTCTGAGTGCTCCCACAGTACCCGTTGCTTATCTCTGACATGACTTGCAGCATCATATTGAAATAATCTGACAAAGTGGTTGTTTTCTCCTGTCATGTATATACTTTAGGACAACAAAGATTATGCCCTGTTCATCTTCTCTATAATATCCCTTCCCCACAACCCCCAATATCCCTCTGCTGGTGTCTATCACAAAACTTGTTACGGAATAAACTGAGGAGGACATCGAACTGACATCAGATGTTGAAACTGATATAAAATGTTTAAGAAAAAACAAACAGCAATTTGGAAACCAATTCCTTTGAAAAAGTATTTTGAGTTATATATACTTAGTCTGAAGAAGGTAAGGCTTAGAGGGTAGGGAATGTGAGGTAAATCTTCAATACTGAAAAGGTCCTGTGCATAAGAGGGGTTTACTTGGTTCTGGAGGCTCCAGTGACATAAATAGGGCTGGCTGGACGATGTTAGAGAGAGGCAGTATAAAGCTTACTATAACGAAGAACTTTCCAATAACTGGGGTTCTGCAATCGGAAGGTTTCCATTCACTCAGTAATATTTTTCTCATACACAAATCAAAGGGTCCAAATAGACAAAATCCAACTCTTTCTCTGGGGTCTGCTGTAAGATATTCCTGTACTGGAAACAGTGCTACACCAAGACAGGGATGGCTTGTTGCCCAGCACCTGGCATATGATAGGTAGTCAGTCAATAGATGCACTGACTACATCAATAACATTGATATTCTCCCCAAAACTAAACATTTACCACATCAAGGACTTTCCCATTTCCTTTCTGCACTTAATTTATAAGATTCCATTTTAAAATTTAAAAACAAATGGTTCATTTATAAGCCTTCATGGGTAGTAAGAGAGAGGCTGAAGTATACTAATACAAAAACAAAAGTTATGAGGTCTACTCCTCAAACAACCTGTTGTTTAAATTTATATTAAACATAAATAGAACCGTAATGCTACAGCTCAGATATTAGAATAGCATGGTAGGTTTATTTAATGTTGTTCAATTTCTTTCTTTCTTTTTTTGAGACAGGGTCTCACTCTGTTGCCCAGGCTGGAGTGCAGTGGCACGATCTTAGCTCACTGCAACCTCTGCCTCCTGGGTTCAAGCAATTCTCTTGCCTTGCTACTAAGTAGCTGGGATTACAGGCGTCTGCCACCATGCCCAGCTAATTTTTGTATTTTTAGTAGAGACGAGGCTTTGCCATGTTGGCCAGGCTGATCTCAAACTCCTGGCCTAAAGTGATACACCTAAAGTGCTGAGATTACAGGTGTGAGCCACCGCGCCTGGCCAATGTTGTTCAATTCTTGACTGTCCTTTATGATTTCTGGGAATGCAAATTAGTATAGAACACAGACTCTATTTTAGAGAAACTCTAGATCTATAAGTACACACTGACATAAGATAGAACTCACTGTTATTCAACAAATACTTACTAATTTCCTACTTTGTGCTGAGCACTGTGCTAGACATTGTCAGCTACAGCAGAACAAAACAGCTGTGTTTGGCTTTAAAAGTGAGAATGGTAGGAGCAAAGAGCTATGGGAGTTTTTAGACAAGATGGTTTCTGATGGGCAGGGGGAAGGACTTGGCAGATGAATAGGGTTATGAAAGGTAGACATTAAGGAGAGAGGATTCCAGAAACAGGCAAAGACTTGGGCAAAGGCATACTGGCAGGAAAGTATGAGGACTGGAGAGTTTAATATAATTTGAGTATAAGATGTAAGTAGACGAGTAAGTGGGGGAAAATCAGATTAGGACTATATTGGGAGGATGAAAGACACCTAGAAATGCTAGGATAAGAAGAACATGTCTAATAACAGGAGCAAAAGGGAGCCACTGAAGGTTTGAGAAGTGTCCTTCTTAGAAGTTGGAATCCAGCAACTCGGAAGGTGGAAGGCAGTCGAAATGCCCTTGGGGTACAGAGACTCAGTTTCTCAATAATTCTTGTGATTTTTTTCCTAGTATTATTGAGAGGACAATGCAAGTTCCTCTGGGTGCTCTGATTCATAAATTTTCTCAAACACTAGAACAGCAGAAACTGATTTAAATAACATACTCTATTTCTTGGAGCAATTTCTTTTACCATTCTTTTCTCCTGGCTAACATTTATTCATTTTTTTTCTCCCCAGACTTAAGCTGACTTATACTCCAAAACCCTTTCCTGAGAGTCCAGATGGATGAACAGACACTGCTAGGTGCTTCCATAGCATCTACCACATGTTATTATTTAAAACATATTGAAAATTGAAATTTTCTATTTTGGTGGTTTTTGTCACCATCTATATGCTTTTAGAGGATAGGGATCATGTCTTATTCATCTTTTGTATTCTGCCTGCATCTAAACAGTTTTAAAGAAAACCTTATAAAATCAACTTGAATTAATATTTGATTTAAAGCAACTAAGACTTAAAAGGGGCTGGAGGAGATTTCTGGGATAACTCTGTTCTGTATCTTGATACATCCGGGGATTTCATTGACACAGGAATATGCACTGGTCAAATCTCAATAAATGGCCACTTAAGATCTATGTGTTTCAAGTTATATAAATTTTAGCTCAAAGGAACAAAAAGCTATAAACAAATATCAGATACTAATTAATGATATGCAGACTAGGTATTTAGGAAGACATGGATTTTTGCAGTTTACTTTGCAATGCATCAAAAATAAAGGTGAATTGATGGGTGGATGGAGAATGGATAGCTAGTTGTAATAAAATCATGAAGGTAGCCTCTAGTTGATATGTATACAGGTGTTCACCATAACATTCTTTTGAATTTAATATGTTTGAGAATTTTCCTAAGAAAATAATAGAAAAAAATTAATAAAAATTTTAAATTAGTCTTTAATGTTTAGTCGTTAGTTTTTTTAGACTACCATTTTTTAAAATGTTAACCTTATGGTAAAGAAATGCAAAAATAAAAATAAAAATGAGAGGTCATTTGTTCATTTGAGCTAAAATTTATATACAATGAAACACAGAGATCTTAATTTTACACATTTTAATTCAGAATTTTTCTCTAAACCTATTTCCCTTTCTTGGCAGAGTCACCACAAAGTTAAATGAAATGGTGTTTGCATGTGCCAGTGTGTGTATGACAAAAAATATTTACAAAATAATTTTAAGAAAGAGAGCTGTTCCATGATATACTGTTGCAGGATATTTTAGTCAAAGAAATAAACAGCAACAGGCCTCAGAAAGATAAATCTAATCCTAATATTTTATCATACTAAAAAAGATATGAAAGGAAAAATAGAAAAGATCCCAAGTGTTCCAAAACAACTGATGAAATCAACGCTCCCTCTCTCCAGCCCCAATCCTCAAGGCTTAAATATTCACTGAACTACATCAAGGAGAAAGTAGGCTGGCAGGAAAAGGAAAATTATTGGAACTGCCTGCAGGGAGGGCATAGGTAGCAGAGGTAAAGCACCAGGCACTGTAGGTTTTCATTGCTTTTCCAAAAGGAGATCATCAAGCTCTCTTAGAAGCAAAGCTGCTTCTTGGCAACTTTTCCTCCTGCTATTTGCAAAAATACTTAGTCAAAGGATTGCATTTTCAAATATTTGTGAATAAGCAGATAGAATTGCCAGTTGCATAGCAAGAAACTTAATACTTCTCATGGGTCCAAGTGTGCCACTTAAGTTTAATTTAAGAATCTGAGATTTAATTTATCCAACACACTAAATGAAAGTCAACTGGATTGTATACTGCTGCCTAACAATAACAAGGATGCAGGGTGTTGACACTCATCACACCTGGATACTCTGCAAAGCAGTAAGAAGAAATGTCATCATCCCTAGCAGGTAGGTATCCAGTGGTCTCATATGTTGACATATATTCCTGTGCTAACTAACAAAGGTCATAAACATGTTTGTAAGGGGAAAAACCACGGGTTGTAGCTCAGTTCAATTATAAGCAACATAATAAAAAAAGAGCTCTAATAATTGTTTATTTTGCTTGCACATTTTTGCAGCAACAAGAAACTACATCTAACCCTCTTTTGTTAGTAAGACAATCTGCTAGTCAAAATACATACATTTTAACTTATGCATACATGCTATTGTTGTTGATAGCTATGCTTATTACTATATTACCCTGAGGCAATGGCTTCAGGTAAATAGCGTGATGAAATATTATTGTGCAAGGACTAGATCCTGCAATTAATAGCTTCTATTACTTTCCAGTGAGTTCCTCATTCTCAGTATCCTAGTGGGGAAAACTCCCACCTTGATTTCACTCAGCTTGGAACTGAGATAATGTCCTGAAGCCACATAACAGACTTCCTGCTATTATTCCACATTGGGAGTAAAACTGAATCTTTTTCCCTTTCCTTCCCTCTACCCTCCTCTTCCTCTTTCTTCTTCAGAACCACCACCACAACCATCATACATTATACATAAAATTATGTTTCAGACTCTTTGTTATTACACCACTGTAAAAAGTGCTGGGTAAACTTTCAACAAACTTTGAAGGCATATTATAGGTAAGGTGATTTATAATATGATCAATGAGGAATAAAGGAATATAACTAATAATTTTGAGAAGTTCTTGAGGAATGCCTCAAAGACATCAACACATTCGTTCATGGAACTGAAACTGAGATATGCTGGGGTAACTGTCAATGCAGAGAGACAAGCCATACATATTAAAAAAATAGCACATATAAAAACTAAACACTGATTCCAAGTGCAAGACCAATACCAAAGATCACAAGGGCAAAGGTGATTATTTGTGATGAAGCAGTTTCTTGCGTGATCTTCCCTATACTGTATTCTCTAAGGATAGGGTGCGGATTGACAGGTTCTTTCTATAAAGAGCAAAATAGTAAATATTTTAAGTTTTGTGGGGCAAGGGTTTTTGTTACAACTATTCAACTCTCTGCACTTAAAGCATGAAAGTTGCCTTAGGCAATATGCAAAGTAATGAGTGTGGCTATGTTGCAATAAAACTTTACAGGTGGACACTAAAATTTGAATTTCATAGAATTTTCATGTTATGAAATGTTAACATTCTCCTTTTGATTTCTTACAAATAAAGTCTTTCTTAGTCCATGTGCTGTACAAAAATAGACAACTGTCAGGATTTGCCCCACAGGCTATAGTCTCCTGAACCTGCTCTAGGAGGTAAGGCAGTCAAGATTTGTCACTTGATGATGGATAATGACCCTTTCCCACAAATAAAGAGGATATTGTTAAGGATGGTAAAGGCAGAAACAGCAACCTCTTTCATGGATGGAATACTGATGATTTGCCTAAATTGTGATGTTGCCATTATTACCCCACTTATTGATGATAAAATAAAGGTTAGAGAGTTAAATAACCTACCTAAGGTCCCGTAGCTAGTGTGGGGCTACATATCTGGACAATTTCAAAGATTATGCTCATTCTGATATGCTAAATGGCTTTTCTTAGAAATGAACACACTTGGGACTTTACTCCAGCCACCTTTTTCTCTTGATGAGAATATTCATGGGGGAAGGATGCATGTACCCAAAAGGGGAGCAATTTTACCTCTAATTGCCTGTCCCAGACAATATAATTTAACTGAAATGTTACTTTTAGCAAAATATCCAGAAGCTGTAGAACACACACTACCTGTTAATAGAATATAAATTTACTTTGGAAAACCTATTGCCCTAATAGCTTATCACAGGAATTGGAGATTATAAAGACAAGAGGACATTTATTAGCTCATCTGGACCTCGTAGGCTGGTATGATTGCTTTTCTAAGTTTATGTGTTCAGTTTTCCCCTGAGCAACAAAAATAGAAAGTAGTGAGAAGACATATAATCTTAGTTCTTGGGCAAAATGAAAAAAATACACACAGACACAAACACACACACCCCTACCTCACAGGGTATGACTGGGTTTTCACAAGGAATCTATGTGAAACAGTGAACCAATAAGAATTTTTATGTATGTGCTGGAGATAGGCAAGGATTGCTCTGTGACCCTGTAGAAACCCTGAATTCATATTGTGGTATAGGAGAGAGGAGGTAGAGGAAACGGGCCAGAGCACTACATGAAAAATGTATATCTCTTGTATCAGTTTCTCTACTGCTAATTCTAGAGTAGATTTCAGAGAGTTTGCTCCATTCTGACCTTCTGAACCACTACTCTCCTACAGATTAATTGCTCTCCGGTATCCATTCCCTCCTTCCCTCTGCCTCTGTTTCTTTCTCCTGTAAGGAATGGTAAAAGGTCATTGGAAAGCAGATGGTCTCTGGCAAGATGCAAACAAATGGGTTGAGGCAAGTCACAAAAAAGAAGAATGGCAAGTTTCCTCTGGACTGGGAAGGAAATGCGATTCTGTGGGAGTCAGGCATTTGCGTGGAGCCAAAACGCTCCCTCTACCATAGGCTTGCTCCATGATGTGCCTAGGGAGGTGCTATCCAAGCTACTGATGTTGTAACTTCAGTGAGGATTCTTTTTCTAGTGGCAGATAGTTGAGAGCAGTCACATTTCAAGGAACCACTTGGGATCTGACAACGGGAATGTCAGTGGCAACTTTAACTGACTGGAATTTAGATCTCCTTCCCCATTTTCTGTGTACAATGTTAGGGGTTGGGTTGGCTTCCATAAGAATAGAAATGCAACTTCCTTAGCAACCTGGAAAGAATTGGATGGAGGTTGAGAGTCAGAACTAAGCTGCTTTCAAGGAAATCAAGAAATGATGTTTCACACACTGCTGTTACTTTCTTATGTCTGCAACCTTGCAAACTCTCTGTCATGTAATACTGGATGCCAGTCTCAATTGTGGATGAATGATTGTTTAATTCTCAGGTGTTACATTAGACCTCTGTAAGGATATATCTCCTCGTCTTGGACCTGCTCTGTAGCTTAATGGTTCCTAGATCGTCGCCTTTTGCAATGTTCTTAATGCTTAACCGTGACTAGTGACTGGGCCACAGAAATGTTTAGCTCATTGACCTGGGTTCAGGAAATGGCTCCATGCATTCCCAGTGAGGTTACAAAGACCCACGTAGGGAGCTAAGTTTGAGAAACACTTAACTAGGGAAATGTGCATTTTTCTGAAAAATTTTCAGTTGGTAACTGGATGAGACTATTCACGCCTCTAACCCTGTTGAAGAGTTAACCCTGCTGGATGTTTCCTCATAATCAAGCTGCCTGCACTGATCTGCTGTGGCAATACATGTGGGCTCAAGTTAAGGGCCTTGTCCAATAACAGGAATCACATATCATTCCAGAGTAAATATCCCTGTCCTTCTACCACCACCAAGGACCTGTGTGCATATGATATACTTCTGTTTGTGTGTTTACACACATTTGCAATATTTTAATTCCATGTATTTGGAGTGATAAAATACAGCTCATGTAATCAGTAATTGGCTGGTGCTGAGCCTGGCATGACTCATACCTTTCACATCGAATGATTCCTTTGGTTCTTGGCTGGAGGGTGGTGCCTGAGGAACTTTTCATTTGGTTGAATGAAAAACTGTGTTGGGGAAAAAAACTCAATGTGGTCCAAAGGAAAATACTGAAAAAATAGCTATTTCTCTCAATAGGTAGAAATAAGCAGATTATTTTTAAAAAGGCACTGTTCAAACACAACTGCAATAAATAAGTTCATAATTCCTTCAATAACTGTATTTTCATATTTTAACAAGTTATCAAAGTAGTTACAGATTTTTATTTTTATTTTTTGTTGTTGTTATTTTGATTCCCAACCAGATACAAGTACCCAACTTTTCTGTTCAACTGAGAGCAAATATACCAGTCAGTACCTATGTTAATAGCTAAAAATTCTAAGACTTAGGAAGAACAGTGTGACCCGAGTTCTCTCCTCCCTGTGATATTAACTTATTGTCAACTCTGAATAAGGCCTCTTGAGTTTCACTGCCCCAGCCTCTTTGAGGTTCATTCTCTCCATTTGTAAAAATGACTAAATAATTGATAAGATTTCTTCCTACACTAACATTTGACAGCTTTCATCTCTCTAATAACTTGATGAAAACCCTATCAAAAAGGCACATTTTAAATTCCCATTCAATCACAAAAAATTGACTGAATGATCAACAGAAGAGAATGAAATCAAATGCATAAATATATGTTTACTATTGTCTATTAGATATTTTTTTTTGAGACACGGTCTTGTTCGGTGTGGAGTGCAGTAGTCCGCTCTTAGCTCACTGCAACCTCCACCTCTTGAGGATAAGCAATCTTCCCAAGTAGCTGGGACTACAGGTGCATGCCACTATGCCCAGATAATTTCTGTACTTTTTTGAAGAGAGAGAGTCTTACCATGTTGATCAGGCTGGTCTCAAACTCCTGGGCTCAAGTGATCCACCTGTCTCAGTCTCCCAGAGTGCTGAGATTACAGGCATGAGCCACAGCACTTGGCCTTGTCTATCAGATACTGCAAATTAAAATGTCTACAGAAGACAGGCTGGCATGGACATGGGTGAAGTTGTTGAAGAGCAAGTGGTGGGAACTTCAGGGAACCAAAGAGCATGTGCCCTGCCTATAGAAGGCAATGCCTGCTCAGCTTCAGGCTATTGCTGCACTACAGACTTGTAACTCCACTCTTTTCATATCACTAAGGGAAACCAGAAACTCAGACTTTTCTGTTAGATCTCCTGATATTTAAATGATTGAAACTCTGTATGGGCAAACACTGGTAGCCTAAAGAAAAATCACTGTTCCCTATTTAAAGTCTGCCCTTTTCACAGACAAAGTAATGGCTACCTGTGGCTTCATTAATACCTCTGAGCTAAGGAATTGCAAACCTAAATCTTTAGCTTGGCTCTCATTCCTAAACCTCAGGTCATATTGTTAAAGACCTCCAAAGCATCTCCACCTGGACACCATCACTTTTTGGTGGCAATGATTTTTATACTGTTTGTTTTCTCCCACAG
Source organism: Macaca mulatta (assembly GCF_049350105.2). NCBI lineage: Eukaryota > Metazoa > Chordata > Mammalia > Primates > Cercopithecidae > Macaca > Macaca mulatta. Next base: position 141,430,208 of record NC_133407.1, on the reverse strand, counting down.
CATGTAGGAATTCAACCTAGAGTGGGCAGATGCTACTGTAAACTAAAACTGACTTATAGAAGGGATAGGCAAGTCCACAGCAGAGGATAGCATTGTCAGACTTTGCATGTGCTCAGAGCACAGGACTTAGAAATTGGGGTACTACAGCTTTAGTGAAATGTTTAAGCAGAGACTATCAAGAGAAAAGGGTGTAACACACACAGACACACAGACACACACACAAATGGTAACTATGTAGAGGGGATGAATATGTTCATTAGTTTGATTGTGGTGATCATTGTATAATGTATGCACAATAACAAACATCAATTTTATATGTTAATTACATCTCAATAAAACTGTTTATAAAAAGAATAAGGAAAAGAGAAAAATAAAAAAGGGCATAGAGATTTGGAGCTGAGGAATGGTTGGAGGAACCGGGAACCTATATGCTGGAGGAGATGGGTTGTGTGTTGGGGGTAGGGTTGGGTGGAGTGGGTGACATGGTTACTGCCTTTAAACATTTGCTGTGATCTCTCATACTGTTAGAAGCACTGGGCTTACTTTGCTTTTTAATCCAAAAAGCAGAAGTTATAAGGAGGTAGATTTGAATTGATATAAGGGTTAACTATTGCTAGAAGGGCGTCTCATTATCAGGTTGCATGCATTATGCCTATTGCTAGCTTCCCCTACAGCACTCATCTGCTTTCTTAATAAATGCACTCTCAAGTTAAGGGCCTTATTCAATAACAGGACTCACCGACCACTCCAGAGCAAATATCCTTGTCCTCCTACCAACAGTGAGGGAGCTAGTTTTCTGTACAGGATGTATTTCTTTTTGTGTGTATTCACATTTGCAGTTATTTTCATTCCATGCACTCTGGGATTAAAATACAGCTTGGGTAATTGGGAATTGGCTGTGCATTTTCTCCAAACAAAAATCGGTTTAGTCTGTGGTTTGGGTTTTCTCCTGCCCAAAATCACAGAGTATAATATTGCTAACTGAAACTGGAAATTGGCATAGAAACATAATGACACAAAGTCCACTAATGTAAACCCAAACCACAGCCACCTGCTCTAAGGCTCTTTAATTCCTTTATGATGTGATTTAAATAACAAAGGGAAAACAAGGCTTTAATCTAGCAAGGAAAAACAGGTAAGTTTCATGCTTCAACAACAACAACAAAACACTAAGGAAAAAAAAACACAACTCAAAAAACAAAAAGCAGTTAGGTTTTCTCATTTAAATCAATACCATGACCTATGAAGATTACTTGGGTTTTTAATCTTCAAACTATTTGCATAATTGTCAAAAGAGCCACATTTGTTTGGAAGGACCCTTCAATTTTTGTAAGTCCTTTCTTAGTACAAGACCAAATGCTGCTGTATTGTATGGGACCGTGCTAGTTCCTAAACTGAAATAAAACTAGATGCAAGAAAGTAGGGGAAAGAATTATACTGTTCCCTTTGGTTTCCTTGGGGATTTATATGTATTCTTGAATTTGAAGATCATCATTAACATTTTATCACCAACTGAAGGTAACAGAAAGTGGATTAGGACACCTCAAGTATTCACTCCCCATTATTTCTCAAATCTTAATGCCAAAGTTACTTCTCTTCAAATCTCCTCTTCAGTTCTGCAATAAAAGTTAGCTTGCCTTTCTATTCCCATTACTTGACCCTGATAAAGATGATTCATGATGTGGACATTTTTAGGTTAAAGACCAGATGGTAGCTAATGTAGATACAAGGAAAAGATGACAGATAAATATTACTGATGTTAATGTATATGTATACACAGGACCAAAGTGAATTGCCATGTTAAAAAAAAAAAGCTAATCTCTAAGTAAATGTAGTTTTCATTTCACAAGAAAGTAATCTTTACATTTCACAAGTGCAGGTAAGTATAAATTATCACACTGATCCCTGAACAAGGCACTGGCCTGGCGAATTATACTTTTAAATATATTCTCTTCTTTGTCTCCCCCTAAATCTTCTTGCTTGAGCACTCCTGATTCCTTTTATCATTTTAATCTGTACAATGACATGTTCATACAGATTACAACAAAACAACATGGACAACAAAGTTTTGTTAAACTGTTTTACATATGACCACGGACAAGGACAAAAATGTTGAAGTTTGTATAAGTATTTTCAAAAATAATTTAGGAGTAATAGTATTCATAAGTGAAGAGAAAAACGTTTATTCTTAATAACTCTTAAGCTGATAACTCTTTGGTTATATCTAGGTGCAATTTTGTCTGACTTGCTCAGGGTCCATTCTTATTAGCCCCATGATTTATGCTGAGATCTTTAACTCAGTATTAGACCTTCGAATGCATCACTCTACTGTGGGCCATACTTAGAGAGAAACAGACAAAACTGATCATTGGGGTCCACCTCTACCTCAGACATATTTGAAAACCATTTTATACCACTTTGTATAATTTTTCCTTTTTTTTTTTTTTTGTTTCCAGCAGCTGGTCTGCAGAATTCATTGTTTCCATACTCCCCTAGCTGTCCAGGATTCTCGGCTGCAATGCTTCAGGTAGGCTGGCCTATTCTGCTCCCTACCTTCTAGCTCCTTTTCCCTCAATGGGATTCATTCATCTTACCCTCCCCTTGAAGGCTTGCTAAATGATTGGCTTTCAAATCCCTAATTCACAGGGTGTGCTAATGGATGTTAATGGCTTCCCCTTGTATTTAAATTTTAAATGGAGACTCCTATATATACACTGGAAATCAAAGGAATAAATATTTAATAGTGTGAATTGCAGGGAAAGTGGTGAAAGATGTTTCAGAGCCAGTGTTCCCCTCTACTATTCCTAATCAGATTAAACCCTGCCTGTAAGGTCTATTCTTTAAATGATATGTAAACACCTTTCTCAAATTTGTGTGCTTAAGACTCATCTGGGGAATTTCTTTAAAAGGCTGGCTTTGGGACCTGTCCCCAGAGACTCTGTTTTGGTTGGTTTAAGGCAGAGCCCAGGAATCTGTGTTTTTAAGAAGTAACACAAGTGATTCTATGGCAGGTGTTGCTGAAAGGACATTTTAAGAAATTACTACTACCTGAAAGGATATTGGAACATTCCTAGGGAAAGAACAGAATGCAAGTCTTAGATTACTTATATATGTTTGCCTTTGTTCAAATGTCAAAAGAATTAAAAAAGACTTATTACTTTACTGGGTTCTTGTTCTGCTCCACAATTTTTTTTTTTTCTGATAAACAAGTTAATACTATACTACTGTTAATCATCATCATCTTCATCACCATTATCAACATCAATAATAATGGAAAAACATTTGAAGTGTGTTTATTTGTGTCAGGCACTGGTGTAAATGTTTACATATATTAGCTCATTTAATCTTCAACATGTGGACATGTGTTCAGAGAGACCAACTGACTTATACTCAAGAATAAGCAGGTAATTATATTCCTATCATTAAAAACTAATTATGAAGATCACATCATCAGCAAAACTTTCAATAAAAGCTGCTGAGACTGTCCATCTGCGTGTGTGTGTGTGTATGTGTATGTGTGTGCAGGTGAGAGACGTGGATTTGTACAGGGTCTATCAATCTTGTCATGACTGTTTTTTCAAGTCAGCAGCCTTATCTTTACTTTTACTCCACTCAATCTCTTCTTGTCATTTTCCCTTTCTGTCCAAAAATAACTACACCCAAGTCTGCAAAGCATCGTCTTTCTATTCCATTTCTTGTTGTAAAGAGTTTGTGACACTCTGGGAGATGGGCATGCTATAAAAATAATGGTGGTGGATTGTTTTGTCTTATAGAGAATCTAAAGAGAGAAAATGTCTCCACATAGGAAAGTGACAAGACAGACCTCAATCATTCTGAATGATGGGGTCAGTGATTGGTATGGTCTGTCCCCACTCTCTCCTTCGGTTTCAGAGTGTCAAATGCACATTTGGATGCTGGCAGCAGAGGAAATCTACCCTGTGAAGGATAAGGGCAAAATTTGTTGTTGCTAAAGGCTTATCCTTGAAATGAAACTGGGAAGATTGGGCACTTTTGTTGGATTAAGTGAAGACTAATAATAGCTAAAAGGCAGGCTGTTGGAAATGGACTCATGATATGATATGACACAGGATGCAATTTTCAGTAATTACGAATTTGGTCCTTTTAGTCTAGATCTTTATTTAACCAATTCCTACCTTTCAGTCCAGATCTTTAATTAACCAATTCCAGGTATTCAAATGGAGCTATTCTCCATTTTCTATATATACTTTATGCACTTTGCTTCCGTATTGTTACCTAAAATTGCCTTTGTTTCTAGCCTAGTGCAAGTCCAAATTCTAACTACTCATTGAAGTAGGGGTCTGTAAACTAAACGCACATGGATTAAGTTAGAAAGAATCCATAAATTACTGAAATCAAATACAACATGCCGGACTTGTAAATTTTGCAGGTAAGAAACAATTATTTTCATCACATGACTAAAGGGGTCTCTGACATCCTCAGAAAAAAAAAAAAGTTAAGAACAATTGTAACCTACAGCCTAGTTCATGAGCCACCTTTTCCATAAAGAGGTTCTTGATTCTTCAGTCCACAGGTAGACAAGGTTGACAGAACTGCCTTGATGGCAAAATCAACACCTTTCCTCACAAGATCCCTCCAAGAGATCATAAATGTTTCATGGTCAGGGAGTGTTATTTATATATTCTAGAATTCTCAGTATCTGTAGACAATAGGGACTCATGTTCTTTAACTTGCACTTTATTTTCTTGCAACACTTATCAATGGCTTTGCACCTAGTAGAGGATTTATAAATATCTGTGAATGGATAAAAATTCATATTGGAAGAACAAACACAAAAATATTAAGTGAATATCCAAAAACTATCCCATTCTAATATTTTAAGTTCACAATAACACTCAAAATGGAGGAATTTATTTGTTCCCAAGTTATGTGGAAAAATGTTCATCTTACTCTTTTCCAAAATGTAAGTCATTTTTTCAATTATAACAAGATGCATGTTGTTGACCAGTCTAGTAATTAAACAGTATTTCAGGATCAAGCAAATTTATGACAACAAAGAATGAAAATGGCATATCCATTTAAGAGAGTTTATATAATCACCTGCCATAGAAACTGAGTGATTATTAGAAAATATTTCTATATATATTTATACATGAATATATATGGTGTATGCACATAAACATACACAAATACATACAGAATATACATACATATGTATACATATGTAGGGGTGCACATATATCAAGTTCATCATATGTGGAGAAGGTACAACCTACATATTTAGATATGTAGGTTGGGGTCCAGTGGAAAGATACATAATTCAGGAAGGCCAGTGAGTAGCAACTACCTGTTTTTGGACCTCTAGCCATATAAGTTCTGGAGTCTCTTTACCCTCCTCCCCACTTTCTCTAAGTCATCTCCTGATCCTATTGCTATGGCAGGTATTTGAGAGCCCATGTGCCCTTGCACAACTGGTGAGATCACAGTCTGCTCCAGGGGTGTGGCAGGGAGATGACAAAAAACATTTAGAAATTCTATATAATTACTCGATAGGCTTATCTTTGCTCTAAACTCCTAGGACATAGCTTATATGCCATGCTTTTGGCAATTTGTAGCATCCTGCCCCATGGTATTACTAGAACTATTATCTGAGATTGTTATTAAATTAGATATGTATGTACTGCCTTCTCAGCCAGGTTTTAAAGTCCTTGGGTGGCGTGCCATATCTTGCAGGTTTTCCTGGTACCCAGAATACTTAATACCAGGCACTACCCCCATAAGAGTCTAAATAATATTTAAAACTCAAGATTCATTTTCTAAAAGCATTCCCTATACATTTTGTACTTTAGCCACAGATATGATATTGCCTTTTCTTTATAACATATACAAGTTTAAATCTGTTTTTCTTATTATAAAACCAGTATTTCCAACTGCAGAACATCTGAAAAACAGAAAACATACAGAAGAAAATGGAAAGTACTCGTAAATCTACCACCAAAGATAATTACTATTAATAAATTACTGTTACTGTTTTTCTTCTGTGTTTTTACATGTATAAAACTGGTATCCAACTTTATATTGAGATTTTCATTATGTTTATATGTATTGCAATCCAAGCACCTATCCATGTCATTCTTCAAAAACATGATTTTTAATGGGTGCATAGTGTTTCATCCTATAGTTATTACATAATTCATGTAATCATTGAGCTACAATTATTTGTGTAGACTGTTAATGAAGTTTGTCAAATATGCTGTGAGAAACAATTTCAAATATAAAGAATTGCACACATCTCCGATTATGAAATATATTTCTAGAAGAGGAAATAGTGAGTCTTCTAATGTGTTTTGCCAAAAGTGTCTACCCATTTGAAGTCCTGCCAACAGTGCAGAGAAAGCCTGCCTCACTGTATCCAAGCCAGGACTGAGCACCATCATGTTTTCCAATCTCTGACAATTTGCTAACATCATATTCATTTATACATCTGACTCTTGCTCATCTTGTTACCTCTTCCCAGCATGCCCTTTCCCCAGTTCTTATTTGTCCAAAACTACCTTCAAGGCAGATTTCAAATAATCTCCCTCTTTTTGAAGCCTTGCCCAGTTTGGCTGATTTGCTTTCTATGTGTTTTCACAGAGATGGGTTCATATATCTATTACACCATATATTATAGTCTAGTTTATATTATATTTAGTTGGATGAGTTTCTTTTGTATGGTATTATAAATTGCTGAAGGCAGGGATTCGCTTTTACCCAACCATCCCTTGCTCCCAGAACCTAATAATACACTGCTGGCAAACATAATTAACATTTAATACTTTGTAAAAAGTCAAATAACTTATAGTTTCTAAAAATATTTAATAATTCATTCATTAATCCATTCAAAAATGTGTTTAGTGTCAAATACTAGTTAAGCAAATGATAAACAAATGATAAAAAAAATTAGAAATGGCATCTACTCTCAAGGATACTTCATTTATTGGGTGAGGCAGACAATAAAAAAAATTAACCACATAAATTGCAATTATAGTGAGAGTGAATGATGTCAAGGAAAGGTATGTCATATAGTTATGGAAGACTTCTCTGAAGAAGTGATCTTGGAGATAAGGTCTGAAAATGTTGGAGGGAAAAGACTGGGTAGAAGGAACCAAGAGCTAATGCATCCTTTTCCTAATCTGGCCACTGGATCTCGCTTCTCATCCAACCGGGTGACCTGCTCAGGGTGACCTCAGTATAATCCCATACATACAAAAATTGGCAAATCCATTCTAACAACTATCCAAGGACTCTTAAAGAATAGCTTTACTCTGGCTATTCTTTTTAGGATCGAATTTCATCCATAATCATCACACTTCCATGTCCCTCAGAGACTTCACATAATGCACTGAATGACCAGAGTGCATTTGTTCACTGTCCTTTATCAACTAAGAAAAAAAATGCTTCCTACTTCTTTGTCTGGTTGATGGGCCGAGTCTCTGCCCTATTCAGTATGAGCTGCCACATACCAGACACAAATCAATATGCCCTACTCCCCCCTAGTCAAGGGATTCAAGGTATTCCAATAATTAAGCAACAATGTGTGTGGAGAAAAGGCAATATCCCCAACGATTAGTCTTAAATTTAATTAACTACCTCTAAAATAAAATGACACATAAACTTTGTAATTAAGAATAATTCTTAATTAAGAAACATTTGACAGATAGGCAGGAAAAAGAAACAGGATGGAAAATGGCTGATTAAGATGGGGAATTAAGCACCTCATTGAAGATATTAGCAAGCCCTGTTGTGTGTTTATTTAATTTTCAGGGCATTCAATGAACTGAAATTCAAAACAGATATATAGGGGACATTTCAGTAAAACACATGTGCACTTTTTTGGTTTAATGTAAAAATGTACCTTCGTAGCTAAAATGACAGCTGTACTTTTACCTCCCTCGATCATCCAAGTAAAGAAAAGAAACACATTGGGTGGGGAGTTATCACATTTGTTGACTTTTTAAGGCAAGAGAAAAGCCATGCAGTCCTACAGACTTAATGTGGGCCTGCTTCATAAGACATACAGCTCTGTTCCTATTACTGGCATTTGATGAAGTTTCCTTGCTATCTCATGGGCCTGACATTTGGAGGGGCCAAATTGTATCTAGAGCTATTTTACTTCATGCTGATAAACCAACCGTGCAAAGATGGCCTGAGGAATCCTCGAAAATAGAAGATACAGCATAGGAAATAAAGCAGAAAGGTAATCTGCAAACAGGGTCACTTTGTGCTGGGAATATTTCTTGTGGTTCTGGTCACTTAAGTCAAGCAAATTCCCCTCCACCCCCACAACCATCGCTTTCACCACCACAGAGTAGCAGCCCAAACACAAAGATAACTAAAAGGGGAAGATAAATGACATAAATAATGAGTTTGGCTTTTATAAAGCAGCTACCTAGTAAGACAAAGTTGAACATGTATAATATGTTCACTGAAAACAGAAGTTATAATCAATATTATTAAGGACAAGATAAATATAAACATGACCAAGGATCAAACACATTTTTTTTTACAACAGGGTTGAATAAGAATTTCTTCACAGAATCCTGGAATTCTAGACTTTGAAGTGTTCAAAAAATCTATAGAAAGTAGTTTAACAATTAAAAATAATTACTTCTTTTCCAAAAATAGTATTAAAATACAAATCACTATAATAAGAGTGGTATTAAGTACAGTGAGATCATCATCATTATACTGTGAATTGGACTACAAAGAAGAAAATGTACCCCTATTTTTTTCCTACTTTAAATCATTAATAGAAACGCCAGCCTTTAAGAAAACACCTCTGGTCGCTTTGTTGGGGGAAAAACACATTGGTCTGCAATTCTGAGGTTATTATACACTAAAGAGATTTGGTGACAGCTAATATTCAAGTTTTCTGCTAACAGACTGATTAAATGCTTTACATTTCCATAATGTAAAATACACATTCTTGTGTTTATTGCAAATTGTAGAGTTTCTCATTTTTTGACTTGTGCATAATAAGATGCATTGTAGGAAACCTGTTATTTTTTTTTCTCTAACATTCACTCCTTTTTGTTCCAAGTTTAAGAATCAGCTATTTTAAAAGTTCACTTTGACTTCTCATTGACTAGAGTGCCTGCCTGCTGCCACCACCATCTGCTGGGAATTTGAAGTCAACTGTTTAAAATGCTTAAAATAAAAACTCACAATGAACCATGTTGCTTGATAATGTTCAATCTCTCTTTATGAAGACTGTATTACTTTCCAGATATCCTAAAGCTCTTGTTAAGATAAACCAGTCATAAGTGCTCTCTCTCTCTATATATATATTTTTTTCTCTCTCTGTCTCTCTCTCTCTATATATATTACTGTTAATAATCATCTTCATATATATTTCTCTATATAGATAGATATATAGATATTTATCTATCTATCTATCTGTCTGAGAGAATAGAATCCAGTGTGCTAATCTCTGAACAGTTATCACCTGTTACTGGATTTAAGTTATTTGATGTGCAGAGTATTCCTCAAACAGACACTTAGTTAAAAAATCCAGAGCGCTGCAGGCTCAGAAGAGTTCATTTACAGATTGAAAAGTCTGTTTAGATGCCCCAGTCCACACAAACATCTTTCAATTAAGGACAAACACCAAGTACTATTTAAGAATGTCATCCGGTTAGTCTTTGCTGGATGATACATGCTCTGTAATAATTCCCCCCCCCCACCCCCGCTTTTAAAAAAACTGTGTCTTTTTATATGTTTCTGAAGTTTCCAAAGAACTTGAAAACAGTGTAAAGACCATCAGGAAGTTTTCCTTACTAAAACATTTTCTTCCAAATTCTGTAAATTTCAAAAGCAATACTGAAAAAATTCCCATATAGTTTCTTTCCCCTAGAATTTCTTTTTTTTTGCCTGGCCAACTCTTGCTCAACCATTCATCAAGGTCCACTTCAAATGAGGTTTCTCCATGATGCTGTCTCCCATACCTCCAAACTGTATAGGCAGAATTTGTTCATTAATAATCAGTCTTGTCCAGGCACAGTGACTCACACCTGTAATCCCAGCAATCTGGGAGACCGAGGCGGCCGGATTACTTGAGGTCAGGAGTTTGAGGCCAGTCTGGCCAACATAGAGAAACCCTGTCTCTATTAAAAATACAAAAATTAGTCAGGCATGGTGGTGCAGACCTGTAATCTCAGCTACTCGGGAGTCAGAAGTAGGATAATTGCTTGAACCCAGGAGGCAGAGGTTGTGGTGAACTGAGAGCATGCCACTGCACTCCAGCCTGGGTGACAAAGCAAGACTCTGTGCCTCCCACCACACACACACACAAAATTCTCAATGGGTTACATCTTCAGCTCTATTCACTGGACGTTTGGTGTTCAGGATCTAAACATAAGTAAAATATTATCATCATGTAGGGGGGAGGGATAAAAGTGGAATAATAATATAAACAGTAATTTGTTCAGACAGTAATAGTCCAGTGTACTCTTTTAAAAGGTGAAAGATTTATACAATCTGAAAGGAAATCAGAGTATCATTATATTGTTTTAAAATGGAACTTTAGAGTTAAACTTCATGTGTTTAAATCATGGGTATTTTATCCGAATTGTTTAACTTTTCTAAGACTCAGTTTTCTTGTTGGTAAAAGGAGAATAAATCTAGAACCTAGAACTTTGAGGTTGATATGAGAAACAAATGAAATAACAGACATATTAGGCTTAGCAGAGTGTCGGGCACAAAAAGAATTTAAGACATGTTAACAGTAGGAACAACAGTGTGTATTAGTATTTTAGTTGCTGGTACTGCTCTCAAGACCTGGGTCCTCTGCCAGATGCTTTCACCTCTGTTATTTCGAGTCATTATTCAGAACAGCTATTTCTTCCCATTCATTCAATGTGTATTTACTAAGCATATACTATGTGCCAGACATTTTTCTAAGAGCTGGAAACACAGTGGCCCATCAGTCTTTTCCTGGTCTTCAAGGAGATTTCATTCGTGGGAAGGTGGAAAAAACAGACAATAAATGGAAACGTAAACAAGCAAGGTAATTGTAGATAGCGATGAGTGCTATCAAAATAGGGAAATTGGGTAAGTTTTGGCTGGCTGAGGGGGTGGGGCTATTTTAGAAAGTCAAAGACCTTGCTCAGAAAGTGGCATTTAGGTGAGAACTTATATGTGAGACAGAGTCAGGCATGTTAAAGTCTGGGGAAAATAATTCGAGAAAGAGAAAAGAGAGAGAAGAAAAGTCCTGGAGCCTGAAAAGGCTTGGCATGTCCTGAGAGTGTGGCTAGAACAGAGATAAGAGAGGAGATGGAAGGAGATAAGGTGAGGAGAGGCAGGCAGGGCCAGATCATGTAGGGAAGACACTTTTTAAAAAATATCGGGGTTTTTCAACCCGAGAAAGTTAACTGAAAATATATATATATGTATATATGTGTGTGTGTGTGTGTATACACACACAGTGAGGTTTTCTCTCCACTGCTGATTGTTTTCTTTGCTGTACAGAAGGCTTTAACTTTATATAATTCCATTTGTCTGTTTTTGCTTTTGTTGCCTGTGCTTTTGAGGTCTTATCCATAAAATATTTGAAAGATAAATATCACATGTTCTCACTTATATGTGGAAACTAAAGCAGTTAATCATATGAAAGTAGAGAGTAGAATAGAGGCTACTAGAGGCTGGGAACTATAGGAGCAGTTGGGGATAGGGAGAGGTTGGTTAACAGATCTAAATTTACAGCTACATAAGATGAATGAGCTCTAGTGCTCTATAGCACTGTAGGGTGAATACAGTTAACGTTTTTGTTTGTTTGTTTGTTTCAGATGAAGCCTCATTCTGTCACCCAGGCTGGAGTGCTGTGGCCTGATCTCGGCTCATGGCAACCTCTGCCTCCCGGGTTCACGTGATTGTCCTGCCTCCACCTCCCCAGTAGCTGGGACTACAGGCATGCACCACCACACCCAGGTAATTTTTGTGTTGTTTAATAGAGATGAGATTTCACCATGTTGGCCAGGCTGGTCTTGGAACTCCTGACCTCAAGTGATCCACCTGCCTCAGCCTCCCAAACTGCTGGAATTACAGGCATGAACCAGCATGCCTGGCCACAGTTAACAATTTCTTGCATATTTTCAAATAAATACGAGAACTTAAAATTTTCCCAACACAAAGAAACAGTAAATGTTTGAGCTGATGGAGATGCTAATTACCCTGATTTGATCATTGTACATTATGTATATCATAGAAATATCACATTGAACCCCATAAATATAGGCAATTATGTGTCAATTAAAAAATAAAAAAGAAAACTGTGGTGAGGAATTCAGATTTATGAAATCAGTTTATGTTTAATGAGGCTACCTTAAAAAGGCTACTTCTATTATGAGGCATATGGATTATATGAGGTAAGTACTTCAGTTATCTATTGCTTTCACAAACTATTCTAAAACTGAGTGGTTAAAACAATAATGATTTATTATTTCTCATGGTTCTTTCATCTGGGCTCATTTATGTGGCTACATTCAGCTGGAGCGTCAGCTGGTCTGGAAGGTCTGAGATGGCCTCACTGAAATGTCTGGCATTTGGTGGTGGCAGTCGGCTAGGTTGCCTCCATCCTCTTCCACATGGGCTCTCATCTGGTAGGCTAGACTGGCCTCCTGCCATGGAGGTCTCAAAGCAACATTCCAAGAGGACAAAAGTGGAAGCTGCAAGGCATCTTAAAACTGAGCCTCGGCCGGCCGGGCGCGGTGGCTCACGCCTGTAATTCCAGCACTTTAGGACGCCGAGGGGGGCGGATCACGAGGTCAGGAGATGGAGACCATCCTGGCTAACACGGTGAAACCCCGTCTCTACTAAAAATACAAAAAATTAGCCGGGCGTGGTAGGGGGCGCCTGTAGTCCCAGCTACTCTGGAGGCTGGGGCAGGAGAATGGCGTGAACCCGGGAGGCGGAGCTTGAAGTGAGTCAAGATCGCGCCACCGCACTCCAGCCTGATAGACAGAGCAAGACTCCGTCTCAAAAACAAAAACAGAAACAAAAAAACAGCCTCAGAAGTGTCACTTCTGCCATATTCTACTGGTCAAATCAGGTCACAAGCCCAGCCCAGACCAAGAGGATGGGAAAGTAACAGTCCACCTATTGATGGGAAGAGCAGGAAAGCCACATTGCAAAGGAGTGTGCATTTCTGTATAGCAGAAATTCATAGTTATATTTTGTAATCAGTCTCAGCAAGAGTGGTCTAGTTGGGCCAGGTAAGGCTGGCTTAGACCCAGATGTAATGTGACAGCATAAATCGACTGTACATAGCTACCCAAAATCACTCCATTTTATACCTATTTTACTGCTTCTGGGATAAAGCTTGGGGAGATGAAATGATTTCTCATTGTTTTCCAGTTATTAAGGCCAGGCATTTAAACCCAAAGAGTTTGACCATAGATTATGTATTTTCCATCTAAGAATTCTACCACTGCCCAGTATATTACATTGACAGGAGAGAAAAACAAATCTTTGCAAAATAACATACTTGCCATTAGAGAAGTACAAAAATATTTTGGAAACTGGTAAGTATGTATTGTCATTGTATTTTGAGTATCTATTATTGTAGTTATCAAACTGCAATGCAGTTATCTATTTATGTGATTCTCTAGCCCACTCGAATGAAAGTTCCTATTGGGCAAGGACAGAATCTTAATCCCCAGGGCCTTAAATCAGTGGCTGTCTGGTTCATAGAAAACTTCTTATAACTATTACTAAACTAGTTAATGAATTTAAATGTTAAAAAGCTAATTAAGGGTACTGTCTGCCTTGAGCAATGGAAAGTTGCATATTTAAAACATTTTATTCCTCATGATAAAATTGCCTCAAGGAATTTTTTTTGGAAGAAAAAGCTAACATAGATAAAATAAATCAGTAATGTCTTACTTTGGAAAAATCAATAATGATCATAAAAGAGCCATTTATTGCACTATGATCTAGAAAGGAAAATGTTTTTTCCCTGAAACAGTTTTTTTCAATGTCCATTTTCTTAATACCAGTTCAAAATCAGATCTTACTTATGACCTATTTGAAGAATCATAAACAATGACTATAAAGACTTAAGCTATTCTACAAAAACAAGACTCTGCAAGCAAATCAAAACCCTAGGGACATGAAACCCGTTATTTTAATACCCAAAATAGCTGGCAAACTGAATTAAGAAATCTAAAAAGAAAGCATATTCATTGGCTTGGGTAACAAGATGATTGATTGTTATGTCTCTTCTAGGAGAAGTCATAAAGTCAGATGAATTTGTTCTGTTTCTAGCTTGGGTGTGATACCAGTACAGGTGAACCTGCATGCTGTGTAGACACCTTATGGAGTCTGAATTTTTTAAGGGTCAGATATCTTCACCCATTCATAATTACAAGCTGTATCCTAACTTCAAAATGTATCTACCTAAATAGATAATATCCTTTACCAGGAGATAAAATCTTTGACTGATCAAGACAATGCCACAACTAACCTTCAAAAAAAGGCAGATGAAAGCATCCATTCCACTGATACCACATGCCATGTTGGTAAGCACAAAGAAGTGTTAAAATTTTAGGATGTGGATACTCCATATTTTTCCTCATATATCAAGTACCCAGCTAAAGGAAAATGTGTGCAATTATTCCATTTTGCCCCACTGGGATTGATTGAGAGGGTAACCTGTCTCCTTATCTACCCTTACATTCTCTCCTGAGAGGGCCAAGAGTGGTCCCCTAATAAGGGTGAGGCTCATACCATAGGGAATTTGCTATCACAAACAAAAACAGATGTTCAGTTTTTTTCACCCAGGTTTCTCCCAAGTTACCAGGAAATAAAAATGACCAGTTCACGTGAAAGAGGCTCAAACTTGCTGCAGAGATGTCAATCTCAATTTCTCTATGTCAATCTCCAGAGATACCAATTCTGAGTTCTTTTTTGTAGCTTTAATGCTATAGGTGATCAAGTCAAAAATTTATAAAAGGTTGTATAACATTTCATTCCTTATTCTGATTTGTGTTAGAAAATGAATTTAAATGTTCAAAATGCATTCCACAGAAAAAGCACTCTGTTTCCTAAACTATTAAAGCTCACAAAAATACCCTAAAAAGATCAACTAACAGCTTCAAACTCCACTAACATGCTAATAAAAAATTACAACTTCTGTAGAGCTTGGTTAAGTAAAGGCAATTCACAAGAATGATGCAAGACCATCTGAATTAATATTTGCAACATTAACAAATCAGATTCTTCTTTTGAAATATAAAGGTCTTTAAGGAGGGTGTCCTACATCATCAGTCCCTTGAGGAACTGTGGATAAAGACAAAATAATTATATCCCTAGAGATGAAATACGACTAGGTGTCCCGGAGAGAGCCCTTGTTTTGATGTTAGAGTGAAGAATGGTTGTTATTGGTATTTCAAAGGAAAACCTCCCCAGAAGCATCCTGCAATAAGAACTGACATACATATTAAAAAGACAATTAAATATTAATGAAGCCAAACCTACTTACAAATCAAATGCTGAGGAAAGGAGACATCTTTCTTCCAAAGAAAGTTGGTTTCACTCATCACATTCGTTTACTTTAAAGCAACAAATCTGTTTGTGTTATTGCATACTAAGCATCACATTTTGAATAACGTGAACCTGACCTTTGCAAAGCAAGCTGGTTACTAAATAATGTATAACTGTGATATTTCTGCAGTTCCAAGAAAACCTGGAGAATATCTTGGATGTGAATTTAAATGTAAAATGACAAATGCTTTCCTCTGATAAGATTTGGTTGGGTTCACTTTGGGTCCCAGGCATGGCTGAAAGTCTAGATATTGGCTATATAACCCTGGATAATGGGAGGTTACATGTTTATAGCTAACTGTATTATCTTCCAAGATAATTTTGATATTAAAATAATTTTACTATATAAAACTTCCCCGGCTTACTTATCATAAAATTCAATGCTAATTTACAGAAAATCTAGACTTAGTTAAGAAAAAAAATATAGGTGGCGATTTAAATGCCTTAAGAATGTGACCAACTGCAAATAAAGCAGAAGTGCTTCCTACACAAAAATGTAACTATAATTCTGGTCCAAAAAAGAAAATCACATGATTGGTTTAGAAGTCATTGAATTTTGCCTCCAGAAAGTGGCTTAGAAGACGTATATATTTCTATTACCGCAAACTTCATTGGTTCTACCTTCCTTTTTTTGTTTTCTTAACTGATAGCTTTATTGAGATATAGTTCATACAACATTCAATTTACGTATTTAAAAAGTCTACAATTCAATAGTTTTTAGTACATTCACAAATTGTATAGCCATCATCACAATCAAATTTACAATATTTTCATAATTCCTGCAAAATCCTGTGCTCAGTAGCAGTTACTCACTTATCCTTCCACTACCCAACCACCCCCACCTACCTCTCAATGTCCCAGAAAACAACTAATCTTTCTATCACAATAGATTTGCATATTCTGAACATTTCATACAAATAGAATCACACAATATGTGATCTTTTTGGACTGGACTCTTAGTATGTTTTCAAGGTTCATCTTTGTTGTAATATGTATGCATCAGTACTTTATTCCCTATTATTGCCGAATAGTATTGTTTTACAGACATATCGCATTGTGTGCATGCATTCACCAGCTGATGGACATTTGGGTTGTTTCCTACCTTATTTTAAAAAATTCTTTCTTCCCTTGGTTCTCTTTGTTACCATTTTAGATTCTTCATGGACAAATTCTTCTTTCAGTCCTTTAAATTCTGGCTTGTGGATTTGTTGTAAGCTCTCTGCATGCCTCAATTTTCTTTCTCCTTAAGACTGCATTCATTTCACATGCTTCAAGGAAGCCTATGTGCTGACCACCTTCAAGTTTCAACCTTCTTCCTATACTTCAGACCCTGTATGAGTTCCTCCCACTTACCAAATTCCCTTCCATATATTCTCTTGTTTTTAATAAATCAGAACAATATCTAACTAGTCAGACATGCCCAGAAAGTATTATTGACTGTACCTTCTCTCTTCCTCACTTTCTACATTCAATGGGTACCCAAGTCATGTATATTTTACCTATGGTATTTCTTGAATCCATCCCTATTCTATGCCATCATTAGTTGTTAGCTCATTATCTATACCTGTTATATACCATTAATCTCCTAATTCACTTTTTTATTCTAGTTCAATGATTTTTAGATTTTTCAATAAATCGCCATCATTGAAAAAGTAAAATACAAGCTCCTTAACATAGTACAAAAAGCTCACATGATCTTGTGTCTTTATTTCCCTTTTCTTTTTTTTGTTCTGAGACAGAGTCTCACTCTGTTGCCCAGGATGGAGTGCAGTGGCGTGATCTCGGCTCACTGCAACTTCTGCCTCTTGGATTCAAGCGATTCTCCTGCCTCAGCCTCCTAAGTAGCTGGGATTACAGGCGCACACCATCACACCCAGCTAATTTTTGTATTTCAGTAGAGATGGGACTTCACCACGTTGGCCAGGCTGGTCTTGAACTCCTGATCTCAAGTGATCAACCCACCTCGGCCTCCCAAAGTGCTGTGATTACAGGCATGAGCCACCGTTCCCGACCATCCTGTCTTCTACACTCTTCCACAGGTGGTCTCTACTCTTGCTATATCAGACTTTTTGTAGGATATCAATAGTGCCACGATTGCCCTTCCTTTATGTCAACAGATAGTTGACTACTTCTGCCTGGAATATCCCTATAGCTTCTATTGCTTAAGTTCATATTGCCCATTAAGGTTGAGACTAATCAGTTGCTCACCAAACCCTTTCCCCATCCTTTCTGGACCCAGAACTAGCCCACGTTTCCTAGCCTCTCTTGCAGTTAGTTGTAGTTATATGAATGAACTCCAGCCATTGGACCACAGGCGAAAGAAAGATATACTCTCAGGCCTAGATCATAAAAGCATCTTGTGCAATGTTTCTTCTAACTTTTCTCTCTTCCTGTTTAGCAGCTGGATGTTGATGTCCAAAGACATCTTGAAAGTCACACACTGAAGATTAACCTGCATCCCTGAATGATTGTATGAAACATAGTTGTTGCTGCCACTCTCCTCCATTGAATCTTACATGAGTGCAATCTAAATTTCTAGTATGTTAAGCCTCTGAATTTAGGGATAATATAATGTAGCAGTCAGTACTACTCTTCAACAGTAAGGTGATGAGAAAGATCTTAATTTCTAGCTCCACATCCCCTATTTTTATGCATGACACTAATTACTAAACTGTATTATAATTGTGTTTTACAAGCTTATCTCTTTCTGTAGCTATGAAGTCTGGAACTGGGTCTTTGATCTCTATAACTCAGCATCAGCTATAATATCAGCACTTGATAAGTGTTTTTTTGAATGAAATTTCCTCTCACACATCTTTCTTGATATCTGCTCTGCAGGAAGGTTAACATTAATTTTTTAACAAAAGGTGGCAGGGGGTTGGGTTCTGTGTGTGTCTGAATTTGGGAAATGCTTAACAAAAAACATTTAACAAAAAACATTTATTCTTAAAATTTCTTAAACAAAACTTAAACAAAAAACATTTATTCTTAAAATTTCCATATGATAATGAGTATCATCAAGATGCTGTAGGGTTTTTTTGTTTGTTTGTTTTTGAGATGGAGTTTTGCTCTTGTTGCCCAGGCTGGAGTGCAATGGCGTGATCTCGGCTCACTGTAAACTCTGCCTCCGGGTTCAAGTGATTCTCCTGCCTCCTGAGTAGCTGGGATTACAAGCGCGTGCCACTATACCTGGCTAATTTTGTATTTTTAGTAGAGACGGGGTTTCTCCATGTTGGTCAGGCTGGTCTTGAATTCCCTATCTCAGGTGATCCACTTGCCTTGGCCTCCCAAAGTGCTGGGATTACAGGCACGAACCACCGCGTCTAGCCTGGGTTTTTTTTTTTTTTTTTTAAGAACACAAAAATTATTTGATCACCGGTTTCTTGTTTTTTTCTTATAAAGCATCCTGGGAAGCAGGTGATCCATGGAAGCCTGTTTTGGAAAAAGCTGATCTTGACTAATATAAACATTGCAAAATCTTGTATAGAAAGTCAGAAATGTTTTATTTCAGCCCTAGATACATAAATCACAGAGTCAACTTAAGTATTCAGGGGTTGATGATTTTCTGGAATACTCATGCTAGAGGCACTCCTCCTTGGAGCTGCCTGGCTTTGGGATATTTCCCTGCCATTAATACACTTTCAGAACAAGAACCAGGGACATAAGAAAAAACTAAATCATGCTTAGTGTATTTCCTTTGTCATCTTAGTCTGGCTAAGAATGAGCTGGAAGATGGTAGCTTTTGGCTCAGCTAAAGAAAAACTATTTGGTAGTCAGTACGATATACAGGATACTTATTTCACTGTCCCTTTACCTCTGCTCCTTAACTATAAAACCAAAAAAACATGTGAAGAGCTTGAAACAGTGCTTGACATAGGTAAGTGTTCAATAAATGTTGTTGTTGATTTTAATTATTACCAGAATTAGAGGGGTGCCTAGTTGTGATGACCTTAAGTAAATCATTTTCCCATTCTGGGCTTGAGTTCCTTTTGTCTTTCAAAAGCATAAAGCTGGGATTAAATTGCCTCTGATTCCTTGTCCTGTTCTGACGTGCTGGGCATCAGTTGTGTTTAACTTCAATCTTATATCTGGCATTCTGGCCTTCGGAAAAATGCATTCCTGTGTGTTCCCATTTTGAAGATGCAGAGTAGGTAACCAAAGTCTAGATTATCACCTCTGGTGGAGACAAACAGAGGCAGGTATAATCCCCAAAAGAAGATAATTCAATGTTATTTCCAGTTGACCTTGGAATTTCAAATGACTCTGGTGCTTTAAATTCTCTTTTTTAATTTGCTCAATACTATAGTTTTAATTGCCTGGACATATGCCAATTAATGGCAGGGTTAAGACAGGCCTGAAGCAGACCAAACTCAGAACTTGTCTAACAGACAATATTGCTCTAGATTCATAAAAGCAGAGAAAATTTATTCAAAGCAAAGCGTCCTAGATATCTAAGGTGAACACATGCTGTTTATTTTGTATAGTTTGCTGCTTTATCTCCTCACACATGAAATACTTGTTTGATACAACAGTGCTGGTGAATCCACCACCCCCAATATTAGGACATCTTTCTTAAATAAGTCCTTGTAGATTTATAACTCTATTTCTTTTTTAAAAAATGTTTTGAGTATACTACTATAGTTTTATTTTTATCATTTATAAACCATCCCTTAGACCTTGAAAAATCAGTGAGTGCTGTGGCTTTACAGTTTTCAGGATGTTGGATGCTTTCAAATGAACTTAGGTCATTCCTCAGATAGATTATTCACAGTCAGAGTAGCTTGGAAAGAAATGTAAATTTCTGTGGCTGGGAGGAAATAGAGATTTGCCAAAGCACAGTGACTTTGCATCAAATCGTCATGCTATTTTAAAAGCCAATAAAAGACAAACAGAAATAGGATTTCACGTACAAGGTATAGCTGAGAAAATGAAGCTGTTCAAACAATCCCTGACCAGGTTTCCAGTTCGATGTATCTGAACAGGAGCAATGTTTTAAGAAATTTACATGTTATTGGGTTTAAAATGTCTCTCAAAAATATTGTGTACATTTAGGATGAGTTCAAACATCACCATATCAAAACAAAACAACGAAACAAGTATTTGTTCATATCAAATATACCAGATATTATGACAAATTGTAAAGGATAAAAAATGAAAAGATGTGGCTCTGGGCTCAGGCGACTGTCTGGTATTTACAAAGCCAAGTCAAATAAGTGAAAAGGGAAATAATAAAATTAAGGACCAACTTGAACATTAATGTAAAAGTCACCAGAATTCACTGATCATTATGGGATATAAGACAACAAAAACCTCACTGAATACTAGGGTAATACCTATGAGATAGTACAAATTTGCCCTCTGTTCCTTTTTCTTTTTTTTTTTTTTTGAGACGGAGTCTCGCTCTGTCGCCCAGGCTGGAGTGCAGTGATGTGATCTCGGCTCACTGCAACCTCCACCTCCTGGGTTCAAGTGATTCTCCTGCCTCAGCCTCCCGAGTAGCTGGGAATACAGACATGCACTATTACACGTGGCTAATTTTTGTATTTTTAGTAGAGACGGGGTTTTACCATGTTGGCCAGGCTGGTCTCCAACTCTGACCTCAAGTAATCTGCTTGCCTGGGCCTCCCAGATTGCTGGGATTACAGGTCTGAGCCACCACCCGCCTGCTCCTATTTTTGAGAAGGTTCTTACTGAATTTTATGATTCAACAAAGAGTATCAATTTTGTTTCTAATGACACAAAGTCTGTGATTTTTTTTAACAGAAACATTGTTTCTGACCTCACTGTATTTTAAAACCAAATACAATTCACGAGACCTGAAATATTAGCTTAGCTCTGTGTATGTGTGTGTGTCTGTTTGTGTGTGTGGGTGTGTTATTTGCATGTCCGTATAAAAAAATTCATGTAGGTATTTATTCTCTTGGATTCATGACTTGCAGCTTATCCCCTTCTGGACCTAGAACCTTGAACATGCTCTATTGGAGATGGCGTGAGCTTCATTATAAAATAGGCTTGAAACTAAGAACCAGTAACCAAGCCTGAGAAAGTTACTCCACCTCTGTAAGTCTCACTTCCTTAAGATAAAATGTGAATACTACTACTCACTTCCCAGATTATGAGCTAATATTAAACAAAATAGACATTCTGCTGCAAATGTCCAAAAGGAATAAAGGATGGCACAAATGTTTATGGTTTGGGGATTTAAGGAAATGGGAAGGATGATTCTTCACAAATATGAAGTGAGACCCAAAGGTAACAACACAACATAGATGGAACAGACTTTAAATTTATTTGTGTGAATTTCAGTAAATCGTATTACTTCTGTTAGCTTTACTTTTCCGTCTTTCACAAATGAGAGTATCAATGGTACCTGCCTTCATAGTCATGTGACAGTAATGCAGGACTTTTCCTTAGTTCAGCTAATGATGGGGTCGTTGTCTGTCCCATGACCATGAAAACGTAGGCTCACGGATGGTTTGAAGAGTGAGTAAGACAGGGTTTTATTGGATGAAAGGAAGAAAAAAGGAGTCCAGAGTCCCTAATAGAGCACTTCCCAGCCGGCCGAATCCCAGGTTCCACAAAGGAAGAGGAGGGGCCAGGCTCCTCCCTGCTGCAAATGGTACAAACTTCCTGAGGGTCCACCCCAGGGCGCAGGCTGACTGGAGTTTTGCCAGGTACCCCCTCTGACCTGGCTGTCTCATAACCATAGCATTCAATGAAATAACACATAAAGATCACTTAGCACAGTATCTAGTATGTCGTTAATAAAACATAGCTATTTACTATTATAATTCTTTGTATGAGCAAGTCATTCTCATGGCTTCAGTTACGCCTGATACATTCTATTCAAGCGTCAGAACAAGCCGGAATAATTTGTCAGTGTTATCTGTCGGTGATATGGAATGTACAGTGTGCCTGATGATTTTGAGGGTTTTATTTCATATGCCCCCACTGAAATTAATAAAGTCACTAGTCAAAGAGGTTAAGAAATCTCCTTTCTAAATATATATATTTTTTCTCTAGAACCATTTGCATTAGAAAACAGTAACTGCAATATGCCATTTTGAATATCTATCTCTACCCAAACCACAGGGCCATAAACATACACATCTGATGCATGACTCACCCATCTGAGAAGCTGCACATATGCGCCCCATGCTAGCTAAATACGTAGGTTTACAGAATGCATATTTAGAAAAAACTAATTTACTTCCTGTGCTCCCTGTAGTCCCATCTTGTTTTCATGCAGCTGATCCAACTTTCAATTCACAAAAGCAAAACCTCCTTAGAACCAAAATAAATACTAATCTTAAATTCAATGTACCCTGACAGCAAATAAGTTTGCTGTGCTTACTTCAGCATGAATAAAAAGCCCGCAAGGAGACTCCTACATAAGAGTATATTTACAAGTTCCATTACCCACTGGAGAGATTGATGTAATAAACCTATAATAAAAAGCCTCATGTTATAGATTTCTCTAATGTTTCTTATCAAACAGTCTGTATTATCTTGGCTTGTGTATTCAATTTAAAATAGGTTTCCAATAAGTGCCTCGAAGCTAGAGGTCATTTTTATTTCGTTTTCTGACATGTAGGAATGTTTACAAAGACACTTTCTACCCTTAGAATTGGAAAAATATGCTTGTCTGGTCAAGTACTTCATGACCTTAGCCTATATATTTATTTTGAGTTTTTAACAGTTTTCCAAGCTGTAACAGTTGGCTGTCCCATTATATAATTTATTTTTATTGCCAAGTAGGAGTGGGTGAACTGTTCCAGATCACATCAAATCACCATTGTAACCTTAAACTATTTCTCATTATGTATAGGTTTTCCAGAGAGCTTACTCATTTGAATTTGAAAATATCTGACCAGCACTCCCAATGAGCTATTCTCCTGAACTCTGAGACCAACCACGTAGATGAAACTGGCAGTCCTTCCAGCAAAGGAAAAGGAAGACAGCTGATAAGGTATGAATAGAATACTTGAACAGATATCGACACTGGGGTCTATAGACCACCTCCAAGTTCCAGTTGCTGCTGACCCACACACACCTGAAGAAAGATTTTTGTCCATAAGCTAGTACTGCATACACATTCAGAACATTAATTAGCTTGGACCTCCCTTTTGAGACTTGACCTCTCAATAATTTATTGTCACATTATAATTGTCACAGTGTATCCACTCATTAATTAATTCACCAAATGTTAAGTTAGTCTGCATTATGCTCCAGGGACTATACTACAGCTTGGGATTCAAACCGAGAACAGACATAGTTGCTTCTTCATGGAATTTACAATGTACTGGGAGAAAACAGACATCAATCAGTCATAAAAACAAAATCTTTGATTACAATTGGTGAAACATGTTCTAAAGAGAACCAGATAGGGATCTGATGATGCTTCTGGGCAATTTAATCTCCGATTATAAACATAACTGCTTTTTGCACAGGCAGAAGTAGTTATAATCCTCAGACTACATTTTAACCTTCTTATCCATTTTAATTTACTCCAAATTTATTGGACTTTGAGTAAATTTTTCTCTCTTGGAAATATTATATGTATCTTCATTTACTATCATGCAGCGAAATGAGATTACATCTGTCCTTCCTTCCTGATAACTTTGACTTATAATTATTCTCTTTTAATTGCTTTAAAAATTCCCTAGGATGCATGGTCCTTACATTCTTGCCAAATATGGTTACAATTCTAATGTCTCCAGGAAAATAAAACATTCTTATCTTTTCCATTCCAGAAAGTCCATTTTATTTTTGAGATATCTCTAATTATTAGAAAGCAAATCCTAAATCCAAGGTAGAAAGTGTCTTTAGTTTTCACCATTTTTTCAGGTTCTATTGCAAACTAGTCAGCTTCCTCCTCCATGTGATGGGCATTCAAATATTTGCAAGTTAAAAACCCAGTGAGATTATCCTAAAAGCAAGTCAAAAGAATCTTGGTAATACTGCAGTGATTTGCATGTTTGTTTCATTAGTATCTTCTGGCAAAGAGGCATTAGGCTACTACTAGATGTCAAAATATTCATGTTCCGTCATTTCAAATAGCTCTGGCAGTGTGCAATGCTTTAATTTATTATGACTCCCTTTTCTGTATTATAGAGAAGTCAGGTATATCACTATAATGTTGTACTTTTAGATGACTCAATGACTCAATGACTTATTCTGGGAACAGCTATTATTTTCCATGGCCACTCCCTGCCCACTGCCCTGCATGCTAGAAGACAGGCAGAGCAGGAAACAGAAACAGAGAAGAGGCCACCAGATGAATGCGAGATAATGCTGCAGTACATTAAACCAAAATCAAGACCCTTAATTCAACTTTTATGAGAACACAGAGAAACTTTCACTATCAATCTCATTCTGACAAAGGTGAAGGGCATACAGAACCAAGGAGACAGCTTGCCATTAAAAATGTTAAAAATAGAAAGCCTGGCGTACATACTGAGTGATGCAATAGTGCACACAAATTCTTTAACAGACAAGATTTCTCTTTGCAGTTACAGTTATTAATCTCCCAAGTCTAACATTCCTGAACTCTCTTCAGAGTTAATGATTCAAAAGGCAACATAAGCTCCTCATTAAGATTCTGTATCACACTGGAGGGAGGAGGAATAAAACAAACATATTTTCTAAATTCCTTGAAATATCAGGAGTTATATATATCACTTATAGGGTGTGACTCTTCAGAGAATAAGTGACTCTATGTGGCTGCACCTTAGAGAGACAAAAAATTTCCTCAGAAACAATTATTTGGGGAATAAATTTTTTAAAAATCCATCTGACATTCAGAGTGAGATGCTACCTGGATTCATAAAGTTCTAAACGTTCTGAAGTGTTTGGCTGCATGTTAGATGTCAAGGAGTCAAATTCCTTCCTTATGTTATCTGGGGCATACTAGCCAGCACCACACAGAAGATAAGAAGCAGCAGCAAAGAAGCTGCTATGACCCAGACCTTCCAGGAAGACCTGCAGATTCCTATTTGTTCTCACAATGTGCAATCCAGGACTCCTAACTATATTTGCTAGGGTAAGAAAGGACTGGGGGGAAAAAACAGGCCCAAAGGGAAGCAGCATATAATATTAATCCACACTCTTCCCAAACCTTCCTTTTCTTTTCTAAACAAAGATACATTCTTCAAATACATACTGTGAGCAGGGCTGAATGCTTGTGGACTGACCTGAGTAGGCTTTGAGAAAGAATAACACCATTTTTACTCATTCCCAGAATTAATACCCTTGGGCTGGCCTTATTAAGTGTTGTAGAAAAGAGAGATACACGGTATATAAAAACATGAGAAAAATGGACGGTATCATAGGATTATAAAGCATATAATTAAACTCAAATGTTTGGGCTTTTTCAATACCCATGATTACAAACAGTATAATTTTGAAAGTAGCACAATAATTAAAATGATAACATTTCCTTTTAGGCCCTTGCAATCTGTATAGTTTTCAGAGGCTTCTAATTTTGAGGGGATTTTCTTAGACAGTATTCTCAACAAACAACAAAGAGGCTGTCTATGGAAAGAAACAACTTGGCTATTGCCAAGGTGGTCAAAAAAACTGTTTTTTTTTTTGTTTTTTGTTTTTTGTTTTCCAATGGTATTTCCAGAACCCACTTGAATTCCTATAGCTCAGCTTTGGAGTAGAAGGAGTAGCTAAAGCTCATCCCTTGAAGGGAAACACAGCAATTGCTTTCAAAAAGGAAAGCATGGAATTGGGTAAATTAGCAACTGTAAGTTCTATCATCACTTAAGTTTTGTCTACCAAGGGCAACAAAACAAAGAATTAACAACAACAAAACAACCAATAACTTCCACTTCCCTGTAACTGTTTACAGTCCCAAACTTACTGTTTTCTAGCTGCTAGTTGGCCCTATGGAACCACTTATAACTCAAAACCACAAATCACATAAATCAAAAACACATCCTGGGTTTGGTAGAGAGGAACTGGTCACTTGATCCTAACAGGAGAGAAAGCTGCAAAACAATTAGAAATTCATTCATGTAGTGTCCATTCTGGGCAAGATTTTTGAGTAGTCACTGAATAAAAATAAAGGAAATATAAAGGCAAGAAGACTATCTTCTTGTTATGCAAACCCTCATACAAAGAGAACCAATACAAAAAGAGATGGGGAGACTAAGAGAGGTTGAAGGCAGAGGTTTTAGAGAGAAAATAGGAGAAAGAAGAATATTTCTGGCTAAAATTACTAGATCTACATGAGTGAAAGGACTAAGCTTTAGTTGACTTAGTGTCAGGAATTTGAAACTATATTATTTGATAAATCAATTACTACCCTTGTGATCTTAGATACTTTACTTATTTCTCCTTTCTGAGTGTCAGTTTCTTCCTTTGACAATTCTCTTAAGGTATTTCTCTATGAACCCAAACTCTAAATATTTGGATAAGAGCTCAATCTACAGCTCTGGTTAATCTACCAGTTGCTTAACTGGTAGACACCATCAAATGAACAATTACTGAAGAAACTAGTAGTTTAAAAGAGAATTTAAAATATGTTTATTGAGTTTTAAAGCAGTATGTTGAAATGTAATATAACTTAATGATTAATAAAAATAAAAAAGTCCTTGCTAGTGTGGAGATTTACAATTTTTAAAAAAGCTTTCATATGTATTAACACATATGTTTTAAAACTCCCCTTTAACAACCATAGAGAACAGATTTATAAGCCACATAAAAAAATTAGCTTCATTAATTTATAGTCACAATTCATTTTTGACCATAAAACAGTATTACCCAGCATGAACACCAACATTCACTGTGAAATGGCTCTGAACAAGTTTCTAAATATGGAAAGCTTAGCTGTTGCCAAAAATGAAATCTAACTTCAAAGGACATGGATTTACCAACACTTAAAATATTCAGAGGAATAAAACACAAGCCTTAAAGAAAATTCCAAAGGAAAAGATCCATAAGTATTTTAAACAACAGCTTAAATGTGATTGATAAGTGACCACACGTCTATGATGGAGAATACATTCACACATGAGATCCACTCTGCACTATAAAAAAATCACATACCATACTAAGGTATACTAAGGCATGGATTTCACTGAGACCTGTACTACTACTTCCTTGCTTCTCTCATCTCACTGGACAAGTCCCTGTGCTCTGGGCCCCTGATGAGTTTTCTTTGTTAATTCCTGTGTGCCTAGAAACATTGGCACCTTCTCTAGGAAGTCTTTTCTCTCTTCTCTCCTTGTCACATTTCATCTACCTCACAGACCCAGTGGGCTTTGGATTCAGTTTCAATGCCATGCCCCACAGCGGCTGCACAGCAGTCCCCTTTCACTATCTGCCGATCACTTACTGTATTTTGGGAGAGAGGCATCTGTTTAGATTAGCAGATCCATAAGGATAGTGGTTGTAATAATAGGACGATTAGACCACTTTCCACTGGTACTAAATAAATAACTAGTACTATTGAGGCACTTTCTAAGTTTGTTTTGTGAGTGAATGTGTAACTGGGATGTGGTTTTTATCTCCCTTCTGTTCCCAAATTTCTTAGTGGGTTTTTGTGTTTGTTTGTTTCAGAGATAGGGTCTTGCTCTGTTGCCCAGGCTGGAGTGCAGTGGTGCAATTACAGTTCACTACAACCTTGACTTGTGAGCTCAAGCAATCCTCCCGCCTCTGCCTACCAAGTTGCTAGAACTACATGCATGAACCATCATACCTGGCTATTAAAAAAAAAAAAAAATTGGCCAGACACAGTGGGTCACACCTATAATCCCAGCACTTTGGAAGCCCGAGGCAGGTGGATCACCTGAGGTCAGGAGTTCGAGATCAGCCTGGCCAACATGGTGGACCCCCAACTTTACTAAAAAAAAAAAAAAAAAAAAAAAAAAGAAAAAGAGCCGGGCGCGGTGGCTCAAGCCTGTAATCCCAGCACTTTGGGAGGCCGAGACGGGCGGATCACGAGGTCAGGAGATCGAGACCATCCTGGCTAATATGGTGAAACCCCGTCTCTACTAAAAATACAAAAAACTAGCCGGGCGAGGTGGTGGGCGCCTGTAGTCCCAGCTACTCGGGAGGCTGAGGCAGGAGAATGGCGTAAACCCGGGAGGCGGAGCTTGCAGTGAGCTGAGATCCGGCCACTGCACTCCAGCCTGGGCGACAAAGCGAGACTCCGTCTCAAAAAAAAAAAAAAAAAAAAAAAAAAAAGAAACAAAAGTTAGCCAGGAGTGGTGGCAGGCACCTATAATCCCAGCTACTCAGGAGGCCGAGGCAGAGAAAATTGCTTGAAGCACAGAGGCAGAGGTTGCAGTGAGCCAAGATAGCACCACTGCACTCCAGACTGGGCAACAAAGTGAGACTCTGTCTCATGAAAAAAAAAAAAAAATGTAGAGATGGAGGTCTCCCTAGGCTGGTCTCAAACTCCTGGGCTCAAGCAATATTCCTGCATCAGCCTCCCAAAGTGCTGGGAGTACAGGTATGAGCCACCATGCCTGGGCCTTGGTGGTTTTGATAATGCTACTTAATCAAAGGAAGAGCTAGACTTTCTTGCAGTGTAACACCCAGATTATATGCTAAGACGAGGCCATTCTTAGAAAAGTGAAAAGGGTGCTTGTCTTGTAGGTTCCATGAGAATCTCATAGAACCGAATGACTGACTACCTACTTGGTGGCCTTGGTGAAGTGACACTATTTTAGGGAGAAGGAGAGAATAAAGGCATTAAAGAGACCCATGGATTGAAAACACAAAGGGATCATTGGGAGCACAAAGGAAGCACGAGGGTCCTAAGGGAATATTTCTTTCTATCCTGCTTGTCCCTTCACTGCAAGACAGGAGGCCCAAAGAGATGAGCTCAAAGGAAGTGGTGAAAGGATGGAGCTCTTAAATAGACTGCAATGGCCACTCTTGAACCTTTATCCTGGTAGGTCCTCCATGTCTTAGAAGACATCAGAAAGGAAAAGATCTTAACAGTCTTTTTGACTTATAAACTTGTTCGCTCAATGTCTGCTAGTAAAAGATGTTAGATTCCTTACTTTCCATAGTAAAGAGTCTATAACCTTTATAACAGGATTATAAATGAATTAATTGTTCTTTAAGAAACCTCCAGTCTATGAAATTTCATACATTTATAGTCTTATCTATACAGATACAGCTTAAGTTCAGTTCCAGATCACTGCAACAAAACAAATACTGCAATAAAATGAGTCACACAAATTTGTTGGTTTGCTATTACATACAAGAGTCATGCTTCCACTATACTATAGTCTAGTAAGTGTACAATAATAGCATTATGTCTAAAAAACACAATGCACATACCTTCATTAAAAATAATTTATTGTTAAAAATGCTAATGATTATCTAAGCCTTCAGCAAGTTGTTATCTTTTTGCAGCGGGAGAGTCTTCCCTCAATTGAGATGGCTGCTGACTGATCAGGGTGGATGTTGCTGAAGGTTGGGGTGGCTGTGGCCATTTCTTAAAATAAGACAACATTGAAGTTGGCTGCATTGATTGACTCTTCCATTCATGAAAGATTTCCTCTGTACCAGGTAATGCTGTTTTACAGTATTTTATCCACAGTAGGACTTCTTTCCAAATTGAAGCCAATCCTCTCAAACTCTACCACTGCTTCATCAACTAAGTTTACACAATATTCTAAATCTTTTGTTGTCATTTCAACAATTTGCACAGTATCTTTATCATGAATAGATTCCATCTCCAGAAACCATGTTCTTTGCTTATCTATAAGAAGCAACTTCTCATCCATTCAAGTTTTATTATGATTGCAGCAATTCAATCACTTCTCTCTCTGGCCTCCACTTCTAACTCTTGTTCTCTTGCTGTTTCCACCACATCTGCAGTGCTTCCTCCATTGAAAGTTTTAAGCCCCTCAAAGTTATCTGTGAGGGTTGGAATAAACTTCCAAAATCCTGGAAAGGTTGATATTTTGACGTCTTTTCATGAATTATACATTTCCTTCCTTCCTTCTCCCTTCCCTTCTCTTCCCTTCATATATATATATATATATATATTTGTATTTTTAGTAGACAGGGTTTCATCATGTTGGTCTGGCTGGTCTCACATTCACTTGACATGATCCACCTGCATCAGCCTCTCAAAGTGCTACGATTATAGGTATGAGCCACCATTCCCAGCCACAAATTTTCTTAATGGCATCTGGGATGGTGAATCCTTTCTAGAAGATTTTCAATTTACTTTTCCCAGATCCATCAGATAAGTTACTATGTATGACAGCTATAACCTTATTAAATGTATTTCTTAAATAAGACTTGAAAGTCAAAATGACTCCTGATCTACTGGCTGCAGACTGGATGTTGTGTTAGCTGGCATGGTAACAATATACATCTCCTAATATATCTCCATCAGAGCTCTTAGGTGACTAGGTGCATTGTCAAACAGAAGTAATATTTTGAAAGGAATCTTTTTTGCTGAGCAGTAGGTCTCAACAGTGGGCAGAAAATATTCAGCAAACCGTGCTATAAACAGATGTACTGTTATCCAGGCTTTGTTGTTCCATAAAAGAACACAAGCAGAGTAGATTTGGCAAAAGGGTCCTAGGACTTTCAGGATGGTTAATGAACATTGTCTTCTACTTAAAGTCACCAGCTGTATTAACCCCTAACAAGAAAGTAAGCCTGTCCTTTGAAGTTTGGAAGCCAGACATTGACTTGTCCTCTCTAGCTATCAAAGTCCTAGATGGCATCTTCTTCCAATATAAGGCTGTTTATCTACATTTAAAATCTGTTGTTTAGGGTAGCCACCTTTATTAATTATCTTAGCTAGATCTGGAAAACTTGCTGCAGTTTCTATATCAGCACTTGTTGCTACACCTTGCACTTTTATGTTAAGGAGGTGGCATCTCTTTCCTTAAATCTCATGAAGCAACCTCTGCTGGCTTCCAACTTCTCTTCTGCAGCTTCCATGCCTCTTTCAATTTTCACAGAATTGAAGAGAATTAGGGCCTTGCTTTGGATAAGGCTTTGGCTTAAGAGAATGTTGCAGCTGGTGTGATCTTCTATCCAGACTACTCAAACTTTGCCATATCAGCAATAAGACTGTATTACTTTCTTATTCATGTGTTGCCTGAAGTAGCACTTTTAATTTCCTTCAAGAATTTTTCCTTGCATTCATAACTTAGTCAACTGTTTGGCGCAAGAGGCGTAGCTTTCAGCCTATCTTGGCTTTCATCATGCCTTCCTCATTAAGGTCAATTCCTTCTAGTTTTTTATTCAAAGTGGAAGATGTACGCTTCCTCCTCTCACTTGAACACTTAGGGGCCACGGTAGGGTTATTAATTGACCTAATTTCAATATTGTTGTTTCTTAGGGAAAAGGGAGGCCTAGGAGAAGGGAGAGAGATGGGGGAAAGGCCAGTCGCTGGAGCAGTCAGAGCACAACAATGATCGATTAAGTTCTTCATATATGAGTGCAGTTCATGGTATCCCAAAACAGTTGCAATAGTAACATCAATGATCACAGATCACTGTAACAGATATAATAGTAATAATAAACTTTTGAACTATTGTG
Organism: Macaca mulatta; assembly: GCF_049350105.2. Classification (NCBI taxonomy): domain Eukaryota; kingdom Metazoa; phylum Chordata; class Mammalia; order Primates; family Cercopithecidae; genus Macaca; species Macaca mulatta. Next base: position 141,398,120 of record NC_133407.1, on the reverse strand, counting down.
ATAATTACAAAAATGTGACACTGAGATACAAAGTAAGTACATGCTGTTGGAAAAATGGTGCCAGTAGACCTGCTCAATGCAGGGTTGCCACAAACCTTCAGTTTGTAAAAAACTCAGAATCTGTTAAGTGCAATAAAGCAAAGCACAATAAAACAAGGCATGCCAGTAATAGGATGCTCGTTTCCCAGATTGAAATGATGAAGAAGCTGGTAAAGTTTTTCAAATATCTGTAGGCTACTTGAAAATTACACAAAGGATACAGGCATTCCAAATAAAGTAAGTGTCATTAAGATAATGTTTAGATGGTGGTTCTGAAGGCAAAGTGGCATTTTGACAGGAAAGATATCTTCAGAGCATTTGCTTTGCAGTTGTTATATACATTCAATGACTGGGAAGGATTTGTATTTTAAAATGGGTATGCAGCAGAACATAGCAATTTGCATAAGTGTCAACTGCAAATTACAGTTATCTTCAAATCCAGAAAGAAACTTATATCTAATTGTAAACATATTGCTTTAACAACAAAGTAAATGTCTTTCCTAAAGTGGCCACTAAAGCCATTTAATATTAATAACTGTAAACTAACAATGATCATAAAATAGAAAATGGAATTAAGATTGCCTTTTCAGTAAGCAGAGACAGCTGGTATCTCTATAGTAATTTGGAATTTACAAAATTCTTTTCCCTACCCTGTCTTAGTCTGCATCTGTTTGTGAGGAAATATGTCCCCTTTTACAGATAAGATAAGTAAAAGGAGGTCTCACGGAGGTAAAATAATTTGCCTGAGTTTAGGTAATTTGCATGTGTATATTTGTACAACAAACAATAAATATGAGGGGTAAACCTAGGTCTCTGGAATAGAGACCTAATAGAAATGTTGTGACATTTCTATTACACGAATCTGATGAACAGGCTATAAAAATCTGAGGGGAGAAAATAAAAGTAAAGCTTTGAAAGCATGGCTGTAGCTGCAGAAAATGGGCTGAGACCTTGAGATAAGGCATGGGTTACCTATGCTATTTATTTATTTATTTCATTTATGAGACGAGATTCGCTCTTGTTGCTCAGGCTGGAGTGCAATGGTGCAATCTTGGCTCACTGCAACCTCTGCCTCTCGGGTTCAAGCGATTCTCTTGCCTCAGCCTCCCGAGTAGCTGGGATTACAGGCACCCACAACCATGCCTGGCTAATTTTCATATTTTTAGTAGAGACGGGGTTTCACCGTGCTGGCCAGGCTGGTCTTGAATTCCTGACCTCAGGTGATCCGCCCACCTTGGCTTCCTAAAGTGCTGGGATTACAGGTGTGAGCCACCGTGCCTGGCCTTGTTTTTTAAATACCTTAAGGAAATAGGTATGCTTACATTTAATATCAGTTCTGAAAGCAGAGCTTCAGGGTCTCTACCAAGTATAAGGGAAATTCAACCTTAGTATTATGAGCTAAATTACATTTCCCCAAACTTCATGCTGAAGCCCTAACCCCTGGTACCTTAGAATGTGACTGTATTTGGACACAAGGCCTTTAAAGAGGTGATTAAGTTAAATGACACCTTAGGGTGGTCTCTAATTCAATCTGACTGGTGTCCTTATAAGAACAGGAAATTTGGACACACTCAGAGGAAAGGCCATGTGAAGATACAGGGAGAAGGTGATTGTCTGAAAACCAGGGAGAGAGGCCTCAGGAACAATCTAAACTTCTGATAGCTTGATCTTGGACTTCTAGCTTTTAGAACTGTGAAAAAATTAATTCCTGTTGTTTAAGCTACATGGTCAGTGGTACTTTGTTATGGTAGTCCTAAAACATTCTTACACTTACTAATAGATAACAATAAAGAAACTCTGATATGGGTACCTATTCTTTCAACATGATAACAATGATAGCCATGGTTAACATTCATTGAGTGCTTACTATGCACCAGGGAATAGTCTAAGGGTATGTACTAACCCCTTAAATTCTGACCACAATTCTATGAGGTAAAAATACTCTTTATTATTCCTGAATTACATATGAAGAAACTAAGACAGAGAGAGACTAAATAAGTTGCACAAAATGTTTAGCCAATATTTGAATCTAAAGTCTGGCAATGAAAATGGCCACTAATGAACATTCACTGAACTTAATAAAAATATTATGAAGTCCTAGAAATTGAACATTAATTTTGATTGATAGTGTTTATATATGTTTATTACAGACCAGATACCATTACTGACTGAACATCTTCTATTGTTGGATCCACACTAGTAGACACTTTCATATGCTATGCTGTGTGAAATCATGGTCATTCTAGAAAGGCACATATTATTCTCTTTTGTTTTTATGGATGAGGACACTGACTCTCAGATGGACAAAATCAGTTTCCCAACATCAGAAGTGGCAAAAGAAACAAAACAAATATTAAGCTCTGGTGTATCTGAATCCCAAAAAATAACATATTTTTCTACAGTATATATATTCCTATTGTGTTAAACAACAATATTTGAAGTGATACAGTTGAAGAATAAATATAAATTATTCTGGAAGAAATTCCATTTCTGTGCATGTATGTCACAGTGTTTAAACATACTCCAAAGCATGAAAAGTCAGAGGGTGAAAACGGAACCTGAATTTTCCTTGTTTTGAGTAACACTGTGTATTGAGGCAAGGACTAGTTTTCTACCATCCATTAACCTCTTCATCATGAACAAAGAGTGAACCTCAACTGTGTGATTTTTGGCTAAGGGCACTTTTAAGTCAAGTCTTTCACATATTCCCAATAGATTTTGTAAAGAATGCTGGGGACCAATTTTTAAATGGAACATCTTGAACAAATTACAGCAAAGGAAATTTTGAGGCCTTGATAATTTAAGTGTTATTTTTACTACTAATGTGAATTCAACCCTAGCAAATTAAAACAGGAAGAATTAATTGGATATGCAAATGAGATTATTCAGTATATAAATCTAATTACATACCAATTTGCTTTAACAGCATGAAAAAAGAATAAATTGTTCTATGTAAATTGATTGTCTTAAATAACCACCTGTAGCCCCACAAAAATTGTCTTGGAAAAGCTATATCGTAAGTGCAGACGTCTAAGTTAATAACATCATGTTCTTCACAGATCTTGTCACAAGAACCTCTTTACAATGAAATTTGCTTATACTCCTGATGTACAATACGGTATTATCAGGTTTCTAGAACATAAGGAAATATGTCACTAACTGGCTTTTTTTCTCCCCAGAGCACAATAGATTGATAAGACATGTTGATTTCTGAAACACTTAATGCTTTCACACAGACTAGACTTGAAGTCTGAGCAATTTTCATGTCTGAAAAATAAGAGAAAAAGATGGGTAAAGTGTGCCAGTCTTTGTTAATTTGGCTGTAGCACTCAAATCGATTTAATCAAATGCTTTTGGTAGAATCAAGCAACGCTCCTCCACCACCCATCTTTAAATTTTTTTTCTTTGCCACTTAGTTTAGGCAAATAAGTTTTGAATATTTAACTGGGAAAGGAGGCATTAATTCATGAAGTCTGTGTCTTGGGAACAAGCAGAATAATACTAGATGTTTACAAAATACAAGCTAAGCAGTTAGTTGCTTTCCTTGACATCAGTTAGAGTCACTGCGTTTATCTCTAGATGCAACCTTAACATACACTTCAAACAGATATATTAATCTAGTATACTCAGGGTTAGCCACACAAAGCTTGGGGCCATTTTCAATGATTCTTGGTCAGAGAGCCCAAATGTCCTAGTTTCTGTGACTCTCCTATAGACAGACTATATAGGGCATGGTGAGTTAAATCCATGGATTCACTTAGGAAATCCAGTTCTACTATAGTCTTGTGCTCTCAGGTTTAGATAGAGGTATTTTGCAGAAAGAAGGATGGATAAAGTATGCATCCGAATTGAGTGATGGATAGACAGGCAGAGAGATAGAGGGTAAAGCAAGGCAAGACAGATATCATCTCCCTTTTCCGTCAGAATTCATTCTTGGCTCTGAGACTCAAGAGAGTTTCTGAAAGGAGATCATGGTGAAATATGGTGAAAGTGTTAGAAACCTAGATGCATGGAGCTTGTGATAATGAAGGCTATGGGCAATTTATCCAAAAGAAATGTTTCTTCTACTTTATTTTGAGAGCAAGTGTCACTAGACCCATTCTCAGTCTCTAAAATAAAACTCAGCAATGGGAGCTGGTACTATTATTGAGAACATCTATGACCAAGTTGCTTTCCCTTTGGAAGATCCTTAAGACTTGCCTGTAGGGGCTTCCTTATCTGCCCTTCCCTATCTGGCAAGGAAGAATACAGACTGGGGAGCAGGATATAGGGACAGATGCCCTGGCTCTGTGCTTGTGCTCTAAGGCAATAGTAAATGGAATCATAAAGAGGAATGAGAGTTACTTACAGTGTCTTGGCATGAACCTGAGAACCTGAAATCAACACCAGTCAGACTGTGGCCTTAATCTGAGTAAAATGGAAGACATAGTGGGGTGATCAGATACCAGGAGAAAATGGGTTTAAATCTGATGAGAACAAATAAATTTGAATGAAAGAGAGGAAGCAGCTTCCAGAGAAGCTATGAAGTATAGCTGTGGCAGCTTTATATAGGGTGCCTGTGACCTCACATATAGGGAGTCAGGGAGCCTTTGAAAGAGAAACTAAAGCAATAGGGTGGTCTCAGTCTACTCTTTGTAATGTAGCTCCTAACATACAAACCAGAATGGTGACTTATCACATCACCACTTTTATTTCCTTTACAGCTCCTATCACTATCTGAAAACATGCCACTGATGTTGGCTTGTTTAATGTGTCTTTTCCAGCTGAAAGGTAATCAGGGATTCCTTACCTGTATTTTTACTGCTAGGTCCTCAGCATCTCACACAGTTTTGTTATTGTAGAAGATCTATACATGCACAGTAATGCAGAAGATGGACATGGACAAGCCACTAGACTAGTGAACATCGTTCAATAAGAGCTTTCTGGCCAGCTGCTGTGGCTCAGGCCTGTAATCCAGCACTTTGGGAGACTGAGGCGGGTGGATCATTGAGGCCAGGAGTTCGAGACCAGCCTGGCCAACATGATGAAACCCCGCCTCTACTAAAAATACAAAAATTAGCCAGGTATGGTGGTGGGCACCTGTAGTTGCAGCCACTCTGGAGGCTGAGGCATGAAAACTGCTTGAACATGGGAGGCAGAGGTTGCAGTGAGCTGAGATAACACCACTGCACTCTAGCCTGGGAGACAGAGAGAGACTCAATCTCGAACAAACAAATAAACAAACAAACAAAAAGCTTTCTAAGAGCAAATCACCATGAGGTCACTTGAGAAGAGATTAATACATAAGATAAAAGGGGCTCCATAGAGGTGATAGAGTTTAGCACGCATTGTTTAAGCCTTTCCTTTGTGGCAGGGGTTGTGCATAATGTTTTAAAAAGATTATTTCAATACAGCCTTACATCTGCCCTAGGAGGTATATTTTATTACCATCACCACTGCCCTGAAAAGGACATTGGGGTTTAGAATGGTTAGGTCACTTGCATCAAATCACATAGCCTATCTGTTGGTAGATTTTGAATTGAGACCCAAACAATCAGAACAAAATATGCCCCCTGGGTCTTGAGGGGCAAAGTTTCAACAAATGGAGATGAGTGAGGAAGGAAGAGCAGGAACACAGACAGAAGGACAGAAAAATGTAAGTATCTATCTTTTAAGTACAGAAATAGATATATGTGTGATCACTGAGTAGGAGGAAAGACATTAAAGAGGGGATTTATCAAACACAGGGAAGCTACACATGTTAGATTTGGCTATAATACCAATATACACAAGAATGTATATGTATACCTGTTTCTGTATACACATACATGTATATGTGTACACACATATACAAAAATATGGTCAGGCTATCAGGCAATGGCACTAAAGACACGTGATTGTGATATACTTTATATAATTTACGTTGCTTAATAGAGGAAGGAGAGTTTAATGGTTAATATCGGGTGTCAACTTGATTGGACTGAATGATGCAAAGTATTGTTCCTGGGTATGTCTGTGAGGGTGTTGCCAAAGGAGATTAACATTTGAGTCAGTGGACTGGGAAAGGCAGACCCACCTTCAATCTGGGTGGGCACCACCGTCTAATCAGCTACAGTGCAGCCAGAATAAAAGCAGGCAGAGTGTAGAAAGACGAAACTAGCTTAATCTCCCGCCCTACATCGTTCTTCCGTGCTGGATGCTTCCTGCCTTCAAACATTGTACTCCAGGTTCTACACTTGGACCTTCAACCACAGACTGAAGGCTGCACTGCCGGCTTCCCTACTTTTGAGGTTTTGGGATTTGGAGTGGCTTCCTTGCTCCACAGCCTGCAGATAGCCTATTGTGGGACCTCATCTTGTGATCATGTGAGTTACTGCTCCTTAATAAACTCTCACTTATACATACATCTATCCTATTAGTTCTGTCCCTCTCGAGAACCCTGACTAATACGGAGGGTGTCTTCCTTCCGCACGTTTTCATGAAATACTTTGAGATTCACCAAAGTTAAGGTGTGAAAGAAGTACAGACATAATTAAGTATATTACTCAATATGATATAAAAATGGCTTGCAAGCTGACTGGTTTTAAAAATTGCATCTGTCAATACAGGCTATGATAGAATTCTAGTTTCTAAGCAATTTTCCTTTCTGGCATCAATCAGCTCTGGCAAAACAGCAAAGAACAAAATTTTAAAAATTCACCTCCATGATACCAAATTGCATTGTAATTCATTGTGCTGCAAAGCTTTGCCACAGTTTGGGGGGATATTTAGAATAATGATTTATAACCAGGAATGTAGAGTAGGGTCATTGTGAAGATGGTGCACAAACACATCCACTGAACAAACAATGTGAAGCAGTCGACAATAAGACAGAAAACGTTGGGAGTGGGAGGGAATCAAGTTGATGAACTTGTCATTCTCCACTGGAGAATTTATTTGCATTTAGTTGACTTATAAGATTGCTTAAATGAGATATTTCCTGCAGTTATGAGGAATAAAATAATGTAGATGTTTTAATGCCAAGGCTGATTCCTGGACAATTTAAGTATTTCCTGCTTTCACAGCTGCAAAAAATGTGAATAATATGTACTCCCTGGGAAGTGTCAACAGAATGTACACCAATCATTTCAAATCTGTTTACAGATAAATTCAATACAGTTTTTTTTTATACTCACATGTCACACTGGAAGCACTTATAATAATTAATGGAGCAATTTGCAAAGGCCAAGCATATGACAGCATTTAATTCTATCCATCGTTAAAATTTAATGCGTTTGGTGCATTTCCTTTTTAAAAAACATATAGTTGAAGTTGTATATCACATTAATTTTGAGGGTATTAAATATACTGACTTTTAAAGGGTGATCTGGCAGAATTTGTCTTAGTTTCATACCAAGGCACAATTGAGAAATCAAGGAAAGACTTTATGACCTCCCTCCAATTTTTTTCTCTTCCTGTTAATCATCCTTATTCTCTTCCCCTCTCATCCTCTGTCCAGCACTCTGATACTGCCTCCTTCAGAGAGAAAAGTGACCTGACAAATGTGACACATTTAAAAAGAGGTCTTGATTAGAACCTCTAATCCTAGGAATAGCTGTATTGTTAGAAGGGACTCTCTGGTTCCAAAGTCAATCAGCTATAAAGGAATTATCACAGGAGTCTAAAATTTGTCTTCAAGGACTGAATAGTGATGTTAGTGTTTCTGATCATAGACCTTCCTCATACAAAGTGTGTACGTACACGTGTGTGTGAAAGGTATATTTGTGCATATATATATACACACACACTCACTAGATATTAAAGAGCTGTTCTTGTGTCCAGTTATTTAGCTCACAGTCATTGTTTAGCTTTGTAAGTGTTCCCATTACCCGATCATGCTTTTCTTAAAGAACTACATCAGGTAACCACCGATTCTTTACTACATTTCCCCCCTTGTGTATCTTATTCTTTCCATCAATTCACCATTTCCTCATTATATAATCCCTGGTAGACATATTTCTGTATAAAAACTGTGTGTCTGCTTTTGGTAGAAAGTCTTATTCCTTCCATGCTAACCCATAAATAGCCTTACAAAATCTCTGAATATAGAAATATATAAAAAGCACTACATTGTTAGAGTACAGTTTTTGATCTGTTGTTTCAACAGCAGTTTTCATGCATAATATGTTGGTGTTTGCTTTCGTTACTCAATTTAAACTCTTCAACTTGTCATACTTTTTACTACAATGTAATGAATTTTTCCAACATTGCCATTTGAGAGCTTAGAAAGCTCGCATGAAAAGCAAAGCAATGTCAGATTATTCTCTTACTCATTTCTAATCCTTTAGCCCCCAGCTACATCCCCTTTAAGCCAGACAAAAACAGATTTTGTTTTACATATAAAAGTTGATGATTTTCACTGTATTTTTGGTTCATTGAATTCAATTAACTAAATTCATTAAAACCCAAGTGTGTATTATGTGCCTTTTCGACAGTTCTAGCTCTAGCAAGGGGAAAAAGGGTGGAGGTCAGATAGCTTAGTTTTTCCTTAAGCTATTACAAAAAATATGTCCAAACAACCAGTCAATTCAGTCAAGCATTCAATCATTTGGCTTTATCTGTACAAGGCCAGATAGCTGGTGAGATTTTCTTTTCCCTTCTGTATTTCAACCTTTTATAGAAATTGCAGTAGTAACAAACCCCCAACTCAACAAAACATAAATGTATTAAATATTCTCCAAATAAATTTATTTCAGAAAAGAAAAATTCATTCATTTAATAAATATGCATCAAGTACCCACTGTGTACCAGGCACGATTCTCAAGGAATAAAACAGAGATGCATGCCTTTGAAGAATTTATTAAAAATATAATAAGCAAAATATATCGTGTGTCAGAAGTTTACAAATGTTATCAAAAAAAGAAAAAGTGGAACAGGATAAGGGAGCTCCATGAATGTGGAGGGAAGTGCATAAGATGTAGTAGGAAATAGGTGTTTAGAATAGCTTCATTAAGAGGGTGAGGTCTGAGCAAATTTTTGAGGAAGAGATGGAGTTGGGCAAGCACTGATCTGAGGGAGTAGTAGACCATAGCCTGATGGTAGATACAAGCCTAGCATGTTAACAGGTGGGGCAGGGCACCAGTTGAACAAGGACAGAATTAAATAGGAATAGAAGAAAATACTGTAGAATAGAATTAGGAAGAGAGGAGTTAGATAGTTGTGGAGGGATGCAGTGCAGGTTATACACGACAGGATAAGAGAAGGACTTTGGCTTTGCTCTGAGTAAAATGGAGAGTCAATGAAAGTTTTTGAAGAAAAAAAAAGAATGTTGTGTTCTGATTTACTTTTTAAAAGAATCACTCTGATAGCTGTGTTGAGAATAGAGTTTAGGGGGAAAGGGGAAAAGCGGCGAGACCAAATTGTAAAATAGATTGTAGGGAGTAAAAGGCAGACCAATGAGGAGGGTATTTTAATATTCCAGAAGAAAGATGCTTGCTGGTGCCTCAGACCAGAATGGTAGCATGGAAGGTGGTGAGAACTAATAGTTGGGTTCTGAATATATTTTAAAGGTAAAGCCACATATTGGCTGAGGGACATGAGAGAAAGCAAACAATTTTAAAAGAATTTAAGGTTTTGGTCTGAACAATGAAAAAGATGAAGTTGTCATCATCTGAAATGGGGACATGTGCAGGTGAAACAGGTTTGGGGGAGAAAAAGAGGAGGTCAGGTCAAGAAGTTGACTTTGAGATGCCTATTAGTCATCACATTGTATATGTCTAGCTAAATGGTTTCATCAACACTATGAGTTTTCATATAAAGAAATTCACTCTCATACAGTTTTTGAGTTGTGAATATAATTAAAATAAATAAGTATCAAAGTTTATTGATTATTGCAGTTTTTAAAAAGCTAATGACTGAATGTGTGTCAGAAAGTAAAAAAAAAGATAAATGTTTCTTCATTTCAGAAATCTTTAATTTGTAAACTGCAACTTCCTTTATAATACAAATAAAATTCTATTTACATTTTAAGGGCTTAAAAAGGTTTAAGGCATTTTCACATCTTACTGAAAGGGAAACCTTTTATTGCTACAGCTGTGTTAGGGACAGGGGCAAAACATTGAATCACATGAAACCAGGAGTTTGAAGGTGAGGCTGGAAACAGAGAAAGGCTATTATCAAGGATCCAAAAGAGCACTAACAGGTTTAAAGAATCTGCATAGAGTCATGAATCTGAAGCCATGTGAGAATGAGCATTAAGGGAGAAGTTAATGGAAAAATTTTTCCAATAAGGTGGAAGTTAAAGTCAAGCAAGAGGAGAACAATAATTATCACTTGTTAAATTCCTATAATGTGTTATGCTGTGCTTGGCAGTTTATACATGTAATTCATTAAAGAACTATCATTTATCTACCTTTATTGTAGAGGCACAATTTATAAGTGAATGAATTAGCAATTTGTCCACAGTTACAAGTTTAAAAGCAAAAGTCCTCCTTTCTAAAGGAGTCCTCCTTTGCCTTATCTCTGAAACAAGCAGCGTACACACACTTCAGTTGCTGTTCTTCAGGTTGTGCAATGCAGGGGCCCAAATGTGTCACCCCATGATTGGTCCCTGCTTCAACAAGAAACATCATTGAGCTTTGAAGGTACCTCTGCTGTCTATGTCTCTTGGGATTTGAATTCATCCTCTTAATTATTACTGCCCTGCTTATTCAACTCCTATAAATCCTTGATTCTTGTCCATTAGCCTGTATGTTTTACTATAGTTGTCTCCATGCGTGTGACATTGGGTTATCTGCCTAACCTCTGATGTCCCCCTAGACTTGTCATCTAATACTCATGCCTACCCTTGCCTAAATGTATTTTCTAAATTTCTAACTTCCAATTACAGACGCTTCCCTTGATTGACTCTTCATCGAATGCCTAATCTAACTTTGATCATGGTTTGCAGTTTCCAAAAAGCCAGAATTTAGAAGCCATACCTGGAATCAGAATCCATTTTGCTTTTAAACTTGTAACTATGGGCAAGTTTTTAATTCCTTCACTTATATAAATTGTAACTCTACAATTAGCTTATTTACAAAAATGTTTTAAACACCTTGTATATATAAAGAAAATGGAGGCGAGGTGCGGTGGCTCAGGGCTGTAATCCTAGCACTTTGAAAAGCCAAAGCAGGCAGATCACCTGAGCCCAGGAGCTCAAGAACAGCCTGGCCAACATGGTGGAACTCTGTCGCTACTAAAAATATAAAAATTAGCCAGGCATGGTGGTGCACACTTGTAGTCACAGTTACTAGGGAGGCTGAGTTGGGAGGCTCACCTGAGTCCGGGAAGTCAAGGTTGTAGTAAGCTGAGATCATGCCACTCACTGCACTCCAGACTAGGTGACAGAGTGGGACACTATCTCAAGAAAAAAAGAAAAAGAAAAAAAGAAAGAATGAAAGAAAGAAGGAAGGAAGGAAGGAAGGAAGGAAGGAAGGAAGGAAGGAAGGAAGGAAGGAAGGAAGGAAGGAAAGAAGAAAGAAAGAAAGAAGGAAAGAAAGAAAGAAAGAGAGAGAGAGAGAGAAGGAGAGAGGGAGGGAGGGAGGGAGGGAAAGAAGAAAACGGAAACTATGCGCTATAATTACAAATAATTAAAAATTGATATAGAGATGTATATGAAAGAATATTATCAATTCTAAAGCCATTGCCTTTGAGATAGTTAATACTGTTTTGTTCTTCAGCAGCAAATACATTTAAATGACTAGAAAACAGTCTTCATAAAATTTGATGCTTATAAAAATTTATCTACCTCCATTGGTAGATAATTGGTGTTTGTAATTTTGTTAGGATTTTATAAGCTTATTTGGACTTCACTGTTCATATTAGGAGTGGGGATACAGTTATAAAGTAATAAACAGACATGAGTTTGAGTTTGGAAGTTTGGAGATTACCCAATAAAAAAAATGCATTAAGAAGGACTTTTCTTTATTTTCTAAAACACTTTAATTCCAGATGCATTTATTAACTCAGATAATTTAAAGAATAGAGATAAATAATTCCTGGGTTTTTTTTTTTTTTTCCTCTCTGAGGTGAGCAGGTTGTAGGTCTCAGACTTCTATAAAATGATTACACAGCCTCTATAGGCAATAAATATTCTATCTTCTATGTCTAATTTAAATAAGCATAATTAATGTTGTTCAACAGTAACAGAGGGGCCAAAGAAGAGAGGGGATGAAGTACATTCTGATGCCCGATGATGTAAAGTTTTGAGTACGTGGAATTACCTCTATTGTCCTCCTCCTCCTAATAGGTGGTGGCAGCTTTTGTTACCAATACCAAAATGCCAAGGGTTTGGGGTTTGATCTAGGTTCTGCTTTTCACAGGAGAAAGCCAATCACTGGGACAACAAGTATTGCTAGGGAAGAAGGTTTTAATCAGGTTCTGCAGCCAATAAGATGGGAGATGAGTCTCAAATTCGTCTTTCTCACCAACTAAAATTAGGGGTTTATATAGCAGGGAAGAAAAGTAACCATGTGTGGGAAAACAGGAATTAGGGAGGGGTAAGGAAGAGAAGTTGGTCAACAGGAAGCAGGTGCTCAGTTGGGCAATAATGATGCCTGAGAGGTCTGGTGTCTCATTGTCTAGAGGTGGTGATCTGGTAAGTTTCAGTTCCTTGATACTACCCGGGAGATCTGATGGTTGGTATCCTGAGAAAGGAACTCAACAAATGTAACTTTCTCAAGTTTTAAGACTGGGAGGGTCAATGTATATGTTAAAGAAACCATAAACATCAGTGCTATGGGGGACAATCTGGCCAGTTTCACTTTCATCAAGATCCAAGAGCAAGCTCTGAACATGGCCAGAAAAAGCCAGAAGAGGCAATGAGCAGGGCAGATGCTGGGTGGTGCCTCCAACTAACATGTCCTTCTGTGGGCACATTCAAGGAGCCCTTGTGAAAGCTTCCAAAAATAACTGAAGGACAAAGGAACAGAAAATTGGGATCTAGTTATTCCATGGTGAAGGAGCCACTAGACATGGGGGATAGAGATGCATGAATGTTTATGTAGATATGCACAAACAGTACCTTTTTTACTCACAGATTTTTCACTTTCAAATTACAGTTAAATGGGAGATAAGGCATGGCTAAAATTGTTAATAGAGGAAAAAGTGTGAGAAACAGAAAAATGAAGAGAAAATCCTTTCATTTCCAATTACAGTTTGGTATCTCAGTATCTCCCACTGTCCTTTTTTGACTTTACTTTTATCTTTCTTTGGAGATTGTCAGATTGACCCATCAAATGTAACAGGCTATTTTTCAAGGAGATATAGAGGGAAAGGAATTTTAACAGTTATCCAGAGTGGTGGCATTGAACAGGTGGCTAGATAGTGAATAGGTTTCAGTTTAAGTGTAATACAGCAACATCACTCACTAGAAAAAAAAAATTCGATAAAAACTTACAAATTCCCCTAGATGGTTCAGAGATATCTGTCTTGCTGATCTATGTTTAGTTACTACATGAAATGAATCCCTTCAATAACTGAGTGGCACATGCCAGGTCTTTCTACTAAGAATAAAATCTTCACCCCAATACTGGATTTCTTTTGTTAGATTTCAAGTGGTTAATGTATGTAATTATTTATATAATTTTTTATTTTATTGTTATTTTTTGAGATGGAGTCTCGCTCTGTCACCCAGGCTGGAGTACAGTGGTGCAATTTCGGCTCACTGTAACCTCTGCCTCCCGGGTTCAAGTGATTCTCCTGCCTCAGCCTCCTGAGTAGCTGGGACTACAGGTGTATGCCACCATGCCCAGCTAATATATATATATATATATATATATTTTTTTTTTTTTTCTGTATTTTTAGTAGAGATGAGTTTTCACCGCGTTAGCCAGGATAGTCTTGGTCTCCTGACCTCATGACCCACCCACCTCAGCTTCCCAAAGTGCTGGGATTACAGGTCTGAGCCACTGCACCTGGCCCTAGAATTTTTCAAGAACTAATAGCCTTCTTTAGTTTCCTACACAAAACTATTATAGCATCGAATAAGTTCTGAAAGAGCATTTTTTGGAAGGAATGCTTATTTGCTATATTAAACAAATATTGCCACATACACAAATATTTTCTGCTACTTAAGAGAATTTTTAAAAAAGTGTAATTCTCCAGCATTGAGACTTTAAGCAGTGTTTGCATTATAGACTAGTTCAAGTGGAGTAGTGTCTAAGAGAAAATACCGCAGACTGAATGTTAAGATATTTATACATATAGGCTAATACATTTTTCATTTAACTACAGAGTGGAAGCTAATACATTTGTGTAGTGAAACTAATACATTTTTCATTACTTAAATGCATAGTAGATAGTTCCAGAGTTACTAATGAATTTACATGAGATCCTCCAAAGAACTCAGAAACAATTTAAATTGTTTCCCAACCACTATGTTCATCTGTTCTTGTAAGGGATAGGATATCATTTGTAGAGAGTAGGCAAGCATTTCTTCATCTACAATATCAACAATGTTGAAAGGTAATGGAACTTAAAGTAGAAAATAGAAAATGTGTGTTTCCACTATACTACTTTACTCTCAGTATCCCATTTCTTCCTTTTATTTCCTGACAAGTGACGAGCAAATGCTTTTCTTCCTTTTTCTCCTTCTTAACAGGAGGTAGATTTTGAGGTCAAGAGCAAAGACCAAGTGACTTTCTGAATTAACCTCATGCCAGCAAGGTTATGAACACAGTGCTTCTGCTTTCTTAAAGACTTTTACAGGCGGCAGACTACTGTGAGTGTGGAGAGGATATTTTGGATCTAGCTGGTTTTGTGATTGCATTATCATCACTAATAAAATAGACATTAAAGATGTCTTTAGAAATATTCTCACCTAATTAAAAGATCTACTGCATTTTCACAATGGATTTAAGCCCCAAATCAAGGTTGACTTTCTGTATAAACATGAGAAACTGATGTGTTTATGAACCCAAAGTCGGCCATGCTGAAATTCTCACAGTTTAAAATCAGACAATGTGTTGACATCTCTGTTTATTAAATATGTACAGGAGCAGAATTCGGAGGCATAGCACTGAATGTAACTAATGAAGGGTGATAAAGGGTTTTGGGAGTTTATCTGTTCCTAAAATTTTCTTGATGAATCCAGTGCCTAGCCAGCAGTCAAGGGCAGTGATTGTTCTGCACTCTGAATGAGGGCATCATTTATGTTGTGTTTTATGTGAACAGTGCTCCCAGCTGTTGCAGCCTTCATGGGGCTATAGCTAAGGTTTGCATAACTGAACTCCTATGTACAAATGGCTGATGATTTCTCTACCTTAAATAATTCTTTGGAATACAGAAACAACACGGAGAAGAATATTTATAAAAATCAACTTGAAGCAAAAGGTAGTGTACAACCTTAGATTCTATATATAATTTATCTATGTTACAAATAGATATTATATAAATGTATATTTAAATTATATATACAAAATATAAATTATATATACTATTACTTGTGATTTTTCAATCAACATTTCTTTTTTTTTTTTTTTTTTTTGAGACTGAGTCTCGCTCTGTCGCCCAGGCTGGAGTGCAGTGGCCAGATCTCAGCTCACTGCAAGCTCTGCCTCCCGGGTTTACACCATTCTCCTGCCTCAGCCTCCCGAGTAGCTGGGACTACAGGCGCCCGCCACCTTGCCTGGCTAGTTTTTTGTATTTTTTAGTAGAGATGGGGTTACACCGTGTTCGCCAGGATGGTCTCCATCTCCTGACCTCGTGATCCGCCCGTCTCGGCCTCCCAAAGTGCTGGGATTACAGGCTTGAGCCACCGCGCCCGACCTCAATCAACATTTCTTAAGGAAAATGCAAAGCTAGATGGTTAAAAGCATTTGAGGTCTTTAAATCCCGATTTTGGCATTCACTGGCAGGGCAACCCTGGGGAATTTACTCAGCTTTTCTGAGGCACATCTGAGCGTCATCACTCATAACACAAAGACAGTGATGACATATACCTTGTGCAGTGTCATGAGAATTATTAAGTGCAGAGTTAATGCAATGTGGCTGGCATACAGTAAGTGCTAAAGAAATGTGAAGTCTTTATCTCTACTTGGTACAATATTTTGGCACCACTGGTGAATTTAACTTATGTGAGTTAAATCACACCCTAAGAGCTCAAGGATAATGCTGTTCCGGGTTTTCTGGATGTCAACGCTATGCCCCACAGCGAGCATGAGAAGCATAAATGTGAAACTCTTTGAGTAAGTCTTGATCTCTTCATGCCTCTCAATGCCATGTTGAGTGTAATTCTGGTATATGAAAGAATACAGTTTACATACAACATGACCCCTGAGAATGGGAAAAGTCCTTTATCTAATGCTCAACTGAAAAACAGCCATTTTTTCCAGTGTTATGAAGAAATTCAGAAGCGTTGGGTTTACTGAAATGCAATATGTCAGTCTCCAACATGGGCTTTACCTAAAAGGTTTTGAAAACCAATTTTGTCTATGCACAGTTTTCAGAAATGAGACTCTAAATAAGATATGACTGCACTAGGTAGAAAATGTAACAGATGAGCACTAGGGGAATTAAACAATTAGCAACATACAGTCTCTGTCTTTTAAGAGATTGCAGATCAGGAGAGAGGTAAACAAAGTGTGGCTGCAGAAGATATATACATATATATACACACACACAGACACAGACGTTTGTGTGTGTGTGGATGTGTGTTTTGAGACAGGGTCTTGCTCTGTCCCCCACAGTGAAGTGCAGTGATGCAATCATGGCTCACTACAGCCCTGAACTCCTTTTGCTCAAGCAATCCTCTCACCTCAGCCTCCTGAGTGCATAGGATTACAGGTGCACGCCACCATGCCCAGCTAAATTTTTAATTTGTTTTTTTTTGTTGTTGTTGTTTTTGTTTTTTGTTTTTTGTAGAGATAGGGTCTCCCTATGTTGCCCAAGCTGGTTTTTAACTCTTGGGTTTAAGCGATTTTCCCACCTTGGCCTCCTGAAGCTCTAAGTTTACAGGTGTGAGCCACTATGCCTGGCTAGAAATGATTTTTAATACCGCATGAACTTTGAACCCTTACTTTCTTGGTTTGAATTTTACTTTACCTAAGGCATCTTTGTTAACTTGACTTCTGTTTCTTCAAATTAAAAAAACAACAACAACAACAAAAAAAACTTTAAAATTATTTACATATGAAGCCCTTAATATAGCACCTGGTACATTATCAAAACTATGATCACTGGGACTTGAAAATTGGTATAGAACCAGATGGTAGACATGACTGAACCAGTCTCAGGCTCTGAATGGTACTGGGGATAACTGATGGGTCTTGTATAGTACATGGTAACTCTTAAGGGGTATTTTGTTTTCATTGCATTATGTGTTGTTTTTAACGTCAAATTTGCTTTCTCCTTCTAGTGCATATGAACATCCAGCTAATCTCTGGGGGTTACTAAATCATTTGTGAGGTTCACTAACGGAAGCATTCTGTTAACTGCATATGGCTATTACATAATAAATGAAGTCTTTCGAAACTAAGTATTCGTCACAATAACCCATCACACTATATGGATTTTAACCTTAGAGTAACTACTTTCCTTTTTCCCCCTCAAGCTAATTTACTGACCTAGTGACCTTTGCTTTCTAGCAGTCAGAAGTAACAAATATGGAAATAAAGCATTAAGCACTGCATCAGGGCTATTACTCTTAGAAAACATTGTTAAGACCTAATTTCTGGAGAAGAGATGAGAGATTTTGCCTTATAATATTACTACTCTCACCTCCATCAATATAGATTGAGATCTGATGGGAATGAAAGAAAATTTTTATAACTTGGTCAACTGATTATAAGTTGAGGTTTGGTAAGATGCAAATAAAATACACATTTTGAATGAACTGAAAATTTACTTGATCAAGTACAGACAATGTCTTTACACAGGTAAATCTTTAAAGCTAATAAGACTTCTGTATTATGAATATTTACATAATTTTAAATTTTACACATTTTTTAAAAAGGAATGCTACTCAACAAATCCTAGTATTCCTAAAATTTTATTAAACACATAGTACACACACACACACACACACACACACAAACACACACACACTCTCCTTTAATAAATAGACAGGGATATCCCATACTAATTCCTCTCAAATTTTACTATAATTTCAGAGAAAAAGATTTAACAGTATTAAGTTAGAGTTTCTCAGCATTATTTATGGTTCATGTACTAATAAGAAATGGGAATGTATTGGGCTTGTCAAGTCAACAGGTAACATAAAGCAGTAGTCAGCAAACTTTTTCCTTAAGTATATGTTTTAGTAAGATAGATATATAGATTGTAAATATTTTAGACTCAGATTCTTTGTTTGTTTTGAGACAGGGTCTCACTCTGTCACCCAGGCTGGACTGCAGTGGCAGGATCTTGGCTCACTGCAACCTCTGACTCCCAGATTCAAGCAATTCTCTCACTTCAGCCTCCCAAGTAGCTGGGACTACAGCCGTGTGCCACCATGCCTGGCTAATTTTTGTTGTATTTTTTGTCAGAGATGGAGTTTCACCATGTTGGCCAGGCTGGTCTCGAACTCCTGACCTCAAGTAATCCACCAGCCTTGGCTTCCCAAAGTGCTGAGATTAAAGGCATGAGCCACTGCACACAGCCTTCAGATGGTTTTGTGGCTTTTTTGCTCGTTTACAACTTCTCAATGCTGTTATTGTCGTGTGATAACAGTCCTAGATAACACATAAACCAGTGAGTATGGTTGTGTGTTCCAATGAAACTTCATTTACAAAAGCAGGTAGAGAGGCAGATTCGGCTCAGGGTCCTACTTTTCTGACTTCAGGTAAAGAGAAATAACTTTGCAGAGGATGAAAGTTATCTTAACAAGAAACATAGAGAAACCCCTCAAATTGAGTTTCTGAGGCAGGTGGGGCTGGCAGGAAATGTCCATGGATTAATATTAGTTTGTGGCATAACTGATTCCAGAGTATCATGAACTCTCTAGTAATCTACAAGATTCCCCTTTAGAAAACAAACAAACAACAACAACAACAAATGATAACACAGCATCAGTGCAAGCAGGCATCACGTATTATACAGTCAACTGATGTTGATTATGACAAAAGCTAGAGAGATGTATCAGGAATATTAGTGGCCTAAAGAAGAACCATGAACTGTAGAAAACTAAGGAAGCTGGTGCTAAAACTTAGGCTTTCTATTTTCTTATAAAGTCATGTCACCAGCCTTCAAGGCTAGCGCACCACCAGCAATGACCAGATGTCAGTCTGTGAACCTAGAATGGGAAGGAACAGGGTTAAAATTCTTCACTAGAAAATAGAAAATCAAATTCAGAAACCAAGTGGTGATCACTGGACTTGGGAAAATTGAATATTTGAAAAATATTTATTTTAAAATTAGATGCTGCATTAGTCTGCTCAGGCTGCCATGGCAGAATTCCACCAAGTGGGTTGCTTAAACAACAGAAATTTATTTTCTCACAGTTCTGGAGGCTGTAAGTCCAAGACTGAGGTGCCAACAGGATTGGTTTCTGGCGAGCGCTCTCTTCTTGGCTTGCAGATGACCTCTTTGTGTCCTTACAGGGCCTTTTCTGTGTATGCATCCCTGGTGTCCCTTCCCCTTATTATAAAGACAGCAATCCTGTTGGATTGGTACCATGTCCTTATGACCTCATACTCACATTTGGGGGTTAAGGCTTCAATTTGGGGGGGACCTTCAGGCTGTAACATATGTCCCTTTCAGATACCATTTCTTAAGACAAAATTTCACTATAGCTACCGACAACTGACCAAATTAAATTATTCTGAAAGTCCACCGTAACAGCAGTTGGATTCTGACTCAGATAGGCCTTCTATTCTATTTGCCACACAACTGGGAAACTTTTCTCAGACAAATCATATCATGAGTAAAAAACAAACACACAAACAAAAAACCTTTTGGGTTCTATCCAGTTCCAAATTATTACAATCCAGAAAATAATTTTGTGATTAAAAACCACTTTTTTGGTTATGTCCAGTTCTGAATTATCACAAGATTACATTTCTTTCAATATGGCAGTTACCACTGTCTATAAATCAGACATGGAACTACAGGTTGAAGGATGTTCAACTGATTTTGGAGATTCAGATCTGATTTCTTTCTAATTTGAGAGAATAGAGAGCTTTGTTCTCATTTCACTGACACTGATAAAGGCAACTAGAAAAAAATATTCCACTTCATCACTCCCTACTGATGGCAATCAGAGAAATTTGGAAATCTTCTCTCAACAGTCACTTAGATTGGCACAAAACTACATCAGATACCCATTGCATTCTATTGAGAGTGGAAAATATTCTCATAAATCAAACCTGTTAAACACTTTTTTCTTGCCCAAGATCACAGCATTGTGGAAGAGCAAAGTTGATCTCTAAAGCCATTTCTCTTAGGTGTCCTCCGTCTCCCACATGCACAGCTGCAGGCTCCTGCCCCTACTGCTCAGTGTTTCTGCGGTGACCTTCTACCTGGCTGCCTCACAATTGCTTTCCCAAGGTCAAACTCCCTCTCAACTGTTACTTTGGAAAGCAGCTGAAAAAATAACTTCTGCTAAAAGGGGTACCGATCAAAACTGTCTTAATATGCTGAGGCTCCTCTAGGCATTTGTGGTTTAGAAGGTAATGCTGGAGGAAAAGTGGCTTACAATGGAAGGGGTGACAACTAATGGAGGCACTCACTAGCCCAAAAGGGGAAATACATCTAGCTATAGAAGCCAGTTCAGCCACCTCTCAAATTATACTATGAAGCAAGTTCCTCATCAATTTGTACACAAAAATGTCACCTCCGGGATAATTCAACAATGGCAGAAAACTTGATAACTACAACTTTTGTGATTCTGAGAAGAACTACTTGATGACATAACAAAATCTAAATGCATGTTTTCAATTAAAGTATGTTAAATGTTAATCTGTTAATTAATCCTGATTCATAATAAATTTGTTTTAATAAATAAGCTTTGATGCATTTGTGTGGAAAAAATGACAGTTGGCCGGGCGTGGTGGCTCATGCCTGTAATCCCAGCACTTTGGGAGGCCGAGGCGGGTGGATCATGAGGTCAGGAGATCAAGACCATCCTGGCTAACACAGTGAAACCCCATCTCTACTAAAAATACAAAAAATTAGCCGGGCATGGTGGTGGGCTCCTGTATTCCCAACTACTCGGGAGGCTGAGGCAGGAGAATGGCCTGAACCTGGGAGGTGGAGTTTGCAGTGAGCCGAGATCATGCCACTGCACTCCAGCCTGGGCGACAGAGCGAGACTCCATCTCAAAAACAAACAAACAAACAAACAAACAAACAAACAAACAGACAGTTAATGGCAACATCCCTCATATAGATGACAGAGCCCTGTTGGTAAACAAAGTTTACTGCTACCCTAAGGTCAGTGGATTCAAGAAAAAAGAGTCAACATGTCTAAGAAAAATGACAGCTTAATGAAATCAGATGCTAGAAAATAAACATAACTTGCAAGAACGACTGGTAGGATCCATACCACAACTGAGTGCCTTCCAACTTGATGCAAAATCCATTTAAAAACCACTGTCTATGTATAAACACTGTAAAACGAGTTGCACATGGTACAAAGATGCAACATACATAGTCCTTGCCCTCAAAGTAGGGTGACCAATTTATCAAAGGTACCTGGGGCTTGGTTTCAGCACTAAAAGTCCTGCATCCCAGGAAGTCTCCCAACTTCAGCCAAACCAGGATGGTTGGATATCTTACCTCAACAACATGTTTAGACTAGTAAGAAGATGAGGCACAAAACAAATTATATACGAAAATGAGCAAAGTGGGGAGTGGGAACCAAGGGCAGACTGAGTATGGACATACATAATACTACGATTATAAAATGAAACACAGATAAACTTCTGTGTACTGCCATTGAATTGCATCCCTGTAATGTGGTAAATGTGAGAATGGCTATCCAGATGTGGAAGCCTAGACACTTGCCTCCTCCTCATATCAATTTTTGTATCTCTAGCATCTAGTACAGTTGACTAAGAAAACACACTCATTAAGTTAAATTAGAGGGAAATGCCACAGTAACATTAAACTTTTATTATCTAAAGATTCTAAGTAATCTGGGTTATCACAATTAATTTTTCTGTTTTTCTACCCACAGTGTAGCTGTAGCTGAAAAAATGTAAAAATAACCACTTCCAAGCCAACCCAATTCTTTCCTCTCCTCTTGGGTCATTATTTTCCCTCTTAAATGATATAAGGGGATTTTATTCAGTCCTTTTTACTCCTAGGAAAAATAGATTGTGGATTTTGTTTGTTTTTTGTGTTTCTTTTTTGAGACGGAGTCTTGCTGTGTCACCTAGGCTGGAGTTCAGTGGCATGATCTCGGCTCGCTGCAAGCTCCGACTCTTGGGTTCACGCGATTCTCCTGCCTCAGTCTCCTGAGTAGCTGGGACTACAGGTGCCTGCCACCACGCCTGGCAATTTTTTTGGTTTTTGTTTTTGTATTTTTAGTAGAGATGAGGTTTCACCATATTAGCCAGGATGGTCTTGATCTCCTGACCTTGTGATCCGCCCACCTCGGCCTTAGATTGTAGATTTTTAAGATATAAGACACAAAGTACAATCATAAAGAAAAAACTTAACGGGCTCAACTATGTTAATATTAAGAACTTCTGCTTTATCAAAGGACACCAAATAAGAGCAAAAAGGCCAGCAAGCAACTGGGAGAATACGTGTGCAACGTAGAGAACTGGCAAAAGATAGCGTCCAGAATACAGAGAACTTCTCCAAATAAGGAGACGTTTAATTGCAAATTAAAATATTGAGATATCATTTCAAACTCAACGAATTGTCAAACAGGCAAAAGTCTGACACTGTCAAGAGTTGTCCAGAATGTGAAAGAACAGGTACAATTAGATACTGGTAGAAGAAATTTAACTATAACAACTCTTTGAAAAACAATTTAGTGTCATCTGGTGAAGCTGAGGATACAAATACCTCATGAGTCAATAACTCTACTTGTTAGAATCATTTGCAGCAGGAGACATATTTAATAATATTCATAGCAGAACTTAATGGTAATAGCAAAAAAAGAGGATATCAATATTAAGTGGATAGTAAAGTATAGAATACCAATTCACAAATAATGACAGAAAAGTGAAAATAAAATAAACAAATTAGATCTAGTTATAGCAGCATAGATGAATCTCAGGAACCTAAGCGGAGTGAAAGAAGGAAGTCACAAGTTTCAACATAACTCCATTCACACAAAGTTTATATTTGGAGATACATGTGGCAAAACCATAAAAGTAATGGAATAATAAACACAAAATTCAGGATCATGGTTACACTTGGGAGGACAGAGACTGGTATCACAGAGGAGCATTCTGGAAATTTCAGAGTTAATGGTAAATGATAATTGGCTTAAACTGTCATTAAGTATCTGTTACATTGTTATTCTCAAGGAGAACTACAAACCACTGCTCAGTGAAATAAAAGAGGACACAAACAAATGGAAGAACATACCATGCTCATGGATAGGAAGAATCAATATCGTGAAAATGGCCATACTGCCCAAGGTTATTTATAGATTCAATGCCATCTCCATCAAGCTACCAACGAGTTTCTTCACAGAATTGGAAAAAACTGCTTTAAAGTTAATATGGAACCAAAAAAGAGCCCGCATCTCCAAGACAATCCTAAGTCAAAAGAACAAAGCTGGAGGCATCACGCTACCTGACTTCAAACTATACTACAAGGCTACAGTAACCAAAACAGCATGGTACTGGTACCAAAACAGAGATATAGACCAATGGAACAGGACAGAGTCCTCAAAAATAATACCACACATCTACAGCCATCTGATCTTTGACAAACCTGAGAGAAACAAGAAATGGGGAAAGGATTCCCTATTTAATAAATGATGCTGGGAAAATTGGCTAGCCATAAGTAGAAAGCTGAAACTGGATCCTTTCCTTACTCCTTATACGAAAATTAATTCAAGATGGATTAGAGACTTAAATGTTAGACCTAATACCATAAAAACCCTAGAGGAAAACCTAGGTAGTACCATTCAGGACATAGGCATGGGCAAAGACTTCATGTCTAAAACACCAAAAGCAACGGCAGCAAAAGCCAAAATTGACAAATGGGATCTAATTAAACTAAAAAGCTTCTGCACAGCAAAAGAAACTACCATCAGAGTGAACAGGCAACCTACAGAATGGGAGAAAATTTTTGCAATCTACTCATCTGACAAAGGGCTAATATCCAGAACCTACAAAGAACTCAAACAAATTTACAAGAAAAAAACAAACAACCCCATCAAAAAGTGGGCAAAGGATATGAACAGACATTTCTCAAAAGAAGACATTCATACAGCCAACAGACACATGAAAAAATGCTCATCATCACTGGCCATCAGAGAAATGCAAATCAAAACCACAATGAGATACCATCTCACACCAGTTAGAATGGCGATCATTAAAAAGTCAGGAAACAACAGGTGCTGGGTAGGATGTGGAGAAATAGGAACACTTTTACACTGTTGGTGGGATTGTAAACTAGTTCAACCATTATGGAAAACAGTATGGCGATTCCTCAAGGATCTAGAACTAGATGTACCATATGACCCAGCCATCCCATTACTGTGGATATACCCAAAGGATTATAAATCATGCTGCTATAAAGACATTGTTATTCTCTATACCTTAGGCATGCTTTATAAGTATTCTTGTATATTGACCCAATATTTAATGAAAATAATTTTAGAATAGAATATCCAAGCCATCCCATGAAAAGTTCCCAGGATGTCAAGGGTCCCAAAAGTCTGCTCTTGTGGCATTGTGGGAGGTGTGCATGGATTTTTAGAGACCCACCACCTTTTTGGAGGATGAAGATGGCAGTGAGTTACAATTCTTATTAAGCACATGATTACAGTATGTACTGAAAAAAATACTGGCAATTATGTATTAAGCATTTACTATGCATTTATACTGCTTTAAGTGCTCTTTATTTCATTTAGCCTTCACCACATCCCTATAAGGTAGCTACTGTTACTACTCCCATTATGAGTAAACTGAGGCTTAGGGAGATAAAATAATATATCTAGTTTCACATATCTAATTAAGTAGTACAGCTAAAATTAAGAATCAGAGGCCAGGCCCAGTGACTCATGCCTATAATCCCAGCATTCTGGGAGGTCGAGGTGGGTGGATCATTAAGGTCGGGAGTTCGAGAACAGCCTGGCCAATGGGGTGAAATCCTGTCTCTACTAAAAAAATACAAAAATTAGCTAGGCGTGGTGGTGTGCGCCTATAGTCCCAGCTACTTGGGAAGCTGAGGCAAGGGAATCGCTTGAACCCAGGAGGCGGAGGTTGCAGTGTGCTGAGATCACGCCTCTGCACTCCAGCCTGGAAGACAAGGTGAAATTCAGTCTCAAAAAAAAAAAAAAAAAAAAAAAAAGAGAATCAATAATTCCAATTAAGAGTCAGCACTCTTAATCTTATTGTAAAGTTTATCTGTATAATACAAGTAAAGGAAATGGGAACTGAATTAGCACTGATTAATCTGAAAAGCACGCCTTGGTCTCATGTCGACACGCAGGTTGCAAAGTTGACAAGTAAAAGGTAAGGCATTAGTCCCCAAATTAATTTTTATTCATCGTAGATGCTGATTTGTGGCAACATATATTGTACTGAATATATCAAAGTAGAAATTTTTCTCCCTCAAGCAATTTTAAAAAATTAAATTCTTCAAAAGCTGAATCTCGCCTAACATTAAAAACAGCATCAACCATAAGAGTTCACAGCTTTTTGTTTGTTTGTTTATTTCCTGGACCCTTTTTAGTGCACTGGTGAAACCTATGAATACTTTTTTCAGGATAGTATTTTCTAGTACATAAAGTAACATACATAGAATTACAAAGACAACAATTTATACTGAAGAACAATTATAAAAGTATTTTTAAATTCTGTAATAAAATAATGTGTTTCTAGTGGTGAATGTCATAAGTACTGAAATTTCAAAGTAGTGAATGGCATAAACAATATTTTGAGATATATGTAATAACTATGATATATGAAGATATCAATCAGTGACTTCTGCTAGTAGTAAAGCCACTGTAACTGATCAAAATTCCATGATTATCTCATTAACAATTAAAGAAACAGCTACATTTCAGTAAATGGTTAATGAACATAGAGGTTTTTTTGTTTTGTTTTGTTTTGTTTCTTTCTTTCGATGTGTGAGTCTTGGTCAAGAAACCCTGACCTACTGTATTTTGTTTTGCTTCTCCAAAGTCACTTCCTTTTGACTGATCTGGATTTCCTAGTCAGGGGACACTCTGCTCTGTTCTCTTTACTGTTTCATTCAGGCTAATACACATACTATTGTTTTCCACTCTGTATTCCCAAGCCTTATGATGTATCCAAGCTACCTTGTTACTGCAGTGGTTTCTACGCTTGCTCTTTCACCAGAGAGCAGTTTTATGATTCATCATTCATGCCACACAGCCCTCTCTGCTAATATATAAGTTTGACAAAAGGCAGAGCACTTTGGGAACTAGCATTCATCATGCTTGTTTGCACAAACCTGATTTATGTTTACCTATCCTCTGACCTCCCCTGCCCCCCTTCTCTCTAGATTCCACTAGGAAGCTCCACAGTAACAGCTAAATATCATCCCAAAGCCTGGGTAAAACTGCCGTGTGGTTGGAGAAGGATTAATAGCATACCACCAGAATATCTGTGCAGTGATCCATAAAACTCAGAAATGATTGCTGTGCTTCAGGATGAGGAGTTAAAATGACAAAAATATATGGACCATGAATGGGCAAAACAAGGGGGTAGAAAATCAGGGAAAAAAACCATGAAAATAAAAAAGAAAAGAAAAATTAGTCTCAATAAAGGATCTTTCAAGAAGCTAATATTTACTATTTGCAGGCCCACCAGAATATCACTTTTGAAAAATATGAAGATGAAAGGATTTTGTCATATTTCCATGAGTGGAGAAGTAGTTTTCTATAATGCTTTGCAGCATTTATTAAGGTAAGAGCAAATATGCCCTCCACAACATAGCATGGATCTCTGATGTCACCCTTTCCTTTGCAGGTAACTCCTTGATAGCTACAGAAAAAACTACTTTATTATGTGTATATGCAGAATTAGTATTTGGTAAAAAAGAAAAGTAGCTATATGCCTCCATCAATCTCAGCTGACCTATTTTTCATACAAGGAAATCTAATCCCTAAGAGTGCTGGTTTTTGAGTCAGACTGCACCGGTCTCAGATCTCAGCTTTTCCACACCGGCTGTGTGATCTTGCATGACATATCTACTTCTCTCAGTTTCCATTACTTCATCTGTAAATGGATATATTAACACACATCTTTACATGGTTGCTTTAGGTAGGCTAAGCTAATGTATATGAAGAACTCAAAGGGTCTGGCAAATATTAAAACGTTCAATGAACAGTACTAATTATTATTTCTCCATAATTGCCCCCATATTCTAGATTTTTCAGACAACTCCTCTGCTTCAAAACTTGCTTGTCCAGCCAAGCATGGTGGTTCACACCTGTAATCCCAGCAAGCTTTGGGAGGCTGAGGTGGGAGGATAACCTGAGGTCACGAGTTCGAGACCAGCCTGTCCAACTCGTCTGTACTAAAAATACAAAAAAATTATCTGGGCGTGGTGGTGCACACTTTTAATCCCAACTACTTGGGGAGTTGAGGCACGAGAATCACTTGAATCCCAGTGGCAGAAGTTGCAGTGAGCAGAGGTCCCACCACTGCACTCCAGCCTGGGGGATAGAGTGAGACCCTGTCTCAAAACAAACCAACCAACAAACAAACAAGGAACAAACAAAACCTTGCTTGTCCTACTTCTATACCACGTCCATACTCTCAGAATCATTCTTCTAGGTATAGAACTGATAAATGATGCTCCCAATATAATAAATTACACTAAGAATTTCTTTTAAGTTTCTCATCCCTCTACAACACCCATGACAGGTCATTCAGTATCTGTATAAAGATTCTCAGTTATGGGGAACTAACCTCAACTATTATTTACTGAAAAAATAGTTTATTCATTCTCAGTTGGGTAGTTTTTGTATTATTTCTTGGTATTGTTAAAAAAGTAACATCACATTTACTGCAGCCAGGTTTCTAGTAATGCTACTCTGGCAGACTGAAGTCTTTATATTCTTGTCCAAAGGAGACTATGTTTTCAGCTGGACTTTCATCTGGAAGTTATTCTTTCCACCAAAAGTTAATAAATATTAAATCTCATCCTACTGCCACAGTAAGTACAGAATACATAACCAAAAGCAGAATCTAGAAACAGCAAAGCAAAAGGCAGGCATGCAGAGCAAGGGTAGACTGAGAAAAAGGGTTTTTTTCCAACAATTAGAACAGAGATGGAACTGAAATTCCCTGAGCAATCTATCTGGAAAAGGATCCCTTATTGTGAATTTCCTGCACTGAAACATGTAGCAAGGCTGCAGTTCTGCAGAGCACACCAAGATTCTGGATATCAAGAAGCAGCATGACAGCTCATAATGGTCTGCTGCAAGTATCATGGTAAACACATAAAAGATGCCAGAGAGGACATCAATCTTCTGAGAAGCTAAATCAGAATGAGGATCATTCTCTTGGCCATACCTGCTTGAGACTCTCACAAATTCTTTTGTGAAATGGAATTAATATCACAGCCCACTGAAAAATGTTGCTTGTAACTGTGCAAGTTAAATACATATACATTGTATTTAGTTCTCATTCCATAGGGTTCATTAAGTCACTCACCACTTAAGATTTTGGTGTATTATTTTTTATTATTTTATTATACTTTAATTTCTGGAGCACATGCACAGAACGTGAAAGTTTGTTACATAGGTATATACGTGCCATGGTGGTTTGCTGCAGCCATCAACCCGTCATCTACATTAGGTGTTTCTGCTAATGCTATCCTTCCACTAGCCCCCTACCCCCCAACAGGCCCCAGTGTGTGTGTGTAATGTTCCCCTTACTGTGACCTGTGACCATGTGTTCTCATTGTTCAACTCCCAGTTATGAGTGAGAACATGCGGCGTTTGGTGTTTTTATAAGATACAAAAGTTAAGACCTCTCCAGGTGTTATCACGAACAATTACTCGGATGAAGTAGTACACATCTGATGATTAGAATAAAACTTCTGGTAAGGAGCAGGGGCAGAACAGAATACTTCCTTCCAGAATGTGTTGAGGCAGACTCAGTCTAGTTCCCTTGCTGCATGTTATACTTTCATATACATTAGCGATGAGAAGGTGAGGAAGAAGAGGCAAGAACAGGGGGGTGCTTACGTTAATTGAGAACTTTCTATGTGTCCAGCAACATGCCAAGATTTTTGCAGGACCTGTCTCATTTAACTTTCCAGACAAGCTTATAAGGCAAGTATTATTTTCATTATTTAATTTTACAAAAGATAAAATTAAGATTTGGTGAGTTAAAATAACCTATTCAGGCTCAAATATATACTTTCTAGAGCCAAATTTCAAGTCTTTCTCATTTCATGTTTAGGTTTGTGTCTCTTAAAATATATAGACTCCTTTTGTTCAACATCCAGAAGAGGATCCAAAAGGAAAAATCACACCTAACCAACTTTAGTTTTTAATACAGGCATTCTGGAATTAGAGTGCTTTGTTTCAAAGGAAGAATAATTACATAGGAGAGGGGCTATTATAGAGTCCAGCGATGTGCATATTTCTGTGTAAATGAGGTTTTCAGATTTTCTAAAATCCTATTTATTCTGCACACAAGGACATTTTTGTGTAAACAGATTCTTCACTGAAAGCCAAGCAATTATAAAGGATTAAACTCAACCTGTGGCAATATTTATTTTATACAGCTAAATCTTTTATGAGTAGAATAAAGGTATGAGGTTGATATTTTATCATATAACCTATTCTATAACCTAGATTTCTATGAACCTTAATAAATAAATAACTTTTTTTTCTTTTTTTGGATACAGGGTCTCCCTCTGTTCCCTGGGATGGAGTACAGTGACATGATCATGGCTGACTGCAGCCTCAACCTCCTGGGCTCAGGTGATCCTCCTACCTTAGCCTCCTGTGTAGCTGGGACTACAGACACATGCCACCACGCCTGGGTTATTTTTTGTATTTTCGTAGATACAGGGTTTTGCTGTGTTGCCCAGGCTGGTCTTCAACTCCTGAGCTCAGGCAATTCACCTACCTCAGCTTCCTCAAGTGCTGGGATTACAGGTACGAGCCCCTGCCCCCAGCCGGAATGCCTAAATTCGAAACCACTTTCTGCATCACCAAAGTAACTCAGCTAAAGTACGCGAGAAGTAAAATATGATTTCATATGGTATGTCATTGCCCTGCTTTCAAACATTTAATCTTAATATAATCAAATGAATGACTGGCTTACCTCCAATCTGTACAGCTCTTGAGGGACTGGGACAGAGTATGTCACTACTTGGATACATATTTGAAGAGATACTTTCATTTATGCCATGGGAAATAAGTACCAGGTACAGAAACAAAGCCTCTATCTTAGAAACAACTGATTCCAAAACTGAAAAGTGGTAAAGTCAGGAGCTCTGAGTGCTGATGAGGAAAATGAAGGCACAACAAATGCACTGCAATGTTTGTGAACAGAGAGGATATAAGCAGTCACATTCCTGGTAGTCTGTCTATGTTGTGTTATTAGCAGATCTGATCAGTACAAAAAACATTTCCAGGAAAAAGTGCTTGTTCCCTCACGTTCTTCATCAGGCAAATAAAAAGACCTCTCCCTAAGGATTTAAAGAAGAGTCTTGAAATTTGCTGTGTGATATCCTAGAACTAAATTCTACAGGACTTGCTCCTTCTCTCATTACTTAACTAAATAGTTCTTCTGATGTCCATCATTTTACAATTATGATCCAATAGCCACCCTTTGTCTCTGATAAACAATTTTGAAAGACCCTAAGAGATAATAGAAACACAAAATAAAGGTATATACAGAGGCTGCAAATGTTTTCCCCATAGATGGATAATGGAATGTTTTGAATCTATTTTTCAAGCTATTCATTTGAAAATATTTACACTCAATGCAATTTCTAGGTTGCTTCTGTGCCTTTCATTCAGTGTCTACTGCTGCTAGAAGAAGCAACAGGCTGGTGTTTTAGTCATAGGCCAGCTAGTAGCAAGAGCCCAAGAACGAAATTTCATTTACATTTGATTCTGATGACAAGTCTTTTGGGAATCATAATATTATCTTTTCCTTTATACTTTGCTTCTGTACTTATTGAATATGTGCTTCTGAGATGACAGAGAGTAGCCTAAAGGATGCTGAAGATATAAAGTAAAAAAGACAGGGTCCCTGCCCTTAAAGAACTTACAGTTTATGAAGAGATACTCAAGTAAACAGAAACTCTCAGGCAATGTAAGTGCTACTGTCTCATTATTATGAAGACACAATAGAGAAGTATTAGGTCAAGGAACATATTCCCTATTTTACAGATAACTGGTTTGGTGAGCCTAAATAATTTCTCAGTCTCTGCAATTATCTCTTGAAAGATCTATCACTTCTAAGTCTCCAGATTCCAAACTTACTACTCCTTGCACAATACCAGGCTGCCAATGTATCTGAAAATACCGACATTTTTAAGAGAAGTATGTCAGAGCAGACACAGATTGTTTTATTAGACTGGAACACTAAATGAAACACTGTAGGTTTCACTAATGATAAAAAATCGAAGCCATATGATATGAACAATGTTGATGATCAAAATGTCCAGTAGGAGATACTGATTAAATAAGAGCAATGACTCCAGATCCTGACTGTCTGTGTTAATTATCCCAGCTGTGCTACTTACTATTTGGGACACCTTTGGCAAACTGTTTAATTTATGGGTCTCAGTTTCTTAGTTTCTGGAATGGGACTAATATCAGTACCTATTTCATAGGCTGTTGTAAAAATGAAGTGAGTGTGTATATACTTGTACATATGGATGCTCATTTCCTTTTTACAACAATCTTATAGAATAGATATTTATATTGGATGTCCCATATATAGCATATAGATATATTTATATAGAGCAAACATTTGTATTAATATGTGTATACATAAACATGTATATATACAAAATGTATATGTACATACATATACACAAATACACATATTATACATATACATATTATACATATATACACATACAGTATTTATACACATATACACACATATTCCATATATGTATATTATATATACCCACATTTAATTTTTACAACACTTTCTATGTCCCAGGAATTGTTCTAAGAACTGTTTTCCATCACTCTCTACGTGCCAGGATGATTCTAAGCATTATCCATCCCCTCATACATATCCCATATTATATGTAAACATGTACATAATCTAAGTACTACATATGCAGTGTTTAAAGCACTGTCCTAAGTGTGTGGATAGTGCTCAGAACAGTTCCTGGCACACAGAAAGTGATGGCTGCTACTTTACTTAATATTTTCTACTTCCATTCAACAAATCATTATCCATCTCTTGGAAATTTCAAATAATTGTTGTAATGTGTTTAATATGACAAATATTTTGTATATGCATACGTATGTAAATCTCAAATACAAGTGTTTGCCCATTTCCAGCTTTTTGAAAATGACATCCTCTTGCACAGAGATAAATAGATAATAGAAACATTATCATTATGAAAGAATCCTTGTATTCCTTGAATTAGCCATGAGAGAAATATCCCTTAAAAAAGGGCATTTCTTGGGTCGGGTGCCAGTGGCTCACACCTGCAATCCCAGCACTTTGGGAGGCCGAGACAGGTGGATCACGAGGTCAAGAGATCGAGACCAACCTGGCCAACATCGTGAAACTCCGTCACTACTAAAAATACAAAACAATTACCTGAGCGTGGTGGCGCATGCCTGTAGTCCCAGCTACTTGGGAGGCTCAGGCAGGAGAATCACTTGAACCTGGGAGGTGGAGGTTGCAGTGAGCCGAGATTGCACCACTGCACTCCAGCCTGAGTGACAGTGTGAGACTGTGTGTCAAAAAAAATAAATAAATAAAAATAAGGGGGCATTTCTCTAAAGATTAGTGATGTTGAGTTTTATTGGCCACATAAATGTCTACTTTTGAGAAATATCTGTTCATATCCTTTGCCCACTTTTTGATGGGGTTGTTTTTTTCTTGAAAATGTTTTAGTTCCTTGTAGATGCTGAATATGAGGCCTTTGTCAGATGGGTAGATTGCAAACATTTTCTCCCATTCTGTAGGTTGCCTGTTCACTCTATGATAGTTTCTCTTGTTGTGCAGAAGCTCTTTATTTTAATTAGATCCCATTTGTCAATTTTGGCTTTTGTTGCCATTGCTTTTGGCATTTTCGTCAAGAAGTCTTTGCCCATGCCTATGTCCTGAATGGTATTGCCTAGGTTTTCTTCTAGGGTTTTTATAGTTTGAGGTCTAACATTTAAGTCTTTAATCCATCTTGAATTAATTTTTGTATAATGTGTAAGGAAGGGATCTAGTTTCAGCTTTCTACATATGTCTAGCCAGTTTTCCCAGCATCATTTATTGAATAGGAAATCCTTTCCCCATTGCTTAGTTTTGTCAGGTTTTTCGAAGATCAAATGGTTGTAGATGTTTGGCGTTATTTCTGAGGTCTCTGTTCTGTTCTGTTGGTCTATATGTCTGTTTTCCTACCAGTACCATGCTGTTTTGGTTACTGTAGCCTTGTAGAATAGTTTGAAGTCAGGGAGCATGATTCCTCTGGCTTTGTTCTTTTTTCTTAGACCATCTCATGCCAGTCAGAATGGCGATTATTAAAAAGTCAAGAAACAACAGATGCTGGTGACACTGTGGAGAAATAGGAATGATTTTACACTGTTGGTGGGAATGTAAATGAGTTCAACCATTGTGGAAGACAGTGTGGCAATTCCTCAAGGATCTAGAACCAGAAATGCCATTTGACCCAGCAATCCTATTACTAGGTATATACCCAAAGGAATCTAAATCATTCTACTATAAAGACACATGCACATGTATGTTTATTGAAGCACTATTTACAACAGCAAAGACATGTAACCAACCCAAATGCCCATCAATGATAGACTGGATAAAGAAAATATGGTACATATACAACATGGAAAACTATGCAGCCATAAAAAGGAATGAGATCATGGATGAAGCTGAAAACTATTATCCTCAACAAAATTACACAGCAACAGAAAACCAAATAGAGCATGTTCTCAGTCATAAGTGGGAGTTCAACAGTGAGAACACATGGACACAGGAAGGAGAACAACACACACCGGGGCCTGTTGGGGGAGTGGGAGGTTAGGGGAGGGAAACTAGATGACGGGTCAATAGGTGCAAGCAAAGCACCATGGCACACATACACCTATGTAACAAACTTGCACATTTTGCACAGGTATCCCGGAACTTAAAGTTAAAAACAAAAGGTAGCCTGAGGAACTAGTATTCTTAATTTTGCCAAATAATGTACTATAATTAAAGAGGAATTTATGGTATTTTAAAGTTATTTAAGGAATAGATTACTTTTAATCCTTGATTCATCCTATTTAGAATCCTGTTTTTGATGGTAGCTTTAGCAGATGCTTGGAAACACTTAAAGGCTAGAAGGAAAGACATATCAGTGCTTTTACAGGTCATTCCTAAAGGCTAGGTATATCTAGCCTCCCTCGCAAGCTAATTTTGATACCTTATGGATAAATTTGTCCAAACTTCAAAATTTCCTTTATTCTAATTATAATGTGGAAATAATTGCACAACTCTATACATTTACTTAAAATCATTAAATTTTACACTTAAAAGAAGTGTATTTTAGGGTATATAAATTATACTTTAATAAAGCTGCTTAGTCCTCTAAGTTTATTATTTTTAGAGTGAAATAGATGAACTTCGTTTCACTGTCTTAATCCAGGAGAAATCTTAATGATTTAGTTAAGAATAGGGCTTTTAAAAATGTGAACTGTTTTAAGACACTGAAATCCCTTTACCTACATGAAAATAGATAGGGGTTTTAAACATGTACAGATGTGAAAATGATCTGGGGGAATTTCAACACAAACAGATTAAAGACTCTTTCATATCATCACTGACACCTGCAAGGTTTAATTAAGCTGAAAGTCACCAACTTCTCCTCAAAATGCTGACTGGTTGCTTGTTAATTAGTTGCTTTTCTCATTGATTAGCAACTTATGCAATACCCTGTTATAAATGGCTGTAATGCTTGCTTTGTTTCAGAGCCTAATTAATATGATACAGACTATTTAACAATTGTGTCCTTGTTTGATTTATGAAGCAAATGCAGAGAATTTTATTGCTAACCCAAAACAGTGATGTGCAAAAACAAATTTTCAAAGCAAGCCAAAGCTAATAATATAAAACTTTCTTTGTCTTCTAGGGAAACTTTGATGAAATGAGCCATCACTGCTTGTCATGAACTATCAATTAATTTCTGAGCAATTGTGTTGTCAACAAATCTTCAAGACAAATGTTTCAATAAATAAGTACCCATCAATTCTCAGTTCTCCAAATTATACTTTAGAAGGCTCTGTGGAATTAATTAAAACAACTGTGTGGGCACTTCTTTGCTTTTTTATGTGCAGATGACTACCAAATCTCTATCTCCAGGCCTTGTCTCTTCCTGGAACTCAAGGCTGATGTATCCAACTGTTTATTTGGCATCTCTACAAGGATGTCTGACAGGCATCTCTATTTCAATAGGACCAAAACAGAACTCTCAATTCTGCCTGCTATCTCTCCTCAATGAACCTGTTTCTTACCCATCTCAGAAAAAAATTCACCGTCCATGCCATAGCTCAAGCCAAAAGTTTAAAAGTTAACCCTGTTCTCTTATTTCCTCACTCCCTCCATCCTATCTCACAAACATCCTGAATCTGTTCAATTTTTGTACATTTCACTACATCGCTTTGGTCTTTCCCACCATCACCTCTCATCTGGACAACAGCCTAACTGTACTTCAATTGTTTTCCTACAATATTGTTCCCATACCTTATCCAGTGTGTTACCTTGTCACTTTCTGATCAAGTGGATCTTTCCAATGACTTGCCACTATATCCAGAATCAAAATCAATCCTTTTCACCTGGATTACAAAATCTCACATTATTTAGTCTTCGTATACCTCTCTGACCTCATCTTACTCTTTCCCACTTGCTGGCTACATTTCAAGCTTATTCCCACCTGAGGGTCTTTGCACCAACTATTTACAATGCTTAGAATATACTTCTCTGGTGTTTCCATGGTGGCTCCTTGTTGTCATTTAGATTTCAGCTTAAACTCCTCAGAGAGGAGTTTAAGTCCTCAGAGAGGACTTTCCTGACCCCTGAAGTAGTTACCCACTGGCCTGCTCTCACACGCTCTTCAGTATCTCACTTTTTTTTTGTTGTTGACTTCTCTGATTATTCTATTTTTTTTCTCACAATAGAATGTTAGCTCTTTGAGAAAAGGTACTTTATCAGTCTCATTCATTACTCTACCCACAAAGGTTAGAACAGTGTTCAGCACACAGAAGGTACTCAGTATTTGTGGATTGAGTATCTGAATGTAGGGATAGATTTGGTGAGGTTTATTCAATGTAGAGCAGAAAGAAACTCTACGCTGATTTGCCTTAGAAACAAACAAACAAACAAACATTTAAGCTGTTGATCAAACTTTTATAGCACCCAATCAGGTTCTCTATCCAAGCTTAAAACAAATGCTTATGATACATCTGATAGTGATAACTGGTAAACTAAGGCTAATATTGATATTAGAGTTGAGTCTTGTCTTTTCTGTGAATTATAGTGTAACACTGATCATATAGCAAAACTTGGAGTCAAAATTAGCCCTACAAAAAGTCCTTATATTTCCCATAAAGTAAAATATACATGGTTTTATGTATACCATCTTATAAAGTAATATGAATGTATAAATGTGAAATACAAATAGTGCTTTACAGTATATTAATGAACAAATATGTTGCAACACCTACCTAATCAATATTTAATCTCTTTTCTTTTTTTTCTATTGGAATCCAAAATTTTCCTTTGGCCATGTGCATCATAGAAGATGGGCCCATCCACAAGCCTACGGTTGAATCATGATTGATCTAAGTAAATGATCATGATACCATTTTCCTTGCCAGGAATTGGTTTGGCTATGTGATGTCATTCTTGCTAATGAGAAGTGAGAAGAAATAGTTGGGGGAGATTTTAGGAAAAGAGGTCATCATTAATAAAATACATGGAAATAAATAGAACTTTTTCCTCTGAACAGGGAGTCTGCACATGTGCTTAGAACTATGGAAAATATCTTAAGTAAAACTAAGTTGCCACTCTCAGGGTAACAAATTTATGATAAAATGAAAATCTTAGTTCACTGATGATGTATTGCACCACCAATAAGCAGACAAAGCCCCTGGCACAACATATAAGAAATACTTCTACAACATTGTGTCCTTAAATGTAATGCTCACAAGCAGCACCCTAAGATGCTTCCTCCAGTCATGAATGGAATAAAAAAGAGATCTACTAAGTGATTCACTTCTTCTATCTCCAGGTCACTAAGGCTAACACTCTTGGGGTGAAAGAGTGTGAGAAATTGCTGATGCCATTTAAGTTGTTATATCCTCCTATTTCCTTTCATTTTAAGTTTGCATAGTTGAATTTGACAAAATTAAATGCCTATATGTTGGCATATTACCCTACTTTCTTCTGTAATAAAGACATCATGAAGAACTTGTTGATTTCTTTCAAGAGTAAGAAATAAGATATGTAGAAATGCAGCTCATCACATGAAACTCCTAATTCAAATAATCAAAATATATTTTATCTACATTATTCTACCTGGCTAAAAGCAGTATCTTCCTCACTGAATTCTCACAGTGATAATAATGGACTTTACCTTGTGAAACCAATATTAGTGTATGTTGTATCTTGACTTCAAAACTTCTGCAAAAACAACTGTGTGTGTTCCAATTCACATGCACACACGGTCCCCAACACGCATTCAGTAAAAATTGTACTTCAAGTACCCATACAACCATTCTGTTTCTAAGTTTCTGCACAGTATTCAATAAGCTACATGAGGTATTCAGCACTTTATTATAAAATAGGCTTTATGTTAGATGATTTTGACCAACTATAGGCTAATGTAAGTGATCTCAGTATGTTTAAGGTAGGCTGGGCTATGCTATGACATTTGGTTCGGTTAGCTGTATTAAATGCAATTTCTGACTTACTATATTTTTAACTTATGATGGGTTTATTGGAATGTAACCCTGTTGTAAGTCGAAAAGTATCTCTGTCTCTCTGTTGGGTGTGTGTGTGTGTGCGTGTGTGTGTATATATATATAGATATAAAAAAAAACCTGGTTACATTAAGTTGAATAATAGATTTTTCTTGGAAAGCATGTGTTATTTTTAGCCATTAAAATGTTACCATCTGAGAATATTTAGTAAGAATCTTCATGAATGTAGCTTTATAATACTCTATCTCTTACATATCCTGAATAAAACTAGGCCACCTAGTAGTGTATCTCACCATAAGTTTATTGCACTCAAAAGAAATATTCATCCAACATTTAAAAAAGTGATTAAAAATTATATAGCCACCTGTATAAGAGATGCCACAGGGCAATTCATTATACAACAGAGAGACAAAACATCTTAGCTAGTCTCCTCACCAACCTCTATTCCCCAAATGTTCAAGACAGTTCCTTTAAAATTTGTTGTTCTCATCCTTGTTCTCTGCTTCTGCCTCCATTGACCCTTGCAGCTTCCTTCTCACTGTATTCCATCCATGCATTTGGTATTGGCACAAGTCAAAGCCAGGTGGACACCAGGTAACCCAGGAAAAACGGGAAAGAGAGGAATGGTGTGAACATATCTAAGTCACATTTATTTTTGGACCTCACAAAGTGAATTCACACAACGGCTCTCCCAAGCAGATACTATCACCCAGAGGCTACTTAGCTTTCCCTATAATCCTGCAGTTTAGGCTGAGGAAGGCGATGTTACTCTCCTTGGCCCATCACCTTTACCTGCCCTTCCCTCTGTCCCATGGCTATCACCACCCCTGAAAGAGTCTTGTCTGTGATTAAGACATTTTTAACAGTTTTTTGTTTGTTTGTTTGTTTCTGTTTCTTTCTTTTTCTTTTTTTTTGGCGGGGGGGCCCAGGTGCTGTGAGTACTTTTGCCCTCGAAACGTTCTAGTTTTTATGAGTTGAAAGGCTCCACTCATAGCAGGTGCTATTTGATTGTTTAATAAATGTTCCAACAAAATAGAGGCGAAGAGTTTGAAGTCCATCACTTTGAATCAATGTAACTTGCCTACATACCTTTAACTTTGCCTATAACATCTGTAAAATGGAGACAGCAACAATATCTATTGAAAATAGTCATCATCTGAATCCAGCGAGATAATACATATAAAGCATGTTATAATGCAAGTATTGTTATAAGATGTATTGTTACATGAAAACAACTCTGGCAAAAAAGAGAAAATTGTTTACTTATCTTTAAATCATCAGTGAAATTTAAGTACCCATTTTAGGTCAAGTAACTCCCTGCATTGTATACTTGAAAAAGTATCTCCCCCAAGTTACTAGTAGAAAACTGTGTCCATTTCTTTTTGGCAATGGAAAACCCCACCGTATTCTCAGACAATACACTCTGAAAATACTCACAATGACAGCCCTTTTGCTTGGCTGCATGTTTATAGGTTTTAAATTTTCTGATATTAGTCATATGAGACACCTATTAATTTTCTCAAACTAATACAAATAAAAAAAAAACATTTCCATGGTCTCTTCTCTACCTAGAATTTACTGTGATAACAAGAATTTGTGCATTTATAGCACATTAACCCACCTCCATAATGGCAAAATGCACAAAGTGTAAGGTGTTATAAAACAACACGTTGTCATTTGTCATGAGTTTCTACACAGGCTGAAATGTGACTCAGTGGAAATAGTTGCACAAATGGTGAGGGTGCTACCAAGAGATGAAGAGATGTCAGGACTGATTGAATCATCTTAGAAGGCCACAGGTTTAAAGTTTATCACATGTAGCAAAAGCTATTTAAAAACAGAGGTTTCGCCGGGCGCGGTGCCTCAAGCCTGTAATCCCAGCACTTTGGGAGGCCGAGACGGGCGGATCACTAGGTCAGGAGATCGAGACCATCCTGGTGAACACGGTGAAACCCCGTCTCTACTAAAAAATACAAAAAACTAGCCGGGCGAGGCGGCGGGCGCCTGTAGTCCCAGCTACTCGGGAGGCTGAGGCAGGAGAATGGCATAAACCCGGGGGGCGGAGCTTGCAGTGAGCTGAAATCCG
Organism: Macaca mulatta; assembly: GCF_049350105.2. Classification (NCBI taxonomy): domain Eukaryota; kingdom Metazoa; phylum Chordata; class Mammalia; order Primates; family Cercopithecidae; genus Macaca; species Macaca mulatta. The sequence continues at coordinate 141,357,772 of NC_133407.1, read as the reverse complement.
GCCACTGCACTCCAGCCCGGGCAACAGAGCCAGACTCCGTCTCAAAAAAAAAAAAAAAAAAACAAAAAACAAAAAACAAAAAACAGAGGTTTCTAAAGACTTAGAAAAAGTGTTTGCAGGATGGCAACCAAAGAAATAAAATTATCCCATTATACAAACAAGAACCAAGCTATCAGAGATGCTCTTAAACATTTCGAGTTTTTTCTTAAGAGAAGATTATAATAATTTCAAGAATGGAAGTGAGCAAAGTTCACAAGATGATCTTAATAATATTTTAATAATATCTTAACTTATACTATGATGAAAAATAAAATAGAATGGGAGTGATAGACAATATGGAATGAGTGTTTTGTAAAACCTGGCATTTTGTATTTACTTGTAATACAGATACTTTAACCAGTCAACAGACAGTTAATTACTTACCATGCGCAGGCACTGTGCTAGGGAGAGAGAGAGAAATCAATAAGATATCCTCTCTAACCTCAAAGGGACAAAGATAAAAGCTACTTTTATTTGGTAATTGTATTCAAAATTAAGGTGAAGAAAATAAAGTTTTCTGCTAATGAAATCAATGACATTTGTTTAATGAAACAAAATGCTATATATAAAGTTGTACAAATCAAAAATACCTCTTTATTGATAGTAAAAAAGAATTTATTTGAAAACTATAAAATTGAATTTTTAAATGAAAAATATGGAATTTTAATTATAGGTACCTTAGGTGCTACCCAAACTACCCTAGAAAGACGTTTTATGACACTGAATTTTTCAAGTCCCAAAGGTATATTTTCTTTATAGAAGTTCAAAGAGAAGAAACTAAAACACATGTTTAAGCCATAATGTTTCATTAACTTCAGAGATAAGTTAGAGAGCTAGCCTACTAAACATACTGCTTTTGAGAACTACCTATATTTTAGAAGTACAAATAGTTGTTTCATTGTTCGGGATTCCATATTAAATCTCTCTTAGCCCATTCCTGCTGCTATAACAAAATACCTGAAGCTGGGTAATTTATAAACAACATGAATTTATTTCTCACAGTTATGGAGGCTGGGAAGTCCAGGATAAAGGTGCCAGCAAATTCGGGTCTGGTGAGGGCCCACTCACTGCTTCCAAGGTGGCACCTTGAATACTGTGTCCTCACATGGTGAAAGCAGAAGGGCAAAGGGTCCTAAGCTAGTTTCCTCCAATCCATTTCTAAGGTGCTAATCCATTCACGAGGGCATATCCTTCATGACTTAGTAACTTTCCAAAAGGCCACACTGTTTAATATCGCCACAATGGGGATTACATTTCAACACAAATTCTGGAGGGGACACATTGAAACCACAGCAATATCTATCAGCACATGAAGCATATGTGTTAACATTTATTCTCTAAGAAAGCCTTGTAGAAAAATCAGTGTTTCCACAGAGTGGCTGAAGTATTAGGGTTTTAAAAAAATTCTGTTGTTGATTATCCTTTCTCTAGACAGGATGAAAGGAGAACAAGACCAGACTCTTCACAGACTGTAAGCATCATCAGGCATGCCCCTCTCTAGAGAGAATATTTGGCCTATGAAATCTCCCAGTAGTGGAAGAACAGAAAAATCAAACAGTTCATGCCATAACTTCCTTTTCTATTCATTACACTCAAACAAATGCAGTTTTTAAAAAGAGCCAAGGGGCGGGGCGCACTTGCTCACACTGGTAATCCCAGGACTCTGGGAGGCCAGGCCAAGACTGGTGGATCACGAGGTCAGGAGTTTGAGATCAGCCTGGTCAACATGGTGAAACCCCATCTCTACTAAAAAGACAAAAAATTAGCCAGGCTTGGTGGCATGTGCCTGTAATACCAGCTACTTGGGAAGCTGAGACAGGAAAATTGCTTGAACCTGTGAGGCGGAGGTTGCAGTAAGCTGAGATCATTGCACCAGACTCTATCTGGGGAGAGGGGAAGGAAGAGCCTAGGGTTTCTTTTCTTTTCTTTACTTTTTTTAAAAGAGACAGGTTCTCACTCTGTTGCCCAGACTGTAGTGCAGTGGAATAATCATTGTTCATTGTAGCTTCAAATTCCTGGGCTCTAGTGATCTCCTCACCTCAGCCTCCTGAGTAGCTCGGACGGCAGGTGCATGCCACCACTCCTGGCAAAAGAGCCTAATATTAATAGTACTCAATTCAAGTTGTTCATGTAAGTGACTTGGGCACCTGGGATAATTCTTTTTCTCTGCCTCAGATTTCTCCAACTTGGAGCACACATGTTTATCTGGGTTGATTTAACAACTGTATCAGTACATCGTGCGGTCTTTAAGGTAGCTGAAACAATGCCTCCAATTTCACTGCATTCAATTTATTTCAGTCCCTTGGTTAGATCTTACAATAAATTCCTGTGATCTCATTGAAGAGTCAATCTAAAAGTCAAAAATTAAGCATCACACCTAAAGATGATTCAGCCAATCACAAGAAAAAAACAATTTAATGGTGTGACTAGATGTTAAAAGCCACCCATAAAACCATAGAAGTGATCAAATACAGCTTGTAGGAAGAACTATAAAAGACATTTTTTTATTATATGATATTTTAAATTATTAAATATTTCTATCATATGGAAAAATTCATAAATTGATACCCTATGTAGTCAAAAGTCAGACATAATAGATGAGAACATTTTACAGATTAGTTAAAAACATATGTATCTATTTTTTAATATAGCATTTAAAAAGGGCAGATTCAACTAGGTCCTCTTTTCTCTCTTCTATCTGCTTTTATTCACAGAAGTTTTCTGAAATGTTTATGTATCATTACCATGTTTTTATACTGTATTAGCCATTAGTTGTGTGTGTGTGTGTGTGTGTGTGTATGCATATGTATATACACATGTATTATTTTGGTATTTCTAAAATATATGTAAAGAGCATTACACTACATTTCTATATCCTTTTGAAATTTTTTATTTTCACTTTACATTTTTGCAGTTATTGATACACATAGATTTAATTCAGTTACTTTATTATGCAGCATTCCATTATACGAATAAACAGATTATTTATTCATTCCCTTTTTGTATGGACAGTTAGGTTGCTTCTACCATTTTGGATGCCTCAGTGAACATCCCAGTAATGTGTCTTGTGTATATGCACCTGCTTTCCTAGGGCATATATCTAGAATTATCATGGTTGGATTGTAGGTAGGACATATTCAACTTCAGTGGAATGTTCAAATTGCTCTGCAATATGACTATAATAATTTCTACTCTTTTCTTTATTCATATGACTGTTTCTAGCAAAAAAAAACAGACATAGTTTAAACCAGATGCCAATAGAAGGCGGCCTTGGAAGAATGTAGCAGTCACCAAGTCCATCAAATTTACTCAAGAAGAGAAGCAGAAATGTATCAAGAAAGAAGATTAAATGTGTCCTGAAAACCTGGGGATAGGAGATTGTGGAAGCAAAACACAAGGACATCACAGTCAGGAGCCAAGGGAAAAAGAATAGAGCTAGCATCTGTAAAGCTCATGGGTCTGGAGATCTGAAGTCTCTGAAGTCATCATTTTTAACCAACACCAATACAGCCATGAGGCAAAGGAAAAGTTTAGGCTTTACTCACTATCCTCCATTTAAATGGTAAGTATGTATTAAATATTCAGAAAAACTTTCACTGAAATGGACCATATGCTTTTAAAGATACAGAGATTAAAGACGGAAACCACAGCTATTTGGGAAGTCTTCTGTGAATCATTTCATTCCCTGAGACTGCTGATGAACAAGCAGTGGTGGGAGCATGGAGGGGCAAATATTTATTTCACTTTAAAAACAAAACCAATATCAGCTTGTTGTGTTCAGATAAGGAAAGCATGTGGAATTAGTCACAACACAATAGCTTCCTAAATGCTTTCATTGTCAAAGTCCTCTTAAAACTCATTATCCACCCAGCAGTCACTGTGAGTTATTTTATTTTATTTTAAGTTCCGGGATACATGTGCAGGATGTGCAGGTTTGTTATGTAGGTAAACGTGTGCCATAATGGTTTGCTGCACCTATCAACCCATCACCTAAGTATTAAGCTGAGCATGCATTAGCTATTTTTCCTGATGCTCTCCCTCGCCTGCACCCCCTGCCCTACCACAGGCTCCAGTGTATATTGTTCCCCTCCCTGTATCAAAGACAAGTTAGGTTATATTGTTCTCTATTTGAAACCTTACAATAACTTCTTATTGCCAAGGAATTATGATAATCTAAAATTCTTCCCTGGCCTGCCAAGCCCAGTGTGATCTGGTCCATACTGACCTCCCTATCAATACAGAACCACTTTGTCCCCCAATTCAATGTTTAAACTGCAATGACATATCTTCCCCTATTAGCCAAGCCTTAGGATCCTTGCACTACACGTCTGTCTGCCTCAAGTGCTCCCCCACCAAATCCCCCTGCTTCTCCATTCCTTCACATCTGAGTCCTCTTGGCTCAGACCTTAGCTCCCCAAGGCCTTGCCTGTCCAATGTAGCCACTTACATCATTCACATGCCCTTGATGAAATTTTCTTTCTAGTACAAACTACTGTTAATTATCATACTAAAATTATTTTTCAAATTATTTATCATTTGGCTTCCTTAACTTGAATTCACCATCATGAAAATCCAACTGCTGTAACCCCAACTGTGGAACAGCACTAGCATCTGACAGGACATCAGTTGTTTCTGTGTTATAAATGAATGGCATCTATATAGTAATAATTACTATGGTAAACTCACATCTCTCATTCAATCCATTCATAAATCTGATAGCTCCACCTTCAAAATGCATCCAGGATCCAGCATGTCTCCCAATCTCTACCTCCATCACTTGGGTCAAAGCCATCATTATCTTACATCGATTGCTGCAGCAGCTGCCCAGCTGTGCTCCTACTTCCATCACTGCCGCCCTATAGATTATTCTCCACAAAGAAGCCAGAGAAAATTTAGATCATATGACGCTCCTTTGTCTAAAACTCTACAATGCTTCCCAACTCATTCAGAAAAAAAAAAAGAAATCCAAAGTCCTTACCTTGCCTACAGGGCTCTCCCCGCATGATCTGACACCTTGCCTTCTCTCTGATCCCTTCTCCCACCTCCTCACACTGTCCTCACTCACTGCACTCCAGATATCCTGGTCTCTCTGCTTCTCAAAATGCTTTGCAGAGAGCTGGGCATGGTGGCTCATGCCTGTAATCCCAACTCGGGAACACTTTAGACCAGGAGTTCAAAACCAGCCTCGTCAACATAGCAATAACTTGTCCCTAAGAAAATAAAATATTAGACAGGCATGGTGTGCATCCCTGGAGTCCTAGCATTTGGGAACTGAGATGGAAGCACCACTTGAGCTCAGCAGTTCGAGGCTGCCATGAACTATGATGACATTACCGCACTCTAGCCTGGGTGACAGAGTGAGAATCTGTCTCTAAATAAATTTTTAAAAAGCCCAGCAGAACAGTTATGCAAAATATTAATAAGTTCTGGAGACCTCCCCTATAATATAAGGCATATGATTAACAATACTGTACTATTTACCTAAAAATGTATGGAGAGGGTAGATCTTATGTTTCCTTTCTTGGCTTTTACTATAAAAGGAAATCAAAGCAAAATAAAAACAACAAAAAGGAGGCAGGAGAAAACTTATGGAGGTGATGAATAAGTTTACGGCATCGATTGTGATAAACATTTCATGGGTGTATTCTTATCTCTAGACACATCAAGTTGTATATTTGAAATATGTACAGCTTTTTATATGTCAATCATACCTCAGTAAAGTAGTTTAAAAATGCCAATGAGAATCCTGCCTAGGACTCTGCATTTCCTCTATCATCTAGAAAGCTTTACCTACTGATACTCATATATTATTTACCTCCTTTTCTTAAGTTTTCCTTGAAACAAATCTGCCTTACTTTATTCTTCCTCTTAGCACTTTTTACCACCTGAAATATTACATAGATATGTATCTATTTTGCTTATTGTCAATCCAACTGAATATAAGACCTGGGAGATCCGCCTTACCTATTTTTGCTTTCTGCAATGTCTCCAAAGAGTAGCTGGTACCTTACATAGAAGGAGCTGAAAAGTATCTGTTGCATAAATGAAAAAACATCTTTCCTCTGGTGTCTAGGATACACAAAAGTTCAGAGGAGGGTCACAGGAAGAGGCATCAAGTCAGGGAAATCCTCCACATTAAAAAAAAATGAACAGATTAGAATAATGAAGCTCAGATACACTAAAAGATTTATACAAAAACGCATGGTGTGGTTGTCATTAGTGATGTCTCTCTGGATGTATGCTAGAATCCTACTTTCTTTTTCTTTGACCATGTGTCTTACTCTGGCAGATGAAATGTGACAGAAATTATGTCTCACTTCCAAGTGGAAATGTTAAGAGCCTGTATGATTTGCCACATTTCCCTTTCCATTCTCGACGGTGTTTGAAGCAGGCATTGACAGAAAGCCTCCATCAGCCTAGGTCTCTGAATGACCCGTGGGCAGAGGCCTTCTACCTATTCACCTTGGATAATGCGGTGTGAGTCAAACATACACATGTGCAGTACTATGCCACCAAAATTTCAGACAGGGTTTTTACTGTAGCACAACTAAACCATGTTGTGTATCCTGGCTGATTCACAAAGCTATTAGGTAGAAGAGCTGAAACACACATCTCTGTTTTCTTTCTATCATACTAAGCTGCCCCATGACATTAGATAGAGCTTTGTTAAAGAAGTAATAGACCAGCCCATAATGGGCTGTTTTTATTCCATTGGAGTTCTCATATGCACTTCACTTTGTTTTCAAGGATAAGAAATTAGGCAAAAAGTCTTTAAGCCATATGACATGAAATATAAGTCATTAATCAAAAGTTTCTGAATTAATATTTAGAAACTACAATTTCTTCTATTTATATGCTCATTCTTTTTATTTACCTAATCCATTTTATTCAGACACTTTAATCAGCAGACTGCCAGCATTATTTTCTGTAGGATTTTGTTTCTGTAAAGATTTGATTATCTGCTTCTCTCACCACAGAAAAATATCAATAAACCAGCACTTCCATAATGTTACAAGAGACTGACAATTTCTAATGATTTTCCCACACTAGGAAATCCTAAAGTACATTCTGAGTCAATGATAAAATTTCATGTTGTATATTTTCAATATCAAGAAATACACTGAATTTCAAATCTCATTAGTCTTCTATGTTTGGCATATGGGAAAAATCATTTATTATTTAATTCACCTAAAACATCATTCCCTAATCACATAGAGTAGCAGCAACTTTGTTCCATCCTAACTGAAAAAAAGCAAAATTCTCTGACAATTTTTTTTTTTTTGGCAGAAAAATTGAGAGGCACAGAAAAATGAGAAAATACTCAACAATTTCAAAATATATCTTAACAACAAATTATAGTCAAGTAAGTGAAGAAAAAATTTCTTCTCATAATTGTATTTACTAAGCCACCTAAGCCACCCTGAGAGTTAAACTTTCAAACAGTTCATTCAGTTGCCTTAATACAATAGGAAACACTCTAATATCTGCTCACTCGAACCCCACTTAAGCCTTGCTTTTTATCAAAGCTGAGAATTAAGAAAGCACATTCAGTGGGCAAATGTTGTACTTGCTAAGGAAGATAACTTGTATTTTCGTTTTCTCTGCTTCTTCACATATTATTACCATATAATGCTTGTAATCCTTGGGTGAACTGAAGCTATCTATTCATAAGAATTCCATAAACCATTGGCAGCTTGATGGGGATGGCAATGAATCTATAAATCACCTTGGGCAGTATGGCCATTTTCACGATATTGATTCTTCCTATCCATGAGCATGGAATGTTCTTCCATTTGTTTGTGTCCTCTTTTATTTCCTTGAGCAGTGGTTTGTAGTTGTCCTTGAAGAAGTCCTTCACATCCCTTGTAAGTTGGATTCCTAGGTATTTTATTCTCTTTGAAGCAATTGTGAATGGGAGTTCACTCATGAGTTGGCCCACTGTCCGTTGTTGGTGTATAGGTGTATATGCTTGTGATTTTTGCACATTGATTTTGTATCCTAAGACTTTGCTGAAGTTGCTTATCAGCTTAAGGAGATTTTGGGCTGAGACGATGGGGTTTTCTAAATATACAATCATGTCATCTGCAAACAGGGACAATTTGACTTCCTCTTTTCCTAATTGAATACCCTTTATTTCTTTCTCCTGCCTGATTGCCCTGGCCAGAACTTCCAACACTATGTTAAATAGGAGTGGTGAGAGAAGGCATCCCTGTCTTGTGCCAGTTTTCAAAGGGAATGCTTCCAGTTTTTGCCCACTCAATATGATCTTGGTTGTGGGTTTGTCATAAATAGCTCTTATTATTTTGAGATACATCCCATCAATACCTAGTTTATTGAGAGTTTCTAGCATGAAGAGCTGTTGAATTTTGTCAAAGGCCTTTTCTGCATCTATTGAGGTAATCATGTGGTTTTTGTTTTTGGTTCGGTTTATATGATGGATTACGATTATTGATTTGCATATGTTGAACAAGCTTTGCATCCCAGGGATGAAGCCAACTTGATCGTGGTGGATAAGCTTTTTGATGTGCTGCTAAATTTGGTTTGCCACTATTTTATTGAGGATTTCTGCATTGATGTTCACCAGGGATATTGGTGTAAAATTATCTTTTTTTTTTGTTGTGTCTCTGCCAGGCTTTGGTATCAGGATGATGTTGACTTTCTTCACAGAATTGGAAAAAAACTACTTTAAAGTTCATATGGAACCAAAAAAGAGCCCTCCTTGCCAAGACAATCCTAAGCCAAAAGAACAAAGCTGGAAGGATCATGCTACCTGATTTCAAACTATACTACAAGGCTATAGTAACCAAAATAGCATGGTACTGGTACCAAAACAGATATATAGACCAATAGAACAGAACAGAGCCCTCAGAAATAATAACACACATCTACAACCATCTGATCTTTGACAAATGTGACAAAAACAAGGAATGGGGAAAGGATTCCCTTTTTAATAAATGGTGCTGGGAAAACTGGCTAGCCATATGGAGAAAACTGAAACTGGATCCCTTCCTTACACCTTATACAAAAATTAATTCAAGATGTATTAAAGACTTAAATGTTAGACCTAAAACTATAAAACCCTAGAAGAAAACTTAGGCAATACCATTCAGGATGTAGGCATGGGCAAAGACTTCATGACTAAAACACCAAAAGCAATGGCAACAAAAGCCGAAATTGACAGATGGGATCTAATTAAACTAAGGAGCTTCTGCACAGCAAAAAACAAAACAAAACTAAAAAACTACCATCAGAGTGAACAGGCAACCTACAGAATGGGAGAAAATTTTCACAATCTATCCATCTGACAAAGGCCTAATATTCAGCATCTACAAGGAACTTAAACAAATTTTCAAGAAAAAAATCAAGCAACGCCATCAAAAAGTGCGCAAAGGATATGAACAGACATTTCTTAAGAGAAAACACTTATACAGCCAACAGAAACATGAAAAAATGCTCATCATCACTGGTCATCAGAGAAATGCAAATCAAAACCACAATGAGATACCATCTCACACCAGTTAGAATGGCAATCATTAAAAAGTCAGGAAACAACAGGTGCTGGAGAGCATGTGGAGAAATAGAAACGCTTTTACACTGTTGGTGGGACTGTAAACTAGTTCAACCATTGTGGAAGACAGTGTGGCAATTCCTCAAGGATCTAGAACTAGAAATACCATTTGACCCAGCCATCCCATTACTGCATATATACCCAAAGGATTATAAATCATGCTACTATAAAGATACATGCAGATGCATGTTTACAGCGGCACTATTCACAATAGCAAAGACTTGGAACCAACCCAAATGTCCATTAGTGATAGACTGGATTAAGAAAATGTGGCACATATACACCATGGAATACTATGCAGCCATAAAAAAGGATGAGTTCATGTCCTTTGTAGGGACATGGATGAAGCTAGAAACCATCATTCTGAGCAAACTATTGCAAGGACAGAAAACCAAACACCACATGCTCTCACTCATAGGTGGGAATTGAACAATGAGAACACTTGGACACAGGGTGGGAAACATCACACACTGGGGCCTGACATGCAGTGGGGTAGGGGGTAGGGGTAGCATTAGGAGATATGCCTAATGTAAATGACGAGTTAATGGGTGCAGCACACCAACATGACACATGTATACAAATATAACAAACCTGCACATTGTGCACAAGTACCGTAGAACTTAAAGTATGAAAAACAAAATCTAAGCTGCACTCCAAGGTCTAACAATCATATAATCAGAGCCCCAGAAAGAGAGGAGAGAGTAGTTTCGGGCAAAATGGTATTTGAATAAACACTGGACTAAATTAAAAAAAAAAAACCCAACACTGAATGTTTACGAATCCAAAACTCTTGCCCTTTATTGATCAAATAAAGAATTTTTTGGCAAAAAAAAAAAAAGACTTCCATAAACCAAAATAGAGTTGGAGTAGTATCCCCAAATGAAGATTGAACATTTTTGTCACTTGAGGAACAGAGAGCTCAAAACTTAAATAAAGAAGATAGTTTTGACTCTTGCTAATAAGTAACTCAAGCTTCAGGCAACAAAGAACCTCATCCAATTCATACCCAATGCTTCTTTCTCCATCTAATTCCCTCAGGAACCTGATCTCTTCTAGAGAATTGACAAAAATACACTCTCTAATGCAATAATGAATAATGCTGATGTAATTTCCTCTAAGGAATTAGTTTCTCTGACTGTTTAGCTAGGGATTCTCTGGCGTTACAAACTTTTAACAAGAGAAGTCTGATAAAGGCTACAAATCATTCTACAAAAGATAGCCATAATACAGAAACTGATGTAAGCTACACTCTGAGCCGTCAGATGGGCTCTCTGAATATCTTCTGTCTTCTGACTGTGTACAATAAAATCACACAAGGGGCTTGTTACTCACCATCACCTTTATAGTTCAAAAGAAGGTTTAGTTTAAGCAAACAAAAAGGATGAAAAAAAGGCGTCAGAATAAAGGGTCCACACATTTAGGCCCTAAATAAAATAAATTCTAAATTTATTTTAAATTTAGAAAAATAAATCTCCAAGGATTGGAGATGGCAATGGTACATGTTGGTCAACAGCTCAGATTCTGGATTCAGATATACTAGTTTTAAGTTCTTTCTTCACCATTTACCAGCTCTATGATCTTGAGAAATCATTTAAATTCTATAAGCCTCAGTTTTGTCATCCTTAAAACTGTGATAGAATGGAACCTATAACTACTAACATTGCCAAGGGGTGGCTCAGGAGGGTTTTGGCTAAACCTCCAACTCTATACTCCATGGTCCCTACATGTGGATACCCGCTAATCTCTGAAATAAACTACCCCCAATCTCTGAAATAAACAACATACATGTCCCAGTCTTACCTAGAGTGTTGCTATTTTTAATGATCTATAAGGTATACACCAAGCTACATGCGTTGAGCACATAATACTCAACATATGTCAGTTATGACTCATAATGTATTCTGTTGTATAGATGTTAGCTTATTTTCCTTAGATCAGAAATTATTTTAAAACCAGTAAAAAATAAAAATCTTCTCCTATTTGAAAATGCCCTTTAAATAGGAAAAGTTACCATTAGTAACAGCTTGAGGCAATTTGTTCAGCCACAAAACCAAGAGAGTGGATCTTTATTACCCCTTTCATGTACATATGTTGGGGCGACATTTGTACAAATGCCATGGTTCTACATGCACAAATAAACACATCAACTAACTGAACTGATTTGCAAAGACTTAGCTGCTGGCAGCCCTTTATATTTTTTGCTTTTAGTTTCTAATTCTACTGAATTTCTATTACGGCTACACAAGTTTCCTTATATTTTTGAATTATGATGTAAAAGTGGTCTACATAAAATCAAGGAAAGAGTACTGGCTTCATTGCAGTTCAAGTACCATATTAAAATATATATATATATATATATATATATATATATATATATATATATGTGAATGTGTGCAAAAGTACACACTCACATATACCCTAAATTCAATTCTATATTGAAGCATCAAATTGAAATTGGTTCCTGAAAATTCCAATCCTTGCTGATTAGAATATTGAGAGAGAGAGTTTGCTTTGATTTTTTCCTCTTTACTCTCTAAAGCATTTTCTCCCTAAAATACACCAGAAACTTCTCATATAATAAGGGCAAGATGATTGAGAGTATGCAACTGTACTTGCTAATACCACTGCAATTTACAGAGTATGGAACTACTCAGACCTCCTAACATTGCCAACTGGGCTCAGTGATAGGACTAACAAGGTTGTTCACTTCCACAGCAAGTAAAAATTAAAATTGGAGGAGCAATCATGTTTGATACTGGGGGTCAGTAAAGGAAGTCGGAAGAAAGGCAATAAGATGCTGCCAGGCTTGAAGCAACTGCTGAATTCAGAGTGTGTTGCAACCTCAAAATAGCCCGGTAAGGGAAGGTTGCAAAAGAGAATTACAAAAATCAATTCTTGAGGAAACCAAGGCATGAATAAAAATTTCAGCAGCTGCCTGGTTAGAAACTGATAGATGCAAAAAAGTTCATTAGGTAGGGAAAAAGAAGAAGAAAAACTGACAATTTTAATACAGTATTTTCTTCCTCCTACGTAAAGATTGTTCAAACGCGTTTACTTTTAGAAGTACTCTCCTTCTACATTCTAGTCATACTATTAGATGGGAACAAACATAGGCTGTTTTATGGGACTAGTGAGAATGCTGTCAGGTCCTTATTCCAACACATTAAGCTTGAGAAAGTCCAGTTTTCTCATTTATGCTCCCTTGATGTGTGTGCATCTCTACACTGGGGGATGGTTCAGTTGAAGTCTGTACTCCTCTGACTACTGGGTTCTTCCATAGGTGCACAACACCACTTCTCAGGTGGTGTCTTTTATGCATGCCTTCAGGCTGATGATTCTCAATTTTGCAACTTTCCTGGGGAACAGCTGGGTTACAGACACCAGATGCATCATGTTGCTAGAGCTCTATGCAGAAGATCATCAAAATTATGACTCAGGAGCCTTATGTCAAGACAGAATACTTTAGCATTTTTATTAACTTTTCTTAAGGTTCCTTCATTGAGGAATAAGGTGCTCCCTGCCAAAGGACCTTAAAAGCTCCTAATACTTCATAAAAATTGTTAATGCTGAACCTAGAGGACACACTACAAGTTGTAGTAGAAGAGGCATTGTCCCTTCCTTTGCAACCCAATGTTGTGGTCCTTACTAAATTTCTAACAAAGTACTGGCCTCACTGTAATTTGCATAACAATATCTGAAATCTTGGCTATGGAACTGCTAAGGAGGAGGTTTGGTGGGCAGTAGTAGCTGCAAAAGAATGTAGGTATCTTGGAAATGATATGGAAAGGACAGTGGCTGCTAAGAGTAGCTGCTGCAGCATTTGCAAACTAAGTTTGGGTGACCTGGTCGTATAACCCCTTCCCACTACAAAGCTTATGATACTTCATTCAGTGAAATCTCCAAATAACCGGTTTCTGAGTTTATACGGGCTATGTGCAGAAACTAGAGAAACTCAAATTTAAAAAAAAATGACTATGGATGTTTTCACTTAATATCTAACTATGTCCTGGACGCAGTACTGAAAAAGATGTGGTTGACAATAAGATAAGTAGCCAGTTTACTGCAGATTCAAAATTTAATCCTTAAAAAACAGTCAGCACATAGCATTTATTGTATTAAAATTACATGGACAGGATGGCCTTATACATCTGCAGTATTGAATAGTGATAAAGAGCATGGATCTTTAGAGTCAAATTGCCTAGATTCAAATCCTGCCTCCACTAGTAGACTGATCAGGGGCAAATGACTGCAGTTCCCTAATTCTCCATTTATCTGAGAAGTAGGCATAAAAATAAGGTACTCCTAAGGGATGATGTGCAGATTAAATGAAAAAAATATACAAATGTGCATAAATACATATTATTTATTATATATGCACGCATATGTGTATAGTTATGGATGTGTAAATATATATGGATTGATTCCTTACTACCACCAGAATAAATATTCAACACATGATTGCTGTTTCTATTACTAAGCTTCAGATTATTGTCAACATTATCATCTTTATCTAAATGAAAACACAGAAAGAATTTGGAGAACAACCGATGTCCATTTTACTAGTATGTTAAAATTAAATAAATATGCTTAATGTATAAATGTATAAAGTATAATTTGTTTAGTAAATTAATTTGTGTGTAAATCAATGTTTGTAGGAATTAGGTATGATTCAATATGCTTCTCTCACCTGCTTCTCTCCAAGTAAATAAGTAAATCAAGATGGGTTTAGGGTCTATTTTTAACATTTAATCCTATCTACAAACTGCAGGATTCTTAAAAATATTTTCAATGAGATTAATGTTGGAGCACATGCATTCATTTATTGCTTTTAATTAAGCCTTCAGGTAAAGGCCCATGCTATAGTGTTATTTTTTATTCACAAAGTTTAAACTTTGAGAATGATGTCATCTAATAAACTCTTAGAATAGAAAAACCATGACAGCCTCATTTGTTTTATCCAGTACTAGTGCAAAGCCACCCATATACAACAGATGATGATAAATAATCCTCATGGCAATTACAGTGAGGTTTCCACTAAATGATGAGATTGTCTAACAGGTGGCCAACATTGAGAAAATGTTATACCTGCCTGTTTGGGGATCATGCAGATCTACTGTTATAAGTTTAAATGAGCAGGACTGACTCAAAATAACGCTGGATACTCAATCTCTGAACCCTGGACTATATGACAACTACAGCCAGGGATATCCTACCTTCTCCCAGTAGGAGGGGCTACACCCAAGCTCAGCTTATCATGCAACCAGGTGCTTCCATCTCCACACAAGGGATACTTTAATATCCCACAGTGCCTGAGGGTCTCTGGGAGCCTGGAGCCAAGGGGTCCACTTATCCTTCACTGACAAGGTAGGCTACTGGAGAGAACGGGACTCTTGCCAAGAACACAGAGTCACACTACAAGATCAAGGCAGCCAGGCGTTGCCACATCTTTAGGTGGGATGTGGAAGATTACAGGACCCCTGGCTTCTCTTCTCTTTGTTAAATCTTGACATGTGTAAATTTCCCAATAATGCCTATTTTCTAGGCCATGCATAATATGTGACATTGTGGAATTTTTCCTGAAGTCTATGAATACATGCAGACTCAGATGGGATCTAACTGGCATGAAAACTAAGGATAATATCATCTCTAAATGCAAACATCTAATTACTTTACCATGAAATTTATTGGCACTTGGTATTAACAGAAAGGATGCATCAGAAATACTCAGTCAAGGCCGGGCGCGGTGGCTCAAGCCTGTAATCCCAGCACTTTGGGAGGCCGAGACGGGCAGATCACAAGGTCAGGAGATCGAGACCATCCTGGCTAACACGGTGAAACCCCGTCTTTACTAAAAAAATACAAAAAACTAGCCGGGCTAGGTGGCGGGCGCCTGTAATCCCAGCTACTTGGGAGGCTGAGGCAGGAGAATGGCGTAAACCCGGGAGGCGGAGCTTGCAGTGAGCTGAGATCCGGCCACTGCACTCCAGCCTGGGCGACAGAGCGAGACTCCATCTCAAAAAAAAAAAAAAAAAAAAGAAAAGAAAAGAAAAGAAAAGAAATACTCAGTCAGTTGTGTAATATTGGCCAACATTTTGAAGGAGCTTATAAAAGCATGCCAATGGAATCTTAAGACATTCAAATAGAATAGTGTCAGTATCAAGGGATGTACTATTCCCACTAATATATAGCTTGGATCACATCTGAAGTTCTGTATTTCTATATTTCACCTGGTTCAAGGCTGGTCACATACCCAATGTGAAATGGAACTGTGACTAATGTGATAAATGTTACTTCCTTCAAAAGGCGATGAATTTTCCAATTATGGTTGAATCTCACTTGTTTCCACTAATAGAATGGGATCAGAGGCAAGAAATAATGCAATATTTATTATTTATTTTGGAAAATGAATAAGAAAACACTACTCTAAATGCAAACACATACACATGACAATTACAGGAGGTACACACACACACGCGAACACACATACACAATTCTTCTGAACTAATGTGAAGGAACTCTTCAAGATCCATTTTATTATATCCTGGTTAACCAGATACTCCAGGGCAAATAATCCTGTAGCAAATTATCTATTTACTAAATGGAAAAAATGTTTATGTTTTCATGGAATCAATGGATAAACACGTACTTTCTGTATAGAATTGGCCTTAAGGGATCTTAATCAGTAATATTTCAAATTGTCAAAAAACACCAGTTTCTCCAAGACTGTGTTCAACATTACTCCAAGAAAATGTAGTTCTCCAATCAAATGCCAGACTCAGAGCCAAAAACCATGCAAGCAAAGTGATGAATTACGCTCCCAAAATAATCTCCTGCTTGTAAAATGTATTTTGAATATATGCCAATAGATTTCAGGCAGGCAGATTTGCATGCTGTTCTCAAATGAGTCAAGGTCTTCAAGGTACTATATATTTGGAATACAAAAATAATGAGATTGTCTGAAAACACCTATTTATGTTAAAATAATGTAATTCTTACAAGGCTGCAGTAGTTACTGAAATATATGATTTTATATAAATATAACTGGAACTAACTGGGACATCACAGGAAATGCAATATATTTGACGACTTCAGATGGTGATGGTAATGATGACACAGCCTCCACTTCTTTTCTTTATAACAAATGACTCATTTTTTATCAGATACCTTTACCTATAAGGCAAAACTGGCTTTAATCATTCAATCCAGAAGCAGATAATACAAATCCATCAACATATACATTCTCTTCTCTAAAATATTTTCAACATGTTTAGGTATAAGCTGTGGCAGTAACATTCTTATAGGACCTTTATCTGCCCATCCAAAATATGAGCTACACCTTTCTATCAAAAATGCTCAGTCCGGATTCTAAGATCAAACAAAAACCTGTCTTTACATGAACTTAAAAATCAATAACTATTACCTGATCATTTCACAGGCCACAAACCCAAGTTTCAATTGCAACTCTGCTACTGGTAAGTGGCATTACCATGGGAAAATTGTACCTAACCATCAGTTTTCTCATCTACTAAGCAGGGATAATCTCAATGTGTCTACCTACCTGATAATTGTGAAGACTAACAGAGGTAGGTTCATTTAGTAGGTGCTGAATGAACAAATGTTAATTATTGGAGTTAAATATTTGAATACATTGTGGGATTTCACTATCCTGACAGTTACTTATTAGCCATTAGCCAGTCAACAACCACCAAAACATAAAAATGATTTCAGTTTTGGTTATAATATTACGCTTGTTATATAGATAGATGTTTACCAGATATCTGGTCTTTTTATCTGTGTGTATTAAAATTAGTTGGGAAAATCCAACATGTGAGTTCAGGGAAAGCTGAATGGGTATTATGTATTCTCAAATTAGGTAGGGCTGGTAAAGAGACAAATTTGCTTAAACATATCCAATTCAAATTCAGACTTTCCATTCTGACACTGCTTTTCTCTTCACCTGATTAGAACCCCTCAGTACAATATAATACAAAAATAAATGTGCACAAAGGTTCTATTTTGTTGTATATCAAATGTATTTCCTAACATCTATGTGAGCATTTCTAAGGCTGTGAAAACTTTAAATAATAAATGGCTTATTTGTTACCAACCCATGAATACAACACTCCAGAGAGTGGTTAAACTAACTGTATTAGTCAGTTTTCACACTGCTGAAAAAGACATGCCCAAGACGGGGCAATTTACAAAAGAGAGAGGTTTAATAGACTTACAGTTCCACATGTTTGGGGAGGCCTCACAATCATGGTGGAAGGAAAGGAGGAGCAAAGTCCTGTCTTACATGGATGTCAGCAGGCAAAAAGAAAGAGCTTGTGCAGAGAAACTCCCATTTTTAAAATCATCAGATCTCATGAGACTCATTCACTAACATGAGAACAGCATGGGAAAGACCCGCCCCCATGATCCAATCATCTCCCACCAGGTACATCCCACAAAATGTGGGAATTATGGGAGCGACAAGATGAGATTTGGGTGGGGACACAGAACCAAACCATATCACCAACCCTCTAGTTTTAGGAAACTTAAACATTTTAAATTATATTTCTTCTCCTACTTTTCTTCCTTATTTGCAATGATATAAATCATGCAGATAGGTAAAGTACAGGTCTCTAAGATATTCATATGTTTTCTTATGTGTCAGTCCCATATTAACTGTCCTGAGGCAAAGCCAAGACAACAAAAAGTCAGGGCCAAGCTGAAAACCTTTAATGAAGGCCAGGTGCACTGGCTCATGCCTCTAAGTCTAACACTTTCAGAGGCTGGGGAGGGAGGATTGCTTGAGGGCAGGATTTTGAGATCAGCCTGAGAAACAAAGTGAGACTTCATCTGTACAAAAAGTTTAAAAAACTAGCCAGGTGTGTTGGCATGCACCTGTAGTCCCAGCTACTTGGGAGGTTGAGGCAGGGGGATCCCTTGAGCCCAGGAGTTGGAGGTTTCAGTGAGCTATGATTGCACTACTGCACTCCAGCCTGGTCTCATAGAACGAGACCCTGTCTCAAAAATGAAAAAAAAACAAACCTTTCAATGATTGCTTTTTAGTCTCGACTGAAATAAAGAGCAGACTACTACACCTGGCATTCAACACTTACTTTTCTTTACCTCTCTTACACGAGAGTCCAATGGGGACCTCATTTTTCTTCATTTAGGCCTTTCAAAAATTCACCTCATTTTTTTTTCTCTTAGTTTCAGAAGGCTACAACTTTAAAAAATAACAAACCTACTAATTCTTCAAAGGCCAGACTACATCAAAAGTATCTAAGCACTTGACTTGTATTTCTTTAAAGGACTTTATCAGCTTATAATACAAATAATTATTCATATATTCAAAAATTTATTGAACATCTGGGCAATGTGATCATGGAGATGTGGCAATGAACTCTACAGACACATTTTCTCTTCAAATGGAGCTCCAGTCTAGATGGTGAGATGCACAAACTGAGATGAAAGCAATTAGCAATTATAAATTGTAAGAAATATTGTGATGGTCTAGGCACTGTTTTCGACTTGGAAAATAACAGGGATCCTCCACGAAGGGACCTCCTGGAGTGATGCATTACTTTGAATATTGATGATGATTTCACAGTTATATGCCTATGAAAAAATTTATCAAAGTGTACACCTTAATTTTTACAGTTTATTGCATGTCAATTATACTTCAATGCAGCTTTTTTTTTTTTTTTTTTTTTTTTTTTTTTTAAGAAAAGAGAAAACAAATAATACAGTGCTATCTAAGTTTTATCAGGAAAAGTTTTTCTGCTGGAGCGGTATTTAAGCAGAAATTTAAGTATAAAGCCAGGCATAGACAGGCAAGGAGGAAGGGGAAATACCATTCAAAAGAGAGAGTAAATCGCAGGTATGAAGGCCGTGAGTTAGGAAGCAGTTGACATGGTTTAGTAATGGAAAAGAAGATTAGAATTTCTAGTGAGCTCAGAGGGAGTTGCATGAGATGAGGTTAGAGAAGGCAGTAAGAACCAACTCATGTAAGACATTATATGCCTTGAAAAGGTCTCCAAATTTTATCCCATGTGTAAGTCACTCAAGTTAAGTAGAAAAGTGTGAGGCGGGCGGATCACTTGAGGTTAGGAGTTTGAGACCAGCCTGGCCAACATGGTGAAACCCTATCTCTACAAAAAATACAAAAATTAGCTGGACGGGATGGCATGTGCCTGTAATCCCAGGTACTGGGGAGGCTGAGGCATGAGAATTGGCATGATAATTGAACCCAGGAGGCGGAGGTTACAGTGAGCCAAGGTCGCACCACTGCACTCCAGCCTGGGCGACAGAGCGAGACGCTGTCTCAAAACAAAACAACAACAAAAGAAGAAAAGTGATACGATAGATTTGTGTTTTCAAATGATCACTTGGGATTCTCCAGGGAGAATGGATTATAAACGCACAAGAGTGGAAGAGCAGTGAAGATGAGGGAAGACCAGCCAGAATCGTATCGTGTTGTATAGGTAAGAACTGACAACAGTTTGTCCCAGTATGAAAGCAAAGGAGAGGAATAGATTGGTTTGAAATTATGTCCAAATATTCTTTGACACTGCCCCTTCTAAAAGATAGAACTTATTTCTCTTCCCTTGAGTGTGGGGCAGAAAATAATGACTTGCTTATAATAAATCAAATGTTATGGAAATGACAACTGTGACTTCTGCAACAAGCCACTGTGGCTTCCTCTTGCTTTCCCTCTGGATCATCTGCTGAGGGAAGCCACAGGCCATGTCACTAGGACACTCAAGCAGCCATAGAGAACTCCATGTGGTACAGAATAGAAGCCTCCCGTCAACACCTGGCATGAACCCGCCAGCCATGTATGTGACTGAGCCAACTTGAAAGTGGGTGCTCTAGCCCCAGTCAAGCCTTCAGCAACTGCAGCCCCAACTGACATTGGACTGTAATTTCCTGAATCAGAACCATCCAGCTAAGCTGCTCCCAAATTCCTGGCCCAAAAAGTTTTCATGAGGTCATAAATGTTTGTTTTTCTTTTATGGAGGTGAAAAAAAGGTTGAGAATGACCCTTGCATTCTTCCAATGCCTGCACAATTCAGATATTATTTTTGTGGGAGGGAAGGAATGGCTTGAGTAGTCTTGAGTAAGGAGGAATTATACTCTAAGACACACATGTTTGAAACACTGGGCTTATTATGGTAATAGCAATGGATGGCTAAAAACAGAAACAAGATTGCACTGTAACAGATCAGTGAACAAAAAGGCACTTCAAGGAATGGTAAAACTAAGGCACTGAAACTAAAGGAATTCCAAGTTGTGTTTTTAACAGCCAACTGGGCTTCCTAAGACTTTAAGAACGGTTTCTGTGTCAAATCTCCCACTACTAATGCCACAACTACTCAGCACTCTGTGAAAATACTATGGTTATTAAAGGATCTCCAGTCACAATAACTTTATATGCCAGGCCATCTCTGTTCTAGGGCCGCAGTTCAGGGGTTAATCTGGCCCCATATGTCACTCATTGCATGCTATTCTGAATGGGGAGAGAAAAGGAATAAAATGAGCTATAGTTTTACTACTTAGAAAGCTTTCAATATCATTAAATTAAACCATAAAGGCAACAGTATTATTACATCTTAGCCCCAAACTGATTTACCTCAACTTTTACCTAGTACATGAGTTAAAATATGCAACAAATATTTACATATATGAAAAACGTAGAAAGAAAAACTGATCACACACAAAAATATGATTCATCTGGATCACTCTTGCCAGAATATATTTTATATATTACATTGGGGCATTACAGCATTCTTGTTTTTATTTTATTTTTATTTATTTTTTTTTTAGAGCTGGAAGATGCTTCCTCTTTACATTAGCATTTCCAAAAATGCAAGATACACAATACTGGCATGGGAGATAATTTTTACATTGTACAGAGATCAGGCATTAAAAAATACTAACTCAGGGATGGGCGCGCTGGCTCGCGCTTGTAATCCTAGCACTTTGGGAGGCCGTGGTGGGTGGATCATGAGGTCAAGCATTCAAGACCAGCCTGGCCAACATAGTGAAACCTTATCTCTACTAAAGGTACAAAAAATTAGTCGGGTGTGGTGGCGGAGGCCTGTAATCCCAGCTGCTTGGAGGCTGAGGCAGGAGAATCGCATGAACCTGGGAGGCAGAGGTTGCAGTGAGCCGAGATCACACCACTGTACTCCAGCCCAGACAACAGTGTGAGACTCTGTCTCAAAAAAAACAAACAAACAACAACAACAAAAAACTAACTCACTTAAGAATAAGTCACTCCTCTTTCACTTAATTCTCTTTGAGTTCTTCTGATTAAACTAAAAATAAAGTCTCACTTGGTGCCAGCATGGCTTTAAAACCTCTCTAACACTTGACAGTCTTATACTTGTCGTGAACTATCAAAGCTCGGGAGCAGAGTCTTCTGAGAATACCAGGCTTGAATACATTTGTTTCTGTTGTCTTTACTTTTATGGCTACTTTTTACTTATAGCAAGTGATACTGCTGTGATAAATTTCCTTCAAGTAAAAAAAAAAAAAAAAAAAAAAAACATAGTTAATAAAAAATTAAAGTGAAAAATAATACAGGGAGTGTAGAGATTGGACAAAAATAGATGATAAAATTTTGGGAAACGCTGACCTAGAAAGCTCAGTTGTGCTCCATCTCATTATATACTTGTGCAGAGTCTGAAATCCTGAGAGGCAGAGTGATTTGATCAAAGTCACAAAACCAGAAGGTAGCAACTACAGTTCTGGACTCCTTGGGTTTCTATTACAATTACACCAAGGAAAAAAAAGAAAGAAAGAAAAAGACTAAAACTCAAAAGTAATTTCTAATAACTGAGCAAAACATTCATAATGTTGATTTCCTCTTAAATTTATTTATGGAACTGGAGAGCAAGTTTAAATAATATGAAATCCATAAATAATTATGAAATGCAATTGCTAATCTTCTTGAATTCAACTGAATCGACCTGAAATCATAAGGGAGGTACAAGAAATCTAGAGAATCACCTTCAAGTCTGGTTATATCTAGTTAGATAAATATTGCATTAAAACCAAAGTTTTTGTGTAAATATCACAACACTGGAGAGAAGAGCATTCCCAAAGAGTGTGTCCAAGAACCCTGCTGAAGAAGACAAGAGGATAAGGAAGAATTTATTTCCACTTGAAAATTTTTATTTTGCAAGGATCATTTGTGTGCAAATAATATTTGCCTGTCTTATCAGTACTTTATAACTTCCCAACAAAATTCTATAGAGAATATCACATCAGGTTCTAGCAAAAACTGTTGACCCTAACAAATAATACTGCTGCATTTTTATTATTTACTCTTTTGCTCAGAAAAGACGTGAATTTAATTGGGTTTGGTTTGTTCTTTGAATTATCATAATTCCCCTGAGAGTGGTGTATCATATTTTTTCTATAGGAAAGACTTTGTTAGAGAATTTCTCATTTGCCTTTAAAGAAGTATGGAAGATAATGTATATGGAATACATTCAATATATGGATTTATTAGCCTAGTGAATTTTAAACAAACATAATCAAAACTTTACTCATTTTAACTCAGAGGGAAATGAACAACTGGGGTTTGAAGGCATGTTTAAAGACAGTTTCATTAGCTGTAAGTTTATATTCTAAGCTAAGATATAAATAGACTGAGAAATCAAAAGAGGGAAGGAGGAAGGGAGAAAGAACATACCAGAGTAGGTCAGGAGGAGACATAATGACTGCTACTGTAGGGGTTGCAGAGTAAATAAGGTAACAACTCAAGAGATAAAACGTTGGGTGTTGGAGGACAGTTGTCTTCTTGGAGGGAAAGCAGAAATCACCATACTGTGGTTGCTGTTACAGAAATAAAACAACGGGAAGTGATATCTATGCAGTTTAATCTGGTTGTCTCCATAGTAATGTAGCAAATCAGTAACTGAGGAGGAAGCTATTGAAGGACTAGACTGAAGAAGCACTGGGACAGGGAACAAATGGTTTGAGTTTCTGCACAGGGACTATAAAAGGAAGAGTGTTGGTGCGGGGTGTGTGGCTCATACCTGTAATCGCAGCACTTTGGGAGGCTGAGGCAGGTGGATCACGAGGTCAGGAGTTCAAGACCAGCCTGGCCAAAATGGTGAAATCCCATCTCTACTAAAAATACAAAAATTAGCTGGGTGTGGTGGTGGGTGCCTGTAATCCCAGCTCCTCTGGAGGCTGAGGCAGGAGAATCGCTTGAACCTGGGAGGCAGAGGTTGCAGTGAGCTGATATTGTGCCACTGCACTCCAGCCAGGGCAACAAGAGCAAGACTCTGTCTCAAAAACAAACAAACAAAACAACAACAACAACAAAGGAGAGTGTTGCACTGGAAGAAACATGGTAAAGTCTGAAGTTAAGGTTGACTAGGACAAACTAGGTGGGAAGTATTTGGTTCTGGGGAGGCCATGCTTGTGTGACCTTCAGCCACTTACTTAACCCAATTTAGTTGCCCTATCTATAATATAGAGGTACAGAGGTACCAATATTAGCCATATTAGGGCTGCTCTGAGCCCAGTATAAATTATATAATGTATTTAAAGCATTTAACAGAGAGGAAGGAGGATGGTAATTATTGTTGTTTTTACTACTATCATCACCATTATCAGCAGTGAAAAATTTGCCTAGGACTTTTAAGTCATGTTTTGATGTTACAACATCAGGTAAAATAATAATTATTTGTAGTTAATGACAAAATATTAGGTGGGTGATGCAGTATTTTCTCTATTTCTAAAATTATCTAGTTCAAATATCAACAGATTGCCCAACAGACTTGGTAAAAATACAGAAAAAAAGTGCTTATATACATTTTTTTCTTTCTTTCTATCTATCTATCTATCTATCTCCCTACCTACTTACCTATCTACCTACCTACCTACCTTCCTACTTCCTATCTACTTACCTACCTACCACTGTAGAGAACAAGATACAGTTTTACCCTGAGAATAATATAATTAAACAAAATAGGCATCAATCTTGTTTTCTTCCTCCCTCCTTTTAAATGCAAACAATTATTTGACAGTGAGAGAAACTGTGACCTGTTCTCTTTTTCTTTTTCTTTTTTTTTTTGAGATGGAGTTTTGCTTTTGTCATCCAGGCTGGAGTGCAGTGGCAGGATCTCGGCTCACTGCAACCTCCACCTCCTGGATTCAAGTGATTCTCAGCCTCCTGAGTAGCTGGAACTACAAGCACCTGCCACCATGCCTGGCTAATTTTTGTATTTTTAGTAGAGATGGGGTTTCACTTTGTTGTTCAGGCTGGTCTCCATCTCCTGACCTCAAGTGATCCTCCGGCCTCAGCCTCACAAAGTGCTGGAATTACAGGCATGAGCCACTGCGCCCGGCAGACCTATTCCGTTCTTAGTCAACTTTACAATAAAACTAACCACCATCACTTTTGATCCTCCTACCTGGAAGAACAGATACCTGGAAAATGACAGAAAGGCCAGAAGGCATGCGGCTTATGGCATTTTCTCTTTCCCTCCTACTCCCACAATTTTCCTTTTTTCTTTATTCCTACTATGTAGTTTAGGACGCACTGAAGGTAAAGTAGATGGAAGTGTTTTACTTGCACTGGAGCTTGGTGATAAAGAGAGGAGGCCATGCCCTTTTGTTATTAATAAATGACTACAATAGACATTATTATTAAGCGCTGACTATAGGGCAGTTTTATTTTAAATGTTTTCTCAGAGAATTAAGCAACTTCCTCAAGCTCATACACTTAGCAACTATACTTAGAGGCAGGTTTTGAACCCAGATATTTCCCAGCCCCAGGACCATGATCTTACTCACTGTGGGCTGTACCAAGGCAGTAGCTTCTGATATTGTAACAATATGGTTCATTGACAGACACATTGTATTTTGCCTGGATTTCTCACTTAAATCTGGCAGAACAGAGTGTGAAACAAATTGTGTCAGCCCACAAGACTATAAACTCCTTAAATTCATGGACTAAATCACAGATACCTTGGTACACCCAACATCTATCAGTACCCAATAATATCGTAGGTATTTAACAAATTGTTATTAAATGAATGAACAGTTATTTTATTCATAAATGAATTAATAAAGAGTGTGTAAATATTTTCTAAGGAATTAGAAGTTCTAGAGTTTAAAAAGTCATATCTTCTACAAATATTATTTGCCACTGTATCAAAAAACTGCATGGGCATTCACCAAGTTCCCCAAAACCACTCTCTGAAATCTTTTGACAAAGCCAATCAAATACTAAAACACTCTTAATAAAATTCATGTTCAGTTATATAGAGCTTAGACATGTTATAATGTAACTAGAAAACCATTATCAAATACAATTCAGGAAGACATTCTTACTATTTTGATTCAAGTAAATCAAACATTCCCAGTATCTGAAAGCAGTTAGCCACGTGAACTTGGGCAAATGAATAAATCCTTTTGCTCTTCGGTGTTCTCATCCTCCCCCAAGATAGGTTGGATGGGATGAGAACACAACTTTGACAATCTGTGAAATGCTCCCTGTTGAAGTAACATATTTGCTGCAATGAGTTGTTATGTCAACCATGGCCAGATCTTCAAAGCTCCTTAGAAAAGAGTAGAGGAAAGCTTTCTTCTCTAGCTCAAGTTTATCCCGAGTTGTTTGTTTTGACATTTGTTTCCACTCCAAGAGGAATGCATTTCTAGTTGTGTTAATTTTTTTCTGGTATAGATGTCACATATGTGGAAACAATATAGTTGAAACTGGGGAGTGTAGACTGATTTTTGTCTCTTTTTACTTAAGTGGCCCAAGCAACATATATATTGCTGCATTCATGCGTTTTAAATCTATTTGACATTCTTTCTTCAGATAGTCTTTCTCCATTAAACTGCCTTTTTTTTTTTTTTTTTTTTTTTTTTTAAATCAGAACTCTTTTTAAAGCATTGGTCTGGGACATAACCCTCAGGTAGGGGGGAGTTTAATTACAGACTCAATATGGATTTTTAATTTTGGCCACCAGGAGGTTTGGCAGGAAATGAAAAGATATCCTGCTTCCTAGGGATGCCAATCTAGGACAAAATTGAAAATAGGTGAAGTGACTGCCTATCCTGTATCTTCAAGATCACTCTCACAGCACAGAGGCTGCCCTCCTTCTCCCTCCAGAAGTCTCAAGTCTCCCTGCTCTCGGAGTGGAATCCAGTATCACACCTCAGGTGAATTAACATGAGAGAGTTCACTCTCTGAGGAAGGTTTGTGCTTTATTCCTTTTCTCTGATTAAAGAAGTTGCACGTTGTTGCGGGGCAGGGTGGTGGTAAGAGACCAGTGACTGCCCCTCCCCCCGCACCCCAGACTCCTTTCATGACTATAAAACACACAACTGGGAAGCTCCGTAACAGAGGAGTGGAAGACAGATTGGGATTACAGTTTGGGAAACTTGGAATCTGATTATGCCACTAATTATCTGTGGGACTTTGGACTAATCAGTGCACTTACCTGTAAAATAAGAGAATTGGGATAGGACTATAATTATGTAATTCTGTTTATCATGTATCAGGGAATTTGGCTCTGAGCAACTCTAACTTCCTGACAGCAGTGTCTCTCAGGAGACAGTAGTACTTTTTTTTCTCCTCAGAATATTTAATTATTTTTATGAAGATATAATTCATACATCATACAATTCAGCCTTTTAAAATGTACAGTTAAGTGATTTTTAGTGTACTCACAAGGTTTAGCAAACATCACCAATTTCTAATGCCAGAATATTTTCATCAGCCTAAAAAGAAATCACATATCCAACAGCAGTCGTTCCTTATCCTCCCTCACTCCTTGCTCTGGGAAAATACTATTCTACTTTCTGTCCCTATGGCTTTGTTTATTCTGGATAGTCCATAAATGGAATCATACAATATGTGGCCTTTGTCTCTGACTTCATTTGCTTAGCATGGTATCTCCAAAGTTTGTCCATGTTGTAGTATCAGTACTTCTTTCTCTTTATGGCTGAATAATGTTCCACTGTATGGGACTAACACAATTTTTACTTATTTATCATTGGTGGACATTTGGATTGTTCCCACTTTTTGGCTATTACGAATAATACTGTTATGAACATTTGTGTACAAATTACTTCTGTTTTGGTCAATACAATTTGCAGATTCTCTAGAACAAACTTTACAAGAGAAAAAACCTCTGGTCTTCACTGTGTTTTCTAAATATAAGACTCTGATATTCTCTCTTCTATGAAGGCATCTTAAAGGGGGTATGTTAAAACAGTATTTACCTTATTCTTTGAGTCAACCATTACTAATACATCTAGAGTCCAGCTTTGCTGTTTATGTCAGCCATATAACCTTGAGCATGTTATTCTGCTCTCAGATTCTCATATGTAAAATTGGGATACTGATAGTTTCTACCTTACTTGTCTTTCAAGAGTGTTTCGTGTGGTTCTCAACCTTTGTAGAGCATCAGAATCCCCTTATACAATAAGGTCTCTGAAGTCAGACCAGTGGATTCTAAATGGATTCTGGTCTGACCTCAGAGTCCTTAATGTATAGCTTTAGCTGATAAATAATTCCCCTCTTTCCTTGTCTTCTTGGAGGAGACACCCAGGCTGGTAAGATTGAGAAACACAACTCCTGGAGGGCTTGTTAAAACACGGATAACCCCACTTGCAGAGATTCTAATTCTGTAAGTCTGGGCCTGAGCCCAAGAATCCTTATTTCTAATAAGTTCCCAGGTGACAATGACGCTGCTGGTTCATAAACTAAATTTCGGTAACCATCGGTTCAGAGTATTTTACAAGATGGTAAGCTTTATGAAGACAGGTACTCAATTTCAATAGACATTATCATAGCATGACAGTTAAAAGCCCAGGCTTTGGACCTGGGCAGACCTAAATTTAAATGCTGCCTTGGACTTTTACAAGCTCTGGTTTTGTCGGCAGGTCATGTAACCCCTTATCTATGAATTTAGGATAATACCTCTCCCTGAGGGTTGTTGTGAGTTTAAGGGTGATAGTGCATACAAAACTGAGGTGCTATATCTGGCATACAAACGCCCAATAACTTTTTACTCATACTATTATTATAGCAGTTGTCTCTAATTCCTAACAGTCTTCTTAAATAGACTGTTCAACACATACTTTATAGACTCACAAGGGCTAAATGAATTAAGGTCATTATTAAGTGGGGCTACATCACTCAACAAAGTTTCTTCATTCAGGTGAAATATCTGATTAAAATCAGCAAGGGGAGTTTGCGTGTGGAGAGGAATGGATGATTATGGTACAAAATGGAGTCTGTGCTGCAGCATATTCCAGTACAGTAACATTAAGGGTTTTTATGTGCTATTTTCTTTATGTTAGTTGTTGTTGTTGTAAAACGCATTTAAAAAATGATCATTTTGAACCACTGGATCCTACTCTTTTTGGAACCCTATCCTCTTACAACTTGATAAATTTCTGGAAGTACCATTATAGACACCTCCTCAGCTCTCTCCCACTGCCAGGCCCCCAGATGGATGTCTCTGATTGGCACCTGTCCTAGCTGCCTTGCTGCCAGGAGGCAGACCCTAAATGTTCTGGTTGTCACCAACACCACTGGTTTGCTGCTGTTGCTGCTGCTGCTAATGATGATATTAATAGCAACTGATACTTAGTCCTGATATTAACTGAAATTAATAACAACTGATACTTAGTCCTGTACTAAGACAGACCTTCCTGAGTGCTCTACCCACAATTGCATGTACATACACATGTGTGTATATATACACACATGCACATATATACACATACAAGCTTAACCAATTTAGGTATTTGTTTTTCAGAGATATTTATTATTGTAACACCATTGTATAGATAAGGTCCAGATGTGTTGTAAACCCTGTTCTACAACCTTCAACCACTGAAGAATGGCCAGAAACTAGTATTCTAAGAATCTAATATGGTAACATCGTTGTCACCATAATCATTATCATTGCCATAACAGGAACTATGTCTACCTTCGAACTAAGTTATTTAACATTTAACATATACATTAACATATATTTAACATTTAACATATATATAAAATAGCTTAGTTCTAAGTTAAACATAGTTCTCACATATGGAACCTCCAACATATTTTAAATTACTCAATGAATAATAGCTCATTAATCAGTGGGTTTGCTAAGTATCGGATGCTGCACCAAGTGCAAAGAATATATGCATGTTCTCAATCCTCACAGATAGCCTAAAGAAGTAAATACAGTTATTTTGCCTGTTTTACAGATTGAAAAAAAAGAAACCCATGACCTAGGGAGATGACATACCTTCATCACACAACTCGTAAGTGGCAGACCTATCTATGTAATTTCGGAGTCCATATTCTCAACTGCCAGTTCTGCAGTGTCTCCAGCTGGTGTTTTTGGCATGGTACCAACTGCCACAGACTATTCCTGCTCCCGTCATCCTCAACATTTAAGACAGCATCACTGATCCCACATTTAAACAGAGAATGATCACACAGGTTGACATTAGATACACATAATTGGATTTTCACTTGTCTGTTTTTTTCCTCTCTTCCTAAATTGCTTCATTCAAAAGAGTTCTTCCATTTTTTTTCTATATACAATATGTCCTACACTCTATCAGTAAGGGAGTTTTATTTCTAGTTAAGACATTCAGCATGGCCGAGCATTTTTAATGGACCCATTAACAATTTTCTTCAGGAGAGGTCTTAAATTGAATATTTCTAATAACTTTCAGGTGTGTGCCTGCTACTGTATGTCCATGCTTATGGGGATATAAAATCGCTGCCAGTTCCTCTAGTTACCTCAACATCTTCATTACTGATTAACACTTTCCCACTGTGAAATGGACTTCAATACTTAAATTTATGTTGAAAATAAGTTTTGCATTTGCTATTTATTATTTTTTGGGTATACTTCCCCTATTTTTTTCCTTAATTTTCATCAGTGGAGTCACTGCTTTTTAATCTAGTTATTAGCTGTCTTCTTGACTAAATCTTTCTACCACATGGACTTCGTTTTATGGCCATGGTTATGAGAAAGCACAGAGTGAACAGGAAATCCACGCTTTGGCTTCAGTCAGCATGACTGTAAATACACTGGCAAGTCATTTGCTTAGAAAGGGAAACAACAAAATACAGGACTATGCTTTGAAGTAACTAAATGAAAACTAACACTCAGCTCTCTTTTGGTCTTAATTGAATATTTGTTACTTTTATGAGAACAGGGTAGTACTAGGTTTAATACATGGGTAGAACTGTGAATTATTTGACTGTTGCTTGTGTCTCTGTTTATTCTGGGGGGAATGTGAGAATCTTGGGAACTGAAATATTATACCTTGCTGTGCAGTGAGGTCAAGCCTTGAAATGAACTTCTGTGTGCTCCCCATCCTGGTGGGGATAAAAGGGAGGATA
This sequence comes from Macaca mulatta, assembly GCF_049350105.2. Lineage (NCBI taxonomy): Eukaryota > Metazoa > Chordata > Mammalia > Primates > Cercopithecidae > Macaca > Macaca mulatta. The sequence goes on along the minus strand of NC_133407.1, from coordinate 141,326,783 downwards.
CTTGAGAGTTGGTTATGAGCTTTAATGAAATATTCTGAATAGGTAGAAAAATGGTGCTCATTGGGTCCTACCATCAACATTAATAAATACTGGGAATTCCTCTTTTGTGTATTTGTGCTCTCAGACCTAGAATAAGCCCAAACTTTAGACAGCCTACTTCAGTCTTAGTGATGAGACTTCCTGAGCCTCAAAAGCCTTCTGAAGACCAATGAGCATTCTTTCTATGTGTTCTGATTGCAAGTTTGTATATATATTTTTTATATCATACATTCAAGCTACATCCTGTGATTGACTATTCAATCCAGGGGTCTTCCTTGCTCCACTTTTTGTGAACACTCACCCATCTCAGAATATGTCTCCTGTGAATTATACAGGACTTTTCTCCACTACTTACCCCCAGATGCAGATATAATAACGACACAGATTTTGTGAGCAAATCAACAAATGCTTGCATTTGGAGAGGATGCACTTTCTCAAAAAGAGATAATTGCTGAAGTTGGTAAACTGCACCACAGAGATGGGACTAAATTTAGCCTCCTTGAAACCAAGATCAACTGAGAATGTATCAAGCATAAATTTTTTGTGCACATTCACGGAGTTTTAAAATGTCTTCACGCCTCTTGCTGCACATAAACATATGGAGCAGTCATTTTCTTCTTTCTTTCAAATGCTGCCAATGTGAACAGAATCAATAGCACATGGTAAAGCATATGACCTATGTGAAATTTCATATTAGTTGAATAGAATTCCAGGCTGAGCTCTAACCCTATTGGCATACATATCTTCCTCTCAAACCATGTGTACATATAGAATTGTAAATTATTGGAAGTGAACAGGACTCTAAAACCATCTGTTCAGCTCCGTCATTGTACAGAAGTAAAAGCTGAATCTTAGGTAAAATGACTTGCTCAACATCTGGTTAATAATAAAACAAGCAAATGCTAAAAAGAGTAAAACTCTCTAATTGCAGGACCCAGATAATATTTATAAATATAACTACACAGTGGTTTGTGAGCATGTATTATGCAAACACATGCATACACATACATATATAGATCTATTAATACATACACAGTCAATTCTCCAATCGTCTCTGTTAAAGCTGTTTTTTCCCACCTGTTTCTTTCTAATTACTGACATGATCAAAACTAAGCTGCCTCTCCGCTATTAGCTGGTTTGGACTCCCCCACAAGTACAGGCTAAGAGCAGGACTTCCGAGCAGTTTAGTTTATTTAGGAGGTGATACCAAGAAGCAGAAGCAAAGAAGAAAAAAATAGAAGGAGGTATTGTGGGGAACTGAGACTCAATCCAGTCGTGAACTCCTAAGAAATTATGTTCAATGTGCCTAAGAATTGACTTCCCAAAGGACAGGAGACAGAGGCATTTATCTACTGATTCTCATGCCACCTTAGCTGAAGGCTGCCCCTAAGGATGAGGTTAACTTTCCACAGTTCTCCTTGCTTGTGACTCAGATAAAGACTTGAGGCAGAAAAATACAAAAGGGGAACAGTTCTACCCCAGCTATAGTTAAAGTCAGAAAACAGATGAGGCGTGAGCCGGTGTGGTGGCTCATGTCTATAATCCCAGCACTTTAGGATGGCAAGGCAGGTGGATCATTCGAGGTCAAGAGTTCGAGACCAGCCTGATCCACATGGTGAAACCCTGTCTCTATTAGAAATACAAAAATTAGCTAGGTGTGGTGGTGGGCACCTGTAATCCCAGCTCCTCAGGAGGTTGAGGCAGTAGAATCACTTGAACCCGGGAGGTGGAGGTTACAGTGAGCCAACATTGTGCCACTGCCCTCCAGCCTGGGAGACAGAGCAAGACTCCATCTCAAAACAAAAAACAAAAAACAAAAAAACCCAAACAAACAAACAAACAAAAAAACAGTAATAAAATAAAAATAAAATAAAAAAAGAAATGGGAGAGGCAGTGTTGCACCAAGATACAGACTTCAAGGCACATAGACCAATTTTAATACTTTAGATATTTACATCCAATTTTTAAAAACTTGTATGGATTAGCATCATAGGATGGCTAGTTCAGAGTTACCATCAAGGTGACTACAAAGCACCCTGGGGTCTACAGCACAGCTTGAAATTGGAGATCTAGTTTCTTTCTCTCATGACCGACCAGGTTGTAGCATTCATTCATTTGAAAAATATTTATTGAATTGTACTATGTGCCAGGCATCTTCCAGATGCTGGGAATACAGCAGTGAACTAAAAGGACAGAAATATCTACCCAAATAAACCTTACAGTCTAGTAGGGAAAGATATTTTGTATAAAAAGAAGAAAGTGGCCAGGCGTGGTGGCTCACGCCTGTAATCCCAGCACTCTGGGAGTCCAAGGTGGGTGGATCACAAGGTCAGGAGATCAAGACCATCCTGACTAACATGGTAAAACTCCGTCTTTACTAAAAATACAAAAAAAATTAGCCAGGCATGGTCACACACCTGTAGTCCCAGCTACTCGGGAGGCTGAGGCAGGAGAATGGCGGGGACCCGGGAGGTGGAGCTTGCAGGAAGCCGAGATCGCGCCTCTGCACTCCAGCCTGGGTGACAGAGCGAGACTCCGTCTCACAAAAAAAAAAAAAAAAAGAAAAGAAAAGAAAAGAAGAAAGCAAAATATACCATTATTCAGATATTGATGAGAGCTCTGAAGAAAAAACAAGCAATAAAAACCATAGAAGATGTTGGTCAAAATAAATATTGCTATTTTAATGTATTTACTGTGTTCAGGAAAAGTCTCACCAATTAGGTGACACTTGAGCACAGATTTAAAGAAAGTTATAAGGTGGGTCCTGGGGACATTTAAGGCAAGAGCATTCTTGACAAAAGAAAATTAGTATAAAAGTCCTAAGGTCTAAGAGTATGTGGTATCATTTCTTTCTTTTCTTTCTTTTTTTTTTTTTTTTTTTAACAGAGGCTGGCTCTGTCAGCCAGGCTGGAGTGCACTGGCATGATCTCGGCTCACTGCAACCTTTGCCTCCCAGGTTCAAGTGATTCTGATGCCTCAGCCTCCCGAGTGGCTGGGATTACAGATATGCACCACCATGCCCAGCTAATTTTTGTATTTTAGTAGAGACTGGTTTTCTCCATGTTGGCCACACTGGTCTTGAACTGCTGGCCTCAAGTAGTCTGCCCACTTTGGCCTCCCAAAGTGCTGGGATTACAGGCGTGAGGATGCCTGGCCTTATTTTTTTAAATTATTTTTTATTTTTTATAATAGATGTACATATTTTTGAGATACATATGATAATTTAACATATTCATATAATTTGAAAAGATCAAATCAGTATAATTGGGATATCCTCAATATTTTTTTTGAAATATTTGAAAAAACCTCAAATATTTTTCTTTATGATAGAAATATTAGAATTATTCTCTTCTACCTATTTTAAAACATACAATAGCTTACTGTAAAGCAAACATTTGAAATAAAGTCTCACAAAGTGGTGGACTAGGAACTGCATCTAGCCTGCAAACTATTTTGGTTTGCTTTATACAGGCCCTTTATTTTTACTTTTAAAACTAATTTAAATTTTATTCATTAACATTATGGAAATCCTAGAGAATTAGGAGATTATAGCTTAAGGAAAAAAAAAAAACAAAACTGGGACACCTGTCACAAAGGATTACAGCCGGGCACAAATAAATATTTTAGTGGGGCATGTTTTTTTCTAGTTTTCCACAGTCACTAGCATTCCCTGTTGCACTGTACACTTTTACTTCTGTAAGAACATTTTACTCATTTGTTAGCTTCCTTGCTTTTTGGGGTAGTAGGGTTTTATGATCTTGAGTTTAAATTGTTTAAGAATAATAATGAAACCAATTTTCATAGTGACTGAATTTTTAGAATACTGGCATCAATAGTTTTGTTTTATTTGAAAATTATTGCCAGACACTGAGTCATTTGGTAAAAAGAACATTCGCATTGTACCATAAAGTACTAATACATGCCCCCAAATAATTAACAAATCTTATCAGATGCATCCCTTGCAAGATTAGCCTGCTTATATATTTGGATCCTGTCTTACTTGGGGGAAAAAAGATCAAAAAAAGCACATGTGAGATACATTAACTATGGTAAATATAACAGGTGTAAATATATTCCTTGCCAAAAACTCACCAAGAAACCTCAGACTAAAGATGTACAGAAAAGTTATGGCTGATACACAAAAGGAAAAGAATGAACAGTTTTTTGTTTTGTTTTTGTTTTTTGTTTTTGGTGAGATGGAGTTTCACTCTTGTTGCCCAGGCTGGAGTGCAGTGGCACGATCTCAGCTCACTGCAACATCTGCCTCCTGGGTTCAAGTGATTCTCCTGCCTTAGCGTTTTAATATCTGGGATTACAGGCATGCACCACCACGCCCGGCTAATTTTATATTTTTAGTAGAGATGGGGTTTCTTCGTGTTGGTCAAACTGGTCTCTAACTTCCGACCTCAGGTGATCTGCCCGCCTTGGCCTCCCAAAGTGCTGGGGTTACAGGCATGAGCCACCATGCCTTGCCTAAAGCAGTTTAAACAATCAAAATTCAGAGAGTGGAGTGCTATGTAAATTAATGAAATCAAGACAAATAGCAAGAAAACAAAAACATTAATTAAAGCTTGACTTTACCTACACTGAAGAAGGCATATGGTAAGGGAATATTAATGCAATGTAAAACAGGTCACAAAAAAGTCTCACAAAAACAATCAATACACTGATTCTCTATAAAAAGCTAAGTGAATAAAAAAGATACAGTTACACACACACCTTAGGTGAGAATTCCCCCAAGTTTTTCAAAACAATACTGAAGAGAATAGTGGCTTCCTTGATTTTCAACCCTTTCATATCTTAATATTTACTTAGCACATTAGGTTAAATAAACATTTTGCTGTAGCCAAATACGAGAAATCAATTCACTGCTTTATGGCTTAAAGAGTACATTTATACCAGAGTCATTACGAGAAGTTAAAACTCGAGAGTGTCAGTCAAATCTCTTAGGAGGGTCAAGGTCCCAGAGAAAAACAACTGAGGTATTAGAGCCTGGGCATACTGCTGGGAGGAAAATGAAGGTTCTGACCAGATGAGGGAGATAAATAATATCACTAAGAGGGATGCCAAGATGTTCACAATCATGCAGTGGGGAAGATGTGAACTCAACTAAGGCAATAAGTTTGAAACACGAAGGTAGACTATTCAAAGATGTATACGTAAATGACGGTTTACATTTAGAAAAACATAGGAAGAATGAAAACAAAAATCTCAAAACTAAATCTGCAACCATAAACTTGCCAAATCCGCAAGACAACTAAAAGACCGTACACTATGAACAGGCAAGACTATAGTCTGCTTGAGTTTAAATCTCAGCTTCACCACTTACTGGCTTTGTGAATTTGGGTGAGTTTCTTAACTTCTTGATGGTTCAGTAATAATATTAATATTCATAGTTAATACAGTAAAATAAATGATAAACGCTTACTTCTTAAGGGTCGTAGGAGAAAGAAATGAGATAAAGGACACCAAGTGCTTAGCATAGTGCCTAGCATAGAATAAGTGATCCATACATGTTAGTACTACCATTATTATTTTTGATTTTATAACAATTGCAAATAATCTACTATAACAAGTTGTCAGAAGTTAGAGGACTCAGTTAATACAGCTCTAAGAAAGCAGTAGCATGTCTGTTTTGATCAGGATTATATTCCCAGATCCCAGTACAGGGTTGGCTTGTTACAAGGTACTCACTCAGTAATGTTATTTGAGTGAATGCATAAATCAAAGTAATGGTGATCCAAAAGTCATTTTTGCTTCATGTTGTAAAAATGCAAATATATTCAGGTGTCCCTCTTGAACTTGACACTCTGAATAACAAAACAAGTCAAGCAGACTCATTTCAAAGGGGCCTGGAATGATACACAGCAGCCCAAGCTGGAAACCAATTCCCGGCGCATGCTGGACTTCTGATGCATCAGCACTTGAATTATGTATGTCAACTGTTAGACTCACATCTTCCAGAAAATGAAGAAAGCAATACATAGTATGTGTGAAGTTTTCTTTCTTTCTTTTATTGTCTTTTTTTGTTTTGTTTTTTGAGACCGAGCCTTACTCTGTTGCCCAGGCTGGAGTGTACCTATGGCGTGATCTCGGCTCACTGTAACCTGTGCCTTGTGGGTTCAAAACAATTCTCTTGCCTCAGCTCCCCAAGTAGCTGGAATTACAGGCATGTGCCACTGCACCAGCTAATTTTGTATTTTTAGTAGAGATGAGGTTTCACCATGCTACTCAGGCTGGTCTCGAACTGTTGCTCAGGCTGGTCTTGAACTCCTGACCTTGGGTGATCCACCCACCTCAGCCTCCCAACGTGCTGGGATTAATGGCGTGAGCCACCGTGCCCAGCCATATTTGAACTCTTCAAATCCCTTTTATAGTAGGTGGCTATGAGTATATGGTAAAATCTTCCTATGTTTTGCTTTCTAGTTCCTACTAAACTGTAGTACATTGAAATGAAAAAGAGAGTCAGTATCAGAAGATGGAGTGATATCAACAAAGACACTGAAAGAGCTATCCAGATACATGTCCAGCCACTGAAATGAAAGTAGGCAATACTCCAGACTATATTATCGGTTTTATTGCCCAATATCTCTGTGCATTTGGGCACTGGGATGAGCAAAAATAACGACTTTCAAACTAAATAATGGCTCAAACGACTCTAAAACGACCAGATAGACAGGTGAAACATCAGTGTGTATCTCTGGATACAACACCATGAAAACAGTCACTAAAAGACCATCAGGAAGGTATATTCAACAGTATCAGCAAATGCTAGTCATAGTAGCATACACTCTTGCGATTTCATCATTGCCATCTAAAGTGAAGGCCCACTTTTGAATTAGTGTGAAATACAGTGGCATTTCTAAATTAAAAAGTTTTAAAATGACACTCTACCTGCAAGGCACAACATGAATGATTGCAGTATCAGCAGTTCCCATGGTAACCTCATCTTCAGTTTCCAAGGTCAAAGGGAGTTTCAAGTCCAATAACAAGTGAATAGAATCGCTGCTTCTTTTAAGTTTTGTATAACCTTTAATCTGTGGGAAAGAAGAGACATTACAATGAGATTTGGGAATATTTCTCTTTGTGATCTCTGTGAGTTTATCTTTACTCGAATATCAATAAAACTCACTTGTGGGAAAGTACCATTGGAGGGGAAGAAAGGAACATGTTAAATTATGAATACGAAGCAAATAAGTCTCCTATTCTTTTCTTGCAAATAATAATTGGGTAGGAATTGGAGCTGAGGAGTCCCTGCGGCTTCTGAGTGAAGACAAGAACAGTTTCTGATTAGGCATGAACCAACCTGAAGGCAGGGGAATGCACTATGCTTTGCAAGGTCCCTCTGTGTCCAGACCCTGTTCTTATTTATTTTCCAATTAGTAAAAAAAAAAAACATGCAAATACAGAACTGCCACAGAACAAGATAGGCTTAACACTGGCAGGTAGAAATTTCCAGTTTTTCCAATGGCGTTATATCGTGTGGGAAAATTGTGACTACCCCATTAATTCAAACATTTTTTTCCCCTTTTCCCCATGTTTCACTTCTAACATGCCACAGAAATATGCAGCTCCAGTGCCTAATGAGAGAAATCCAACCAGCTATCAGTAGCAGCCTACTAGGTTCATTTGGATATATCCAGAACATGATTAGGAACACGAATACTTCTGTTAGCCAAGAATACTGAATTAGGAGAATTCTGCAGTAAAGAGAGGCTACTCATTACCTTTACCAAAAGCTACAAATTTAAGTAACTGAGTGAAGCTGTGGGCAGACACTGTTATTCTGGGGAATGGAGGCATGTCCTTGCTTAAGGGAACAGGTGCCCCTCAGCTCAAGCAGATGGGTAACAGATTCAGGGTTGCAGGGGCATCTACAACTTTTCAAAGAAAAGTTGAAAATATTACTGTATTTTGAAAATCTCCTAAGTTTTAAGTATTGAAAATTAGTTTAAAATACTTTTTAAGGCCAGGTGCAGTAGTTCACACCTGTAATCCCAGAATTTTGGAAGGCCAAGATGGGAGGATCACTTGAGGCCAGGAGTTCAAGACAGCCTGGGCAACACAGCGAGACTCGCACTTTTACAGAAAATTTTTAAAAATCAGTCTGGCATGGTGATGCATGCCTATAGTCCCTGCTACTCAGGAAGCTAAGACAGGAGGATTGCTTCAACCCAGGAGTTCAAGGCTGCAATGAGCCATAATCACTCCACTGCATTCCAGCCTGGGCAACAGAGGGAGACCCTGTCTCAAGAGAAAAAAAAAAAAAAATTAACATTGCATGATTCAAGTAAAGTCAAATTTCCCTCTGGTGCTGAAGGATTGCAACATGAAGTTAGTAAAACAGAACTCTCAACTGTGGTTCCTCTCTTCTACTCACCCCTTCTCCCACCCATCCTGCCAGTCTGCCATGTGTGAATGTATATATGAAGCATCTCCTGCTTGCCAGATGCAAGGAGAAGCACTGGGCACATCAAGAGGAACAAGACACCATCTCTATTCTCTACAGTCTCTTTATCCAGTAGGGGCTGTTATCCACAATTTCATATAATTGCAATATGATATCCCGTTATCAAGGAAGGAGGAAACTTTTTGTTTGGGAATCTTCATAAAGGAAGTGAGCTTCCCTTGGGATCTGAAAGATGAGCAGGGTGCTACCAACTCATCAGTTAATCAAATAAACCAGAAATCTAGGGAACCAGGAGACCTGCATTCTATTTACAACTCTGGCAGGAACTCATTATGTGGTCCTGGGTAGACCACCCCATCCGGCTTCTCTCTGAATCTTGTTTAAAGGGAAACCGCCTGGTTAAGTAAATGAAACTTCTTTGAAAACTCTACAGCACCCTACATTGCCAGATATTACTGTGGTCTCAATTTGTTATTTTAGCTTTCATTTAAAAAATATATTACATTTATATTATTTTTAAATTGACAAATAATAATTGTATATAGTTATGGTATACAATGTGATGTTTTGATACATCAGTGTGGGATCCCCAGTATTTTCAAGCTGAAAGTAACCTGGAGTTTCTCATCTTACTCCCACTTATAAGAAAAACACTGTGAACAAACACAGGCTTACATGAAAACATGGGCCAATACAAGCTACTTAATAATGGGTTCTTAGAGTTAATTTAAATCATGTGATCACTGCAAAGCCTGTATGTTTACCAGGGAGCTAACAGAAAATGAACAACCATCATTAGAGAACTTGCCTTTCTTTTGTGCCCTTAAATAGCTTAGTTTCTGATAAAGCTGGACTTAATATATTGTGAAGACAAAAGGGACTCTTAACTTCTGCTCTGCTGATGTGGCAGAAAGCCGGCAGTATCTCTAATTGGATATGTTCAGATACTCTTCTGACATGCATGGTGATTAGGCCATTTTAGATAAACAGGATGCGCTGATCAATGAAAACTATTAATGTCTTAAGCAAATGATCAGGGTATTAATAATTAATTTTGTGAGAGAAATGTCATCTCGGACCTCGGGATTGATCTACAATGTTAAGCGGTTTCTTGAAGCAATTAAAATTAGCTTAGGAAATGTATCCAATTACATGACAAAGATTTAGTTCATGATATGATACTATTTACAGTGCATGTTCTATTAAGGGCTGTAGGTTTTTAAGGATGAAGAATTTCAAGAATCCTATTGGCATTTATTTACATTCAGGTAGGTAAGTTTCACCTTCGCTAATCAGAAATAATGGGGTCATGGACAGTAATTTGTCAGTGGGTAGTGGTAACCAAAGCATCAGGTTTTCTGAAGGGAGCTGAAGATTCATGAATCTCATGTGGGACTGTGGTGCAGGATACAAAGTTTCATAATTTCAATTTTTCTGTCAGAGCCAGAAAGAAAGCTGCAGGATGAGCCAAGAGTTATGGTGGCAACAGATCTCCCCTGCAGCTTTGAGCTCTCTCTGGCTTATCCAACGGTGGCTGTAGCAAAGGTAGTGTAGTCAGCACTCATTTTGAGATCCTGCCCAAGAGTGAGACTTGTAAATCCTAAGAAGGAAGCCACACAATAAAACAGGACTTGGTTGCTTTCTCTCACTGAGCCAGGAGGAGATGAATAACTAAGAATCGTACAAGGTATTTTTTTTCCACATTCTTGCACAGAACAAAACTTCCCTCAACCCTTCAAACAATTTTCATACTAACAGTCATACCGAAGACCTCAGCACAAAGTGCTGAAAACAAAAGCATGAATCAGTTTTCGCTTAAGAGTCCTGGTTTCCAAGAATCTATATGCAGGGCCTGGTCATGTATTTGTCTATTCTGGACACTCTGCTGAATTAAAATGTTGCTGGTATCCAAACAGTACTAATTCAGCTCACACAAAAAAGTAATTGTGTTTACCATGTGGCAGAGACAGTGCTAGTTGGGTGTGCAGAGGTTAGGGAGGCTTGGGTCTTGTCCTCAAAGAGCTCACAGTTTACTTGGCGAGAGGTGCTAATAAGCCAGTAATTATAATTTGGTGCAACGTGTGTAGTAAGTCTATTAAGAACAAGATGCTAAGGAAGCAAAAGATTATCATTGAACTGAGCTGGGAGGTAGGGTAGGGCAGGAGTTTCAAGAAAGCTCCTCAAAGGGGCTACCAGTTTGAACTGATTATTAAAGGATAAATAAGAGGGAGGAAGGCCATTCTGAGCCAAGTGACAGGGAAAACAAACTGGCAAGAAGCTGTGAGAACCTTCAAGTTATAGCAGTGCAAGATAATGAAAAGCGTAGTCTGCCGAATCTAACTTGTGCTCTATTCCTAGACTTCACATTCTCCAGCTGTGTGGTCCATCTATAAAATAGCAGCCATATTCATATATATATATATATATATATATATGAAAGCTGCAGGATGAGCCATATGTATATGCCAAATCTATGGTGAGGATTAGTGAGAATGCATGAAAAGCACTGAGCTTGGGTACTGGCACAAAGTTGAAATGTGATAGCTATCCTTGTTAAAGACAGCACAGCACAGCCTGAGTTTGGGAGTTACAGGCTGAGGGGGAAAGAGGCTGGAAGGTAAATCACGAGCCTGGTCTCCAATCATCTTTGAACGTATAGTAAAGATTCTGGACTTGAGGCCGGGCACGGTGGCTCATGCCTGTAATCCTAGCACTTTGGGAGGCTGAGGTGGGTGGATCATGAGGTCATGAGATCAAGACCATCCTGGCTAACACGGTGAAACCCCACCTCTGGTAAAAATATAAAAAATTAGCTGGGTGTGATGGCATGTGCCTGTAGTCCCAGCTACTCAGGAGTCTGAGGTAGAAGAATGGCTTGAACCCAGGAGGAGGAGGTTGTGGTGAACCAAGATTGTGCCACTGCGCTCCAGCCTGGGCAACAGAGCGAGACTCTGTCTCAAAAAAAAAAGAAAAAAAAATTCTATACTTATTCACAGTTATGCTATCACAAAAGACTTCTGAGTTAACACTAGTGAAACATAGCTACCTGACAAAGTCTCAGCTCTGAAACCTGTGCTATCCTTTACATTATGAATATTACAGATTCTGCACCTTGGTTTACTGGCACCTGGCTTCACCTCTGCAGAAGGACAACATGAAAAGCCAAGTTAGAGAAGGGAGTCACCATCAGGATGTTACATCACACTTTAAAAGACACAATACTTTAAGAAGAGTTCATTAGCTTTAGAAATGAGTTCAGTATTTGAAGTATGAAGACATAGATTTAAATACCGGCTCTATTGTTTTCTAGATATTTAACCTTGGACAAGTTTCATAGCCTTTCATATTCTAATTTCCAAGGATGTAATTTTATAGAAGATGATGCCTGACTCCCAGCTATGTTATAAGGATTAAAGGAGAAGTGAATGTAAGATCACATGGTAGGTCCACAAGAGATGTTAGCTACCTTCTGCAGAAGTAGGGTCAGCTAAGGTACACAGTTGCTCCCCATTTGAAAAGACTTTCCACTTATGGTTATTCTAACCATAAATATAGTGATTACATTAGGCAGAAATCCTCTGAAATAAAAGCCAGGTAGCTAATGTATCACTATTTCACTTACTGAAGGATCTCTTCCATAGCCTGAGAGTCCACAGTTATACAGATTATTTTGGAAAAGTCTTCCATTGAAATTTCTTAAAGTATATGGCCACTACGGATTTCTCAAAATATACTTTCCCCTTATAGAAAACCTTATTCTACTTTGATGTTGGACCTTTCTATGTTACTACTGAGAAGACCCTCTTCAAAAAACGGAAGTAATCTCAATAATCACAGTGATATTGCAAAAAATCACTGGGATAAAATTCAGAATAACTGGGTTCCAGGCTCAGTTCTGTTATTTGCTTGCTGGACAAGTTTCTTAATGAATAGAAGAGGGGACTGTGCCAGATTGTTTTTAAGGATTCTTGAAACTGTGAATTACATTATTCTATAAGAAGATGGTTATATATGCCAAAGATACTTAATTAGTTAAATGAAGTAGTGACTACACCTTTGTCATCCCCAGAGACATTTGAGGCTTGTAACAATTTTTCGTATTATATCGTCTTCCCATTCATTAAAGTTGTTTTAGATATATTGCTTTTAAATTCGATGTATTACACTGTTACTGAAAATTTAATCCCAAGCCACAAGTCCATATTCACTATCCACAGCATTCACTAAGTAATCACTAATTGTAATTTTGTAAGTTTTATTTAATATTTACTTGTATTAACGGAATGCTTGAACAAAGCTTAAATACTAGCTGTTAATCCCCTGAGGGAAATATTGTCCAGGGGCAACAAACTGCCTTTCTGGTAAGTAGTTCAATAATGATAATTTGAGAAAAATAACACACTTATACTACTATTTCTTGATTTTGTCTTATGTATTAAGTTATTTTATGAATGATGATATTCAACTTTCTTAATCACTCCCAATGACACACAGGCCTACAAAAACACAAATATACCTTGTTTTACTGTTGTCTAAACTTAGTTATAGCACATATTTGGTTGTTAGCTGAGCTGCAGAATATACTGCTTTTATTTTTTTTATAGTACTTGTTTTTTTCTGAGTTAATAATTTCCTCTTTAATAACAGGTTTCAAAGTATATACCACAAGTTCGCCCTAAACATTCTATCATAGCTAATACTTTCAATATTTTCAAACACACCTCATAGTCCATCCGTTTTAATACGTATTATTTATTTGGACATATAGATATTTAACACTTGAACAATTCAGTTGAAAAACAGACATGAATGGTTCTAGTCTTCTAACATTGTTTGGTTAAAAACAGAAGAGCCACGTATTCAAAGCTATGATTTTTTTTCACAATTTTCCATACATATGAAGCTTATGTATTTGTGAGAGTGTACAGTACAATCTAGTCAATCAGCAACATAAAAGTGTATGAGATTAAACTGGTAAACAATGTTGGAGGTAATGTAATGGTAGAATATAGTACAAAACAACTGGCAAAATGATAAATAATAGATATCATTTACAGAGCATTTACTACATAGCAGTCTCTGTATTATGTATTAACTTATATAATCTTTAAAACAACCTTGAAGGTAGACTACAATATTATTTTCATTTTATAGGTTAACTAAGTTGGAGTTAATAAGTAATAGATAGAACTTCCTCTGATTTTCCCTCCTAAGTTTACTGTATATTTTATACACTGACACGCATTCTTTTTATTTATAGTTTGATGAGATTTCAAAAACTTATACAGTCATAGAACCACCATCACCATCATGATGTAGAATATTTCTATCACTCCCAAAATGAACCTTTAGAATGCTTATAACCTATTGATGGGAATGTAAATTAGTTCAGCGACTATGGAAAGCAGTTTGGAGATGTCTTAAAGAACTTAAAACAGAACTACCATTTGACCCAGAAATCTCATTACTGGGTATATACGCAGAGAAAAATAAATTGGGCTGGGCACAGTGGCTTACACCTATAATCCCAGCACTTTGGGAAGCTGAGGCAGGAGGAATGTTTCAGTCCAGGACTTTGAGACCAGCCCGGGCAACACAGGGATATCATCTCTACAAAACATTTTAAAAGTTAGCCAGGCACGGTGGCTCCTGCCTGTAGTCCCAGTTACTTGCGAGGCTGAGGTGGGAGGATTGTTTGAGCTCAGGATTTGGAGGCTGCAGTGAGCCAAGATCGTGCCACCGCACTCCAGCATGGGTTACAGTGCAAGAACCTGTCTCAAAAACAAGAAAAGGAAAAAAAAGAAAAGAAATAGTTCCACCAGAAAAGACACATGCACTTGTACATTTGTCACAGCGCTATTCATGGTCATAGAATCAACCTAGGTGCCCATCGATGGTGGATTAAAGAAAATGTGGTACATACACACCATGGAATACTACGCAACAATAACAATGAATGAAATTATGTTCTTTGCAGCAAGATGGATGCAGCTGGAGGCCATTATACTAAGCAAATTAATGCAGGAACAGGAAATAAATACTGCATGATCTCACAGTAGGAGCTAAATATTGCATATCCAGGGACATAGAGATGGGAACAATAGGCACTGAGGACTAATAGAACAGGAGAGAAGGAGGGGGAAAGGGCTGAAAACTGCTTATTGGGTACTATGCTCACTATTTGGGTGATAGGGTCATTTATACCCCTAATTTCAGCATCACACAATATACTTATGTAACAAACCCACACAAGTACCCCTTGAATTTAAAATAAAAGTTGAGATTATTTAAAATAAATGAACCCTAAAAGTTTGACTTAAGAGTATGGATATTTAAACACTCCGCTGAATTTTCTCCCAAATAGGTATATGTAGCCTTATTATTAGAACAGCAGGCAATTGCAGTTTATATAAAATATGTGGTATTTTCATCTTGCATTTAGATTGCCCCTCAGATACTTCATCTTTCCTTTAGAATGCCATTCCCATGTTATTACACTCTTATTAAAATACAATCAAGAACAAAAGTAGATCATAGTTCAAGACAGGAAAATACACGGCACCTCCACTCCTCCTTCCCACTCCTATGGAAAGCAATGCTAATTGATTATGGCATTCTTTGCTGCTTGGCCCAAGGGCAGCCCCAGAATCCTCTCGACATGGCATTTCAAGTACACATGACAAAATCAATGCAGGTTGCAAGTAAAATAAAAATTCCTTTGCTTCCCTGTGGCAATGAGATCATTGGCTTTAGAATCACACAAGCCAGGTTTAAATCCCAGGGCTGCCATTTAGCTGTTGTTCTTGGGCAAGTCATTTAACCTCTGTTAGCCTCACTTTCCTCTTTGGTAAAGTGACAGTGAAGATACGGGGTTGTTGAAAGGAATATGAGAGAAAATCCATATAATTGGATTCTGCTAGAAAAAGTTGAGTGTGGCTTTGAGTCGGCAAACTTGCTGGAAAAAGCAAGAGGGGTAAGTGTGGTTCTGGGAGACCACAAATACAGGGAGCACACTGTGCCAAAGGGGGAAATCCATGTCCACTGAGCACTGGAGGAAAGTGGAAGCAAGGGACTTGGGGGAAATTACAATCCCCAGAAACCCTACTCTTACCCATGCTTTCTGGGTACTGGGAAGTAGACGTTGCAAACTCTCAAAGCTCCTATCACCAGAGCAGGAAAGAAGGATTTCTTAGCAATCATCTCACGTTTGTTTTCCTTCTGCAAGCTGGTGTGCTGCAGAGTGCCAATTCTGCTAACCTCCCAAATAAATCACCGTTAATGAAGCATGCTGCACATACAGACAGAAACAGGCATTTTTTAATCACCTAAACTAAAGAAGAGCTAAAGGTAAGCACAAAACACTCTCATACCTAATATATTAGGTGTCAGATTTAAAGTAGCAAGAACCGTGTGACTTTCAGGGCTTTTACTTGGATACACTTAGTGGGGAAGTAAGCCTACTAGTATATTCATCATTATGCACAGTTTGCCAATTGCTTGGACAGCCAAATCAGAAAATCAGATAACTGGTAGCCTAAAAGGGAGTCTATATCTGCTTAATCAGAAGCAGAAATAAGATTTCAAACATAAAAACTTAAGGTATAATAGGCTATACCAAAGTAGGGGGTTAAATAAAATCTACTATGCACTCTATCCTTTACTTACAAATTACCGACTGAACATCTAGTAACTGACATGCAGTATGATATAGCAATGAATAAGATAGGGTCTTCCCTCATAGAGATTATTTTACTCTACTGGGGAAAATAATATAATACTCTAAGAGGGCTGCAACAGTGGACAAATGCAACAATATCAGTCAAGAACACAAATGGTCTTTGTAGACAGACTTACATTCAAGTCTTGAACTTGTATTGTTTTAGGCAAGTTATTTCTGATCCTCCAACTTTATATCCATAAAACGGAGATACTGAGACTACTTCAGAAGTTTGTAGAGATGTATATGAGATAATGCAAGTAAAATGGTTTACCACCATAATGCAAAAAGAACATAATCTTAAGATAAGTGTTGTTTTACTTAGAAGGAAGTCAGAAGTCATTCTCTTAAAATAATTGGAGTTGGCCAGGCACAATGGTTCACATTTGTAATCCCAAAATTTTGGGAAGTCAAGGCAGGCAGATTACTTGAGCCCAGAAATTCGAGACCAGCCTGAGCAACAAGGTGAAACACCATCTCTACCAAAAATATAAAAAATTAACTGGGTTTGATGGTGCACTCCTGTAGACCCAGCTACTCAGGAGGCTGAGGTGGGAGAATCACCTGAGCACAGGAAATCAAGGCTGCAGTGAGCCATGATTGTACCACTGCACTGTAGCCTGGGTGATGGGAGTGAAACCCTGTCTTAAAAAAATTTTTTAAAAATAATAACAACAATGTAAGTGGAAGTTGGGATAGGAAACCCCCCTACTGTTTTAGCTAAGCTATAATATGGGATCTGCCATCTCATGTAATGGTAAATAAAATATGTATTCAAGATCCTGTGCCAATATATATTTATAGCTAAATACTAGATTAGAACATTCATCTGAAAATATTTGTTGAACACATGCAATATGTCAGACACTATCAGTAAGCACTGGGTATCATGGTAAAGTTGAGTCCTGCTATCATGGAGCTTGCATTCTTCTGCATTTTCTAGGTTTATTTGCCTATGAACACTTACTCTCGAAGAGCAAAAGTACACCTCAGTATCATTATGCTTTAGTTCAGAACTACATGTAGATGGTGGGATACTTCCACACCATTTGACAAATGCTATTGAATCCTTATTTGGTATAAAATCATTTTCCAGAAGCCTCCTGCAAATTAAACCAAACTATGTAAGTCTCACCTCCATTTTCTTGTCTTTTGCACCCAAATTTGGGTCTCAGGCATGAAAGATGATAAAGTGATAAAAATGACAAGCTGGGTTTTTTTTTTTCTTGAGTACTTACTATGGTTCAGTTACAATACAAAGGTTCTGGACAGATTACCACATGCTTACAATAACTTGAGCAGGCAGGTATATGATTATTTCTATTTGTCAAAGAGGAAAGTGGGGGGCTTGGAGGGTTATGTGAGCCACTTATTTCTTTAGTATACCTTTCCCTACCTACTTACCTCTAGACCTGTAAGTGGCCAATTTCCTCCCAGTGTATTGTGTCAGGGCTGATAGCACTGACATTCAAAAATAAAAAGAGAGTAGAAAGCCAGTAAATCACTTTGCAAAGTTTGCCGTTCTCTGCAATGGTGGGGTACTTCATTATCAGATACAAACTAATATGACAGAATTACAGCACATGGATCCAGAATCCTTTGTATGTCAAGGGACTTTTTTCCCTTTTATATGAACAGCAGAAACTGTGAATGTGACCGTTTTTAAAAAGTTATTTATTGTCCTTATCAATGGGTGGTTATCCATCTAGTTAGTGTAATAGCCTGTTAGGTAGCAAGTGATAAATGTGTTCTTTGTTTAATCAGGCTTAGGCCAAATTGGGCAAACACTAACTGGTTCTGAGAGAACCAGATTTCAGGCCTAGCCTGTCACATATATAACAGATGTCTCTGTAGTTCTGAGTGTGCAATGAGTACATGCTGCCGATCTACTTTTAACCATTCTATTTGTGTTCTTCTTTAAAATGAGATAGAGTGATCATTTCCAGTTATACAGTTAGTTTTATCCAAGAATCTCCAAAGGATAGCACATTAATTCTTACTACACTGGCTGAGATGAGGATTAGGGTTGCAGTATAATAATTTTTAGGCAGGGAAACTGAGGCATAAAACAGTATAGTGAGTACATCATGTTTAGGAAATTAAGAATTTATGTGTGCTTGTCTAAAGCTAATGTGGGAAAATACTAATATCATGGTGGGAAAACTCAGTAGACTCCATATTAACCAAATAGTCAAAATTACACTAGTGATAAGACATACTGGCCTCGTGTGCCCTTTGATAAGGTGCACTGAGAGGGACATAATACTCTTCTGTGGTATCTTGCCAACAATGCATGACCTCAATTTAAAAAAAGAGTAAACATCAGACAATTGAGTAATATTCTACAACAAAATTAACTAGTAGTTTTCAAAAATGCCAGGATCATAAAAGGCAGGCAAAGGCCCAGGAACTGGCACAGACTCAAGAAGTGTAAGAAGAAATGAATGCTATAAATAATGCGAGACTGTAGATTGCAGCCTGGACATTATGGAAAAACTGGTAAACTCCTAATAAGGTCTATTGTTTAGTTAACGTGTTGTACCAATGTCAGTTTTCTGGTTTTGGTGATCATACTATACTTATGTATAACATTAACATTAGTAAAATCAGAGTGAAGGGCATATGGAAACACTGACATTTTTGCAAATTTTCCGCAAGTATATAATTATTTTAAAATAAAGCCAATTGTGCATAAATAATTTCCTAGCTTGAAAATCAGAGTTTTTAATATCTTTTTGTTTTTATATCAGTGGAGCTATCCTCCTTGAAAGACATGTACATACAGCATGCCATTGCAGATGTTATATTTATAGTTTGCTGCAGAATTTCCAGAAAAAGTTCAAGGATCATAAAAGTTTGCCCACAGAAGACAAGCTAGTCACAGGAAAAACTATGTGAAAAAATAAATTCTGAATTCCCAAGACGCAATCAATATAGTCAATGTTGTTACTTTGTTATGATTTAATTAAAATTAGACTGCTGAATATTCAAACTTAGGTATGAAAAGAACCAAGGTTACCGTGCATTTTTTTTTTTTTTTTTTGAGATGGAGTCTTGCTCTGTCACCCAGTCTGGAGTGCAGTGGTGCAATCTCGGCTCACTGCAAGCTCCACCTCCCGGGTTCACGCCATTCTCCTGCCTCAGCCTCCCGAGTAGCTGGGACTACAGGTGCCCGCCACCACGCCTGGCAAATTTATTTTGTATTTTTAGCAGAGATAGGGTTTCACCGTGTTAGCCAGGATGGTCTCGATCTCCTGACCTCGTGATCTGCCTGCCTCAGCTTCCCAAAGTGCTGGGATTACAGGCGTGAGCCACCATGCCTGGCCTACCATGCATATTAATGAAGAAAAAAATAAAGCCAGAATTTTGTACTTCTTGTATGCTAAAAATGAAGCATGCAGGTTTCCCCTAAATTTCTTATTTACTACTAGTGTAAGCTCCTTGCAATGCAATGTGAGATCTATGTATAAAAATATAAAAGTGGGAGTAACTGTTAACACTACATTTTAGCTTTGTTTGTGTCTTTTCCTGACATCAAATTTCGTCCTTGAATTAGCAGTCTAGGCCTATTGTTGGTAGGATAAACTGCAGTAATTTTAGTTATCTGTGGAAACTAAGAAATAGTTGAATCATCTGCAAAAAAAAAAAAAAAAAATCTGAGGATAGAATCCTAATTAGTGATAACATGAATTTTGAGACTGAGGTTATTTCAGAGATCTGGCAAAGGACAAAGAAAAAACATAAATAGGCCGGGCGCGGTGGCTCAAGCCTGTAATCCCAGCACTTTGGGAGGCCGAGACGGGTGGATCACGAGGTCAGGAGATCGAGACCATCCTGGCTAACACAGTGAAACCCCGTCTCTACTAAAAAATACAAAAAAAAAAACTAGCCGGGTGAGGTGGCGGGCGCCTGTAGTCCCAGCTACTCGGGAGGCTGAGGCAGGAGAATGGCCTGAACCTGGGAGGCGGAGCTTGCAGTGAGCTGAGATCCGGCCACTGCACTCCAGCAAGGGGGACAGAGTGAGACTCCGTCTCAAAAAAAAAAAAAAAAAAAAAAAAAAAAAAGAAAAAACATAAATAGTTTAAGTTGCTTTAGGAAAATTCAATTTCATGATTTGTTAAAGATCCATGCCTACATACAGTTTTTCTTTTCTTGCCTACCAGCCCCTCTCTTACTACATCTTAGCTGCAAATTTCAAGACAGCATTTTCAAGTTTAGAAAAAACTTTGTTCCATTTCTTTTCAACATCTGACCCTCCACCAACAACCTCAACAGCCACTAACTAAACTACGTACATCCTTAAGTTTGGACCTTAGGAGTTGTGTTTCTAAGCAGTGTTGAGTAGACATTCCTCATATGGTTAGAATACAGGAAAAATACAGAAATCACATTTCCAAATAATATATGTATTATATACATATACACACACTCATATATATAATGTGATTTTATGTATGTTTGTGTGTGTATGTGTGTATATGTGTATTTATATACACATATATAAAATTTATATGTGTATACATATATAAATTTATATATGCACACATATAAGAAATTTACCAGAGCCAAGCTGTTAACAGTATAATTTGTTCTGTGGAAGAAAACGGTTTATAAAAAACCTACTTGTTTATAAAAAACCTACTTCTCACCCTTTTCAATGCCTCAGTGTGCTAGACTAGATAAGGTGTGAATATTTCATATATAGTAAACACAACATTATGCTGCATTCTGATTGAGGATAACTTCCTGAAGTATCTCATGCATTTGTAAGTAAACCATACAGGTTCACAGGGACAGACAGGGTGTGTAATTAAACGTTTGCATATTTGTATGCCCACCAGTTCTGCTGTCTTAAAACAGATGTTAAGGTGAGGCTCTTCTTGGTTAATTGCTGTTGTCAAGGAAAATGCCCAGGTTTGCCTCCACATTTCCTTCAGGTATAAAACTCAGGCTAGCCTCTTAGTGCCAATTTTTGTTTTGTTATAAATACAAAATAAAGCCTCCTTTGAAGTTTTAAAAAACACTCTAAAATTATTCCCTCTTTATGATTTTCCCAATAACTCTCAAATGGAAAGACAGTTTAATGTTTAAACTAGCAAACAGATGGTTTCAGGGAAAGAAACATTACCTAGTTCTTGGTTTCTTGTCATAAGGTAGGAGTCTTGAGAGCACCTAATCTATCTAAGGGATGAACCTGGGGTAATAGGTTACCCATGGCAGATTCCCTGGGAAAGCTTCATAACAGCTTAAGAAATTTTCACTTCTGAGCAGCCTGCCCCTCCAGGCCATTCTCCACACTCCAGCCACAGCTATACTACCATAGTACAACGCTGACCAAACCTCCAACTTTCCACCTACCTTACATACTTTTACAAAGTCAGTAAAGACCTGCTTAATCCAACTCTCACTGATCTCTGCAGCATAAATCTATATTAGAGTAGTACTATGCATTTGCTTGATACATCAGGGAATCTTGTCTCCTTACCTTTGTACCTGCTGTTCCTCTGTCTCTCCCCTTCTGTGATTAGCTTCAAATTTGTAGCTTAGATGAACTCCAGCTAAAAGCTTTCTCTGATTTCATAATAACAGTTTAGTACTTCTCATAAGTGCTTTGACAGCATCCAGAATTTCTCTTATTAGAGAAGTTATCACATAATATTCTAACCTTTGTCTTTATGTCTTTGTTACTATCAGTGCCTTAAAGGGAGAGACACAGTCTCTCATATTCATTAATCAGTGTGCTTGGAAAATACCGTACCTGGTAAATATATGTTGAACTGATTTAAACTATAATGGATTTAATTACCAAGGAAAAAGCAGAGTAAGGCCAACAGCTCAAATGGTTGTCAGGAGATAATGTGCTGGAACCTAAGAAAGGACTAATCAGAAAATTATCCAGAACCATTGAAGGTGGTTAGTATTTTTCCTGGTTACCTTTGTGGATAAGTGACTCACGAAGTTGACTCAGGGATTTAAGAAGATATTTCAATAAAGATATGCATATGACAATCTATATAGATATCCAAATTATTAGTTTGGAAACTTGTTTCTAAATCACAGATACTCAAATTATCTAATATGACAAAAAGAATTTCAAGGTCACACGTGTTTTGGGGAACTGAGTCAGCCAACACAGACATATCAGTTTATTGTAAGATGTCTTACAGCCTTTAATAAGATGACGTTGAATTTCAGTGTATAAGAAGAGAGGTATTCTGTGCAGTGTTTCCCAGATTTACTTTTTCATCTGTGAAAATCCCATTGGACAATTGTTCTTCAGAACTCATTTTGGGACCTCGTTTGGGGCTCCTGTCATGTTTAGCAATAACTAGGAAACTATGAGCTTGGCAAAATCCCTTACAAATTATGGCCTAAAGGCCAAATCCCAGACCCTAAGGCCAAAAATCTAACATCTATTTTTGTAAGTAATACTGGAACACATCAATGCTTGCTGATTTTGGCATTGCCTATGACTGCTTTTGTGATACTATAGCAGAGACAAGTAGTGTGACAAAAATCATATGGCCCATAAAATATATGTGTGTGTGTGTGTGTGTGTGTGTATATACACACACTTCCTACCCATTTACAAGAAAACTTTGCTGATCCTCAATTTTCAGTAACTTTTTTTGTTGTTGTTCTCAAGCTTTAATTTAAAAGTCGGCCGGGCGCGGTGGCTCAAGCCTGTAATCCCAGCACTTTGAGAGGCCGAGACGGGCGGATCACTAGGTCAGGAGATCGAGACCATCCTGGCTAACACGGTGAAACCCCCGTCTCTACTAAAAAATACAAAAAACTAGCCGGGCGAGGTGGCGGGTGCCTGTAGTCCCAGCTACTCAGGAGGCTGAGACAGGAGAATGGCCCGAACCCGGGAGGCGGAGCTTGCAGTGAGCTGAGATCCGGCCACTGCACTCCAGCCTGGGCGACAGAGCGAGACTCCGTCTCAAAAAAAAAAAAAAAAAAAAAAGTCTTCTCTGGGTGTAACAAAATCAGCTGGCCTCACTACTGATGTGTTACTCAAAATTACTGTACAAATGCAGGATTAAATGACCCACAAACTGGAGAAAGTATCACTGAGCTGACCAGTGGTACTTTGTAAAGCGCAATATGAATGTGACCTAAGCAAAATATGTTTGGATTTTTTTGCTCTAAATCCTGTTTAAAAATTAATATATATTATAAAACTAGCAAGTCAAAACTCACAAATATAAACACATTTACCAAAGGAAGTCTGAAACTAATACCTTAAAATACCTTATTTGGATAGATAATTTATTAAAATTAGTGAAAACAACTGAATTTTTATTTGATCACTTGAATACATACTGGTACCCTAAAATACCTAAGGTACTTCATTATAAAGATAAATTTTGGCCAGATAGAAATAGAGCTGAACAAGGTATGTGATATAGATTAATTTAAACAAGATATCAATTCATATACAGTACACTGATTATTGAGATAACTTTTCTATTCCAGTTTGGTAGTTATGGAAAACGCATAGCTTTAACTCCTGGTAAAAATGAGTCTTTTGTGTTTCTCCAGCTGTTAATCCATACAGCTAAACTAACTCATCTATTGGTTTGGTTCAAAACATATTCAACATCATTTTCTAAGTGGCTAGAATCAATCTGTTTGATCATTAGTTTAATAGAAAATAGTGAAATGAAAAGAAATCATTCAGTTAATAGTAACTTTTGGTGATATAGCAGCAGAAATAAATATTTCCTCTCTTTCCATAATTCAGCAAAATTAGTTTGAAACCCAGTTTTCATATGCTTTTCTCTTCCTCATCCTTTTCAGCTTCCATCTCCCCGCAAAATACTGGAAGATATTACTACTGGTTTCTGGCTCTGGTCCCTTTCTCCCTGTGTGTTAGTAACCATCATATTTGACATTTGATCCCTTAGGACACACTGTTAAATGCCTTTAGGCTCCTTTCAGAAGCCAAAGTTGGTATTGGAGTTTTGATACTTATTTCAAGGCAGTCCTTTCACTAGAGTTTTAAAATAAAGAACTTTGGTTTCCATATTCTTGTTCTTGAGATGAAAGGCCCAAATGCATCTTACATATTAACTTAAATGAATTCAACTATACGTGCTGTGAAAAAGAATAAAAACAAGCACATCAAAACATACCTACAGAGATACAACGCTGAAGATAGCACATGCCCCGGAATGAGTGGTAGTTGGGACATAGAAATCCAGCCCACCATTCTCATGGGAGGTTTCAGTTCTTGTGTCTCTCAAATAATGTGAGTATCTCCCCAGGCTGAGTATGATTCTTCTCTTTAAAGATACAACAGTTTTTTCAAAACATGGTTCCTAAACTCAAGCCAATTACTTTGTGTGGTGTTTAATCAATAACCTGGTGACTGACCCCAAACCTGGAAGAAAATTTTGCTGTACGGAATCACCGTGAGTTGATACACTTGTCTCCAACTAAACACCGTCGTTTTCCAGGTAAGACGTGTACTTGCCAAGGAGGTCAAATAGTCCCCAAGTACACACAGTGAGTGACTGACAGAGACCGACTGAAACTCTCTGGATGCCTACTCAACACTTTACCATGGTCGTAGCACTTTGCCTTCCTCATAGACCATCCGCAGTCAAATTTCACTGACTCTTTTGAACACATCCCCCAGTTTCCCTGGCATCCAACCATGTTCCATCAAATTGGTTTTTCCATCCAGCAGCTTGCTGCATATTATACAGCCTGCATAGCTTTGTTTTGACAGTTTCCTCCGCCCCATACCTGCCTTTTAAAATAAAGTGTCCTCTCTTTGACACCCAGCTCACCTTCCAAAGAGATAACTTTTCTAGATGTCCGCAGATCAAAGTTACCACCTCTCTGAATACTAAATCACCTTTTCTGTGCCGTTCCAGGGCTACTTGTCAAATCCCAATTTTAACTGCATATTAATTCCTTAATTAGTATGTAAGCTCTTTGAGGTTAGGTAGAGTCCATATGTTTTTAAATTTTGTTTCCCCCACAACATGATCAGCATTTTGTCTTGTACTCTTTAGGTACCAAACCTATGTTCCCTCATCTACAAGGGCAGACAAATGTTTCTGGTGACATCTGTATTTTCCAGAATTTATCCTTTAACATTTTCTTTAAAAGTCAAAAGAATTGAAGTTGTTGTTGTTCTGTGAGCTCTCTGGAATTTTCCCTCATCTACAGTATTCCTAAAACACTTTTCCATTGGTTTCTACTGAAACACCTGAATGTTCTTGTTTTTTGTTTTGTTATGTTTGTAAAAGTATCATAAGTTTTAACAGACTGCAGCCTAGATATATGAACCCATTTAAGTGAGGCTTGGTGTTCCTTTACTCTGGTCTCACTTAAGATTTAGTTTACCTTAAGTATGTTTTATGTTTCATTTTACATATTGAGAAAATCATTTTCCTTAACAGAGTGGATAGCGAAGACAAATAGTTTTGTTTTCATGAAAAGAAAGAGAAGGTATCTGGTTTTAAGTAATGGTTGGGTAGCAAGACATTCTGAATATCCATTTTATCCCATTTTATTTCTTCTCTGATACTTTACTGTTTCTCTAAGATGACAGCAATATTTAGGCTGAAAATGAAAGATTCTATCCATAACTAAAGAAAAAACCTTTAAAAAGCCATTGCAATCGAGGAATTCCTGTTAAATACACAAGACATTATGCATAATCCTCTAATAGAAATTGAGATGAGAGAAAAGTTATAAAAGCATTGATGACAAATATGTTTCTGTACATCACCATTAGGGAAGGTATTTTTTTACTTTTCTGCATTACTTAAAATCTTCACATGCCTAACAGACTGATGTTGCATGGGATTCCCTCTGCTATTATTATTTTCAAAAATTATTAGGGCTTTTCCTTTTTTTCAAAAATCCTTTCACGATCATTACAAAGTATTAAGGTGATGAAAATCATTCCACTCACCCCCATCCTAACATAATTTAGGTGTTCATATAAATTTGTGCATCTTTGGCCATTACAAACTGTCTTGATCCATTATCATGTGGATAAACATAAGAAAATCTTGTGTGTATTTGTGTGTGCATGTGTAGGCCTACATACACTCAAGCACACACATGATATACAAACATATACAGCCACTTTTCTTCTCCTGCCATCCATAAAACGTTTTGGATTTTTCCGCTGACATTCTTCTCTACTGAAAATACTGCATTAGACCTCAAAAAAAAAAAACATACTATTTCTCAATCAGTAATATTTTCCATCAAGTGATACCTTTCTCTGGTTCTGAAGGAATTAACTCAAACCTATACAACATGCTCCACAGACCTCTGAAATGAAAGGGAGCTAACAGATTCTGCTTGCTTTACACCTAGCATTTTTTTAATTACTATACTTTAAGTTCTGGGATACATGTGCAGAACGTGCAGGTTTGTTACATAGGAATACACATGCCATGGTGGTTTGCTGCACCCATCAACCTGTCATCTACATTAGGTATTTCTCCTACTGCTATACCTCCCCTAGTTCCCCACCCCCAACAAGCCCTGATGTATGATGTTCCCCTCCCTGTGTCCATGTGTTCTCATTGTTCAACTCCCACTTATGAGTGAGAACATGTGGTGTTTGATTTTCTGTTCCTGTGTTATTTGGCTGAATGATGGTTTCCAGCTTCATCCATGTCCCTGCAAAGGACACAAACTCATCCTTTTTTATGGCTACCTAGTATTTCATGGTGTATATGTGCCACATTTTCTTTAACCAATCTACCATTAATGGGCATTTAGGTTAGTTCCAACTCTTTGCTATTGTGAATAGTGCTGCAATAAACATACGTGTGCATGTGTCTTTATAGTAGAATGATTTATAATCCTTTGGGTATATACCCAGTAATGGGGTTGCTGGGTCAAATGGTATTTCTAGTTCTAGATCCTTAAGGAATCACCACACTATGTTTCACAATGGTTGAACTAGTTCACACTCCCAACAGTGTAAAAGCATTCCTATTTCTCCACGTCGTCTCCAGCACCTGTTGTTTTCTGACCTTTTAATGATCACCATTCTAACTGGTGTGAGATGGTATCTCATTGTGGTTTTGATTTGCATTTCTCTAATGACCAGTGATGATGAGCTTTTTTTCATATGTTTGTTGGCCGCATAAATGTCTCCTTTTGAGAAGTGTCTGTTCACCTAATATCAAAATTAAAAGAACTAGAGAAGCAAGAGCAAACAAATTCAAAAGCTAGCAGAATACAAGAAACACCTAAGATCAGAGCAGAGCTAAAAAAGATAGACACATGAAAAACCCTTCAAAAAATCAATGAATCCAGGAGCTGGTTTTTTGAAAAGATTAACCAAATAGATAGACTACTGGCCAGAATAATAAAGAAGAAAAGAGAGAAGAATCAAATAGACACAATAAAAAAATGACAAAGGGGATGTAACCACTGATCCCACAGAAATACAAACTAATATCAGAGAATACTATAAACACCCCTACACAAATAAACTAGAAAATTGAGAAGAAATGGATAAATTCCTGGACACATACACGGTCCCAAGACAAAACCAGGAAGAAGTTGAATCCCTGAACAGACAAATAACAAGTTTTGAAATTGAAGCAGTAATTAATAGCCTACCAACCAAAAGAAGCCCAGGACCAGACAGATTTATAGCCGAATTCTACCAGAGGTACAAAGAGGAGCTGGTACCATTCCTTCTGAAACTATTCCAAATAACAGGAAAAGAAGGACTCCTCCCTAACTGATTTTATGAGGCCAACATCATCCTGATACCAAAACCTGGCAGAGACACAACAAAAAAAGAAAATTTCAGGCCAATATCCCTAATGAACATCAATGTGAAAATCCTCAATAAAATACTGGCAAAAGGAATCCAGCAGCACATCAAAAAGCTTATCCACCACAGTCAAGTTGGCTTCATCCCTGGGATGCATGGCTGGTTCAATATACACAAATCAATCAATGTAATCCACCACATAAACAGAATCAATGACAAAAACTACCTGATTATCTCAATAGATGCAGAAAAGGTCTTCAATAAAATTCAAAACCTCTTCATGTTAAAAACTCTCAATAAACTAGGTATTGATGGAACATATCTCAAAATAATAAGAGCTATTTATGACAAACCCACAGCCAATATCATACTGAATGGGCAAAAGTTGGAAGCATTCCCTTTGAAAACTGGCACAAGACAAGGATGCCTCTCTCACCATTCCTATTCAACATAGTATTGGAAGTTATGGCCAGGGCAATCAGGCAAGAGAAAGAAATAAAGGGTATTCAAATAGGAAGACAGGAAGTCAAATTTTCTGTTTGCAGATGACATGATTGTGTATTTAGAAACCTCATCATCTCAGCCCCAAATCTCCGTAAGCTGATAAGCAACTTCAGCACATTCACAGGATACAAAATCAACGTGCAAAATCACAAGTATTCCTATACACCAAAAATAGACAAACAGAGAGCCAAATCATGAGTTAACTCCCATTCATAATTGCTACAAAGAGAATAAAATATCTAGGAATATAACTTACAAGGGATGCAAAGACCTCTTCAAGGAGAACTACAAACCACTGCTCAAAGAAATAAGAGAGGACACAAACAAAAGGAAAAACATTCCATGCTCATGGATATGAAGAATCAATATCATGAAAATGGCCATAGTGCCCAAAGTAATTTATAGATTCAATACTATCCCCATCAAGCCAGCATTGACTTTCTCCACAGAATTAGAAAATACTACTTCAAATTTCATATGGAACCAAAAAACAGCCCGTATAGCCAAGGCAATCCTAAGCAAAAAGAACAAAGCTGGAGGTATCACGCTACCTAACTTCAAAGTATACTACAAGGCTACAGTAACCAAAACAGCATGGTACTGGTAACAAAACAAATATATAGACCAATGGAATGGAACACAGGCCTCAGAAATAATGCCACACATCTACAACCACCTGATCTTTGACAAACCTGACCAAAACAACCAATGGGGAAAGGATTCCCTATTTAATAAATGGTGTTGAGAAAACTGGCTAGCCATATGCAGAAAACTGAATCTGGACCCCTTCCTTACACCTTACACAAAAATTAACTCAAGATGAATTAAAGACTTAAATGTAAGACCTAAAACCATAAAAATCATAGAAGAAAACCTAAGAAATACTATTCAGGACATAGGCATGGGCAAAGACTTCATGACTAAAACACCAAAAGCAATGACAACAAAAGCCAAAATTGACAAATGGGATCTAATTACAGTAAAGAGTTTCTGCATAGCAAAGAAACTATCATCAAGGTGAACAGGCAACCTACAGAATGGGAGAAAAACTTTTGCAATCTATCTGTCTGACAAAGGGCTAATAATCTATCTGAGAAAGGGCTAATATCCAGAATCTACAAGGAATCTAAACAAATTTACAAGAATAAAACAACCCCATCAAAAAGTGGGTGAAGGATATGAACAGAATAGATACACCTAGCATTTTCTATTCATAGTTATTTTGTTTTCATTTTTGCCTTCTTTAGTTAGCTTTAATACACATGTCTCTATGAAAAGAAGGAATAATTTCTTGGGGATTTGTGGATTTTGGACAGTATCATGAGACACATAATGGTTATTAAGTTCTCTTTGGACTTAAAGATAAATGAAAATTCATTTTGTTTCATGGTCCTCTTGATGTAAAACTTCTAAAGGAGGTTCACAATTTGTTGTTGCCATGTATACTCTGGTGAATGAAGCTATCTTCCCTAGGCATTTGACTCTTAACTCTTTTTCTAGTTGAGCCTCTCTGGAATCCCAGGTCCCAAATTTCTAAATGCTTACTGAATATGTCTTCTTGAATCATTCCACTATATTCATTAAAAATTATCTCATGGCCAGGCATGATGGCTCACGCCTGTAATTCCAGTGCTTTGGGAGGCTAAGGCAGGAGGATCACCTGAGGTCAGGAGTTGAGACCAGCCTGGCCGACATGGCAAAACCCCATCTTTACTAAAAATACAAATATTAGCTGGGTATGGTGGTGAGCGCCTGTAATCCCAGCTACTCGAGGGAGGCTGTGGCAGGAGAACTGCTTGAATGCAGGGGCGGAGGTCGCAGTGTGCAGAGATTGTGCCATTGCACTCCAGCCTGGTAGACAAGAACGAGACTCTGTCTCAAAAGAAAAAAAAAAAAATCTCATACAAAACCCTGATCTCTTCTCTGTAACCCAGGTCTGTCAAATTTACCCGTATTTCAGTAAAGTTATACCACATTCTTCCAGCTATCCAGGCTAGAAGACCTGGAGTTTTTGTTAATTTCTCACAATGTTTAGCTTTCTCATTCCCTTTATTTTTATCACCCACATCAAATCTGTAGCTAAGCTTTTCCACTGGCAAGTCTTAAATTTGTCTTAGATGTTCTGGTGCAGATTAATCAATATTACATGGAATCTATCAAGTACTCAATAAAAGTTAACTACTATCATCATCATACCTAATGATTTTACATTTTCTTGCTTTTACTTTTGTAAAATGTAATGCACTTTTGGGCATGCTAGAATATCTGCTTGGGATGAAATTGGTGAAATCTTAACAATCCTTTAGGATCCTGATCAAATTCATTTTTCTTCCATTTATCTTTTTTTTTTTTTTTTTTTTTTTTGAGATGGAGTCTCGCTCTGTAGCCCAGGCTGGAGTGCAGTGGCCGGATCTCAGCTCACTGCGAGCTCCGCCTCCCGGGTTCACGCCATTCTCCGGCCTCAGCCTCCCGAGTAGCTGGGACTACAGGCGCCCGCCACCTCGCCCGGCTCTTTTTATTTTGTATTTCTTAGTAGAGACGGGGTTTCACCGTGTTAGCCAGGATGGTCTCGATCTCCTGACCTCGTTATCCGCCCATCTCGGCCTCTCAAAGTGCTGGGATTACAGGCTTGAGCCACCGCACCCGGCCTCTTCCATTTATCTTAAAGGCCAGGATAGCCCATCTCCATCTCTTCTTCTTCTACTCTGCTAGAGTATTTATTATTCTGTTACCAATTGAATCCATATCTGTACTTAACTGAACTGATATTTGTCTCTTACATTGGCACTTTGTTCATATTTTGTTTTTTTTTAATTTTCATTTTGGGTTCAGGAGTACATATGCAGGTTAACGAACATGTTATATAGGTAAACTGTGTGTCATGGGGGTTTGATGTACAGATTATTTCATCATGCATATAATAAGCAAAGTACAAAACATTTTTTTCTGATTTTCCACCTAGTCACACTCTCCACCCTCAAGTAGGCCCCAGTGTCTATTGTTCCCCTCTTTGTGTCCATGTGTTCACTTATAAGTAACAATATGCCGTACTCAGTTTTCCGTTCCTGCAATTAGTTTGGTTAGGATGATGGCCTCCAGCTCCATCCATGTTGCTGTAAAGGGCATTATCTTGTGTGTGTGTGTGTGTGTGTGTGTGTGTGTGTGTGTGTGTGTGTGTTTGGTTTTTTTGGGTTGCATAGTATTCTATTGTGTATATGTACCACATTTTCTTTATCCAGTCTACTGTTGATAGGCATTTAAGTTGATTCTACGTCTTTGCTATTGTGAATAGTGCTGCAATGAACGTGTATTTAGGGCAGAATGATTTATATTCGTTTGGGTATATAACCTGTAATGGGATTGCTGGGTCAAATGCTAATTCTGTTTTAAGTTCTTTGACAAATCACCACACTGCTCTCCGTAATGGTTGAACTAATTTACATTCCCACCAGCAGTGTATAAGCATTCCCTTTTTTCCTGCAACCTTGCCAGCATCTGTTATTTTTGGACCTTTTCATAATAGCTATTTTGACTGGTGTGAGATAGTATGTCATTGTGATTTTGATTTGCATTAATGTAATGATTAGTGATGTTGAACATTTTTTCATATGCTTGTTGGCTGCATGTATGTCTTCTTTTGAAAAGTGTCTGTTCATGTCTTTGGAATTAAAAGGCACAGAATGGCAAGTTGGATAATAAAGCAAGACCAAATGATATGCTGCCATCAAGAGAGGCCTACATCACACGCAATAACACTCATGGGCTCAAGATAAAGAGATGGAAGAAAATCTACCAAGCAAATGGAAAACAGAAAAAAAAAATGAAGAAGTTGCTATCCTAATTTCAGACAAAACAGACTTTATACCAGCAAAGATGAAAAAGACAAAAAAAGGCTTTACATAATAGTAAAGGGTTCAATTCAGTAAGTGGAGCTAACTACCATAAATATATATGCAACCAACACAAGGGCAGCTAGATTCATAAAGCAAGTTCTTAGAGGCCTATCAAGAGACTTATATTTCTACACAACAATAGTGGGAGACTTCAACACCCCACTGACAGTATTAGACAGATAATTGAGGTAGAAAATTAACAAAAATATTCAGGACCTGATCTCAACACTTGACCAAATGGACCCGAAAGACATCTACAGCACTCTCCAACCCAAAACAACAGAGTACATATTCTCAACTCCACATGACACATACTCTAAATTTGACCACACAATTGGACATAAAACAATCCTCAGGCAAATGCAAAGAACACAAAATCATAGCAACCACACATTCAGCCTATAGCACAACAAAAATAGAAATCAATCCTAAGAAAATCTCTGAAACCCATACAATTACCTGGAAATTAAACAACCTGATTTTAAAAGACTTTTGGGTAGATAATGAAATTAAGGCAAAAATCAAGAAATTCTTTGAAACTAATAAGGACAAAGATACAACATACCACAATCTCTGGCAAACAGCTAAGACAATGTTAAGAGAAAAGTTTATAGCAATAAACACCCATATAAAAATTCAAAAAGATTTCAAATTAACAACCTAACATCACAACTAGCGGAAATATGGAAGAAAGAACAAACTAACCACAAAGCTAGCAGAAGACGAGAAATAACCAAAATCAGAGCTGAACTGAAGGAAACTGAGATGAGAAAAAACACACAAAAGATCAATGAATCCAGGAACTGGTTCTTTGAAAATATTAAGAAGATAAATAGACTGCTAGCTACACTAATTAAAAAAAAAAAAAAAAAAAGAGCAGAGATCCAAGTAAACACATCTAGAAATGACAAAGGGGACATTACCACTGACCCCGCAGAAATAAAAAAACCCTCAGGGACTACCATGAACACCTCAATGCACACAAACTAGAAACTCTAGAAGAAATGGATAAAACCCTGGACACATACAATCTCCCGAAACTGAACCAGGAAGAAATTGAATGTTGTACTTTGTTTTCTTTTACCAGTTATAAGTTTCTTGAGGACGGAAACTCATATTGTTTTTATTCAATCACAATGTATCCTCCTATTTTGTGTATCCCATCAGAATATCTAGCACAGTATACCTTAAAGGTGCTTAAAAGATTTGTTGATTTCTTGATGACTGGCAATATTGTATTCAACTATTTTTGGCGAGACCAAGTTTGTTTAAAAATATACTTGGATTATTGGATGGCCACAGTCTGCTTATGACTGCATAAGAACAATCTTTCTTCCCATGTTCCCCAAGGAGGACTAAGGCACTGAGGAGTGTGTCTCCATCATTTACCAAAATACTTATGACTGATGCATGAATAATTATAAAAGATAGAGACACCACTGGCTATCATGGGACAATCATGAATATTGGCACTTGGGGTCTGAGAAAGATTTAATTTTATTTGTTAGGATTACAGACAGTATCAGGTTCTTGATGTGTAAGTGTGAATTTATAAAAATATGTAGCTAAATCAAGAAAGGTTTCTGAATTAACAAATTAACAATAAGGATTCTCTTATGTGTGTGTTCTTGGAGGAAAAAAGAAGACAGATATATCCAAAATGTCTATGTCTACCACAAAGTTCAATGTCTACCACAGAGGCTTGTTGCTTCTTTACCTTCATACCAAGACAGCTCTTGATTGAATTTTTTTTAACTCACTGTGCAGAAATCAACCATGTAACATTTGTCTTATTGTATGCAAGTAAAACAACACTTAAAACAATTTAAATTCTCAATGTATAATGTAAAGTTAAATAATGTATTAACTAATAGAGAAAATACCATCGTGATTCTTAATTAAGTCTTGGACCATTTGTGAACATAGCAAAGGGTTTTCTTTTTCTGTCTCTCCCATGAACTCTCTATAGCATCTAAATGCATACTGAGGAAAGAGAAATGAGGTAGCAGAGATGGAGCAATGAAATTGTCTTGTTTTGGCTCCCTATTATCCCTACTGAAGCTAAAAATCAAAGAAGCTGTGAAGTCTGTGAGCTCTAGTTGGCCTATCGTATCCCCAAAGATGAATGCGCAGCAAAGTCCAGTGCTAAACCCTTATTCACTGTAATGCCTTCCCAGGGTCCAAATCCCAGGTGACCCAGAGCTCTGGCTAAGTGGAACAAGCACTAAGACGGAAACACTTGATTACACTTGGACTCCCACAACTGCCTTTCCAGCATGCTTTATTATTTGTTTATTAAATGGTTTCCCTCTGGGTTTTATTTTTAAAGGTTGCTTCTGAATCTGAGTGCTTTAAGTGAACAGCTCTGTCTTCACCCAGTGACTCTTTCAAGCATAAGGTTAGGTGCTTAGTTCTTTATTACAGCTGCAATAACACTAGAGTTCTGTTCCTTTCAGGCCAAATTATATCCTCTGTTATTTTTCAAACTAACGGTAGCCATTGAACTATATATTTCCTGTAGCTGATAAAATATAGGTTTCCCAGAGCAATGAATAACTAAATAAACTGTAAAGATTTATCTTGGTGCATCCTACGGCATGTCCATGTATACAATCTGGCTGTGACCTTTCATAAAATTCATCTCTGTTAATGCTGATGATTTCTATTTTTATTCTATTAATGCATGTTCAATATAGTGGTAACATAATGGGTGGAAATGTTTCTTTTCAAGGCCACCATGAATACAACATAAGCCTGATCAGTTGTTTTCTGATCTTCTAGTTCCATAGAGAGAACTGAGTCCCCTTACTGAATCTGGATCCACTATCTGGCCCAGGAAACATGCCACTCACTCCCCAGAACAGCTAACACAACAACATTTTGCCTTCTTCCATTTGACTCAAGTGGCAATTTTGCCAGTTCATTTATGAGAGAAGAGAAAGTGCCACAAAGCATCTCTATGATGACAGAAGCCTCATGCTGTGAGTTGATCTTGCCACCCTGAAACGAATCTGGAAATATTTGTACCTTAATCTCCTGCAGAAATAAACCTTCCAGAGCTCTCAATCTGACATTCAGCAAAATTTGTACGGTATCAGCGGTTGCTAGGCACACTGTTAGGAATAGAAAGAAAATGCAGAAGCTTAAATCCTATGTCTTGGAGATTATTTCTTGTGTATATTCTTTGCAGAAGATTTTCTGGTGCTAGTTCATTACTGAGAGTCTGTCTCCTATCCTGTACTATTCTCTCTTGGCTATTTCTCTTCCTTTAGCCTTAAATCACAACTCACAATCAAACCTTTTAACCCGAGTCCATGGAAGTCCTGTTTTGCTTATCTGACTATTAGAGATTTTCAAAATGTAATTGCAGACTTCTTATTTATCCAGGAGATAAGAATGGTGGCTGAGAGGCCAGTTGGCTGCAGCTATTTCAGTCAGTCCTACTTCTAGCATCTTTGCTGATCTTATCAAGAAGAGCTACTCCCCACATAATTTAACCGGCTGTTATGTCCAGGCTAAAAATAAAAATGATGTCTCTAATGTGGCAGCAGAAGGCAAGGGGCACTGTGCTACTGACCCAAAGGTAGATTGATACCTGCAGAGTGTCCTGTACCAGGTCACTGTATACAGTGGTAGTTAGTTTTAATGGCCTACATGTAGTCTCTACATTGCTGGTTTAAAATATTTGGAAACACCTGTGCAGTGCCTTTTAGTTTCACAACTCAATTCCACAGAGATAAATATTAGACTTGCCAAGGTCAGTGGCCCTTCCTAATGGTTCCCAGAGAGCCAGTCAAGATGGCGTCTCCACTCACTGCAAGCTAATTAAGAGTTGAAGAAGGCCTCCAACACAGTGGCACCAGTACAGCCTCTCTCAGCACATATTTTTGCCCTTGGCAGTCTGAGAACAATCTGACATATACTCTGGTAGATGCTACTGTGCTTGCTGCAGCAAATTTAAGTGACTCTACCCTTTGCCATTGACTGCCAATTAATTTTAAACCAAATGTCTTGGAGAGGTTATGTCAGATATCCTGAGAAAATGATATGTGACAAATGTAGGATAAACAGTGTCATGAACAGTGAATAGTCTTAAAATTCCAAACTTTACCTTCTATTGTACCTACTTTAGGGAGAAGGAAGCTTTGCTAAGTGCTATCAGAATTTTATATCAAACCTGCCTATCCTGTATGATTCCTTAATATGGAAAAAACTGTTTTTCTCTTGACTTACTTTAAAAACAATGTGCATAATAGTACACTGAGAGGGTTTGTTGACATAGAAAAGTGCTGAATACATAAACGACTGTATGGTTTAATATTGTCTATTTTTATAGCCTCACTTCACTCCATAAAAAGAAAGAATTATGGAAAGTGCCCTAGAATGCCCATACTCCACATTTCCAGTAACTGTTAGCCAAAGTTGCCCTGTGCAAGTGCAACACCTAATGTGAAGGTACTATACTTAAGATTTTACCAAATTCAAATGAATTTAAGAGTGCAAACAAATAATTTCCCAAACACCCTAAATCTGGTCCCAAGACCCAGAAGATAGCTGAAGAAAGCTAGGAGATTAGACTAGGAAATATGGACTTGGGTGTAAATTCCAGCTATGTAATGAGTAAAGAAATCTCATAAGCCTCAGTTTACTCATATGCAAAACAGATGCTTTGAAATCCTAATATGTTTTTCAATATTTCTGTACTCTCCAATATAACATCACAGGTACAATTGCTTCCGTTGTCAATTTGACAATATTTGCTGCTTCCCTTCTTCCTACCTGATCCTTTTATCTCCTCTCTATTAATTGGCAAATAAACAGAAAAATTAAGTAAGCACAGGGTTTAAACTACTTTATAAATGTTGGATCAAGACAAATGAAATACATAAA
This sequence comes from Macaca mulatta, assembly GCF_049350105.2. Classification (NCBI taxonomy): domain Eukaryota; kingdom Metazoa; phylum Chordata; class Mammalia; order Primates; family Cercopithecidae; genus Macaca; species Macaca mulatta. Next base: position 141,289,560 of record NC_133407.1, on the reverse strand, counting down.
ACATTGTTTAAAAAATGTACTTTTCCTTGTAATTGGACCCTGAATATTTTTGACTTACGATTAAAGATTATGTTTATGAAACTATTTAATAACTATACTTTTATATATTATGTGTGAACATGATCCACATTAGGATTTCCACAGACAATGAATAAATCATACTGAAATACCTACTACTTTTTAAAATAAAGTGTCCATAGCAGTAGGCAATATCTTATGGCATCCAGTACTGGAGTAGAAGCAGAACAAAAAAAATTATATTCCCCCACTGTCTTTTCTCCTGTCTGCTCTTCAACCACACCCACCCCTCCACTCTCTCAGTTGACTGCTTTCTGTTTTGCTGCAAGAGAAATTAACACTCCATGCCCACGAGACACATGCCTCCAAACTAGCTGTTTGGAGATTCAGCTGGATGGTGCCAAGCAACATGATGCAATTTCATGTAACCAAACCTTGGGTGCAGGTTACCATTCAACCACACACACCTACCCTCAGGTTTGTTATTAATCACAAAAGGAAATAAACTTCCAAAGGGAGGCAAATAAATTATATGGCTAGTAATTTATGATTGTTTCTATGGATGGGTTTTATAACCCCAATTTTTTATATCATCTATTAGTTGGCTGAAAAAATATTTGCTGATACACACACACAGCACTGAAGATGTAGATTGTGGCATATTATCTTGTCCTCTGCCATTTTCATTTTAATAATAGATTACCTGTATTATTAAAAGTTATTCTCTCAATATCATTATTGAGTCTGCATGGAAAAAAATTAGAATAACTCTTGAGTTCCCTCTTAGCTCTAACACTGCAAGAGTTGAGTAATCACTGGCATTTTATAGTATGCAAAGCAGCATTTTCTTGAGGCAAACTGTTTCCAATCCTGAATATCAGTTATCATAAGGGAAAAAAATACCACTTTATCTCAAATATTCCATATCATCTTTGAAGTACGTAGATGTTCAACATTAGGTAGCAAAGCTCGGAAATCTGTTTACTTGTAACATTAATTTCATTTGTTTTCCTTTATTGTGAAAAAGATAAAAAGAAATCAAGTTCATAAAACTAGAACATCTCATTGATTTTTGCATCAAGCTTATGTGATAAAGGACAAAAAGTCAAAGTTTGCTTTCCAAGTGTAAATAACATGGACTGCTTATTATATTGAATCTCTTTGGGATTTATACCTAGGGTATTTCCAAATACTTTTGTTCTCAAGATTATTATCATAAGTGGAGATTAAGGAAAAAATAATTAAGTTGGTAAACTACGAAAAATCTTATTTGTTTCCAACACACATGTCTCAAAAGAAATTAGTGCCAATTGACAGAGAATTAAAAGACAAAGAATTAGGTTGCAAGAATGGGGAAAGATGAGGTTCATATCAACACCTAAAGCATTCACCTGATAAAGGACACAATATATTCAGAAAATCAGAATTCTGATTACTAAAATTTAGCATTAAATTGAATCTTATCCCTATATTACTGTTTTATATACTGCTGATTTATGCTAATTTCAAGAATAAATTGCCAACCTAAATTAGTCAATTTCACTATCATCTTGCTTATGGATAATCCTTATGAAAATAATGACAGAAGAGCAACAAAGTTTCATAACCTTTGACCTATCCTTCTTATGGTTAGGATAGTTATAGGTTCTACAGCACAAATTCCAATTGCTTAAAGCTAAAAAAATCTAAGTGTTCAATAATGGGTAGTAGTTACATCAGTAATATTTTGGGCCCATATATTTGATGGGTAATTGTATGGGGATTCCAGATATTCCATAAAGGTACCATAAAAGCAAATCTATGTATAACATATTAAGTAATAAATCAAATTAAAGAACATGGTGGGTGTATGTCTGTGTGTGCATATATATGTATATTAGAAATATGTAAAATACATGTACATTGGGGAAAACAAGGCAGGAATACATAAGAAAAATAACTGCCATGAGGAATGATTATATTCTATTTCTTTGTTATTCATTCCTGTTTTTAAAAATTAGCCAATTTTAAAACTTTATAATAACATAAAATATAAGTATATAAAATAGCAGTTATGAAAGTTAACAAGTACAATCAATAGCTTCAAATTTAAACCAGATTACACCACCACTCTGCAGAATTTTTAACTATTAATACAAATTAGAAACAAATTAGTATATTAATGTATATCAAAGTGAACAGATTAACATTTTTTAATTTGGGAAATAACTATATACATTAAAACTATTAGAAATAACATAGAAACATATTTACTGACACAGAAGAATATCCAAAATGCATTGCTAAGTACATAAAGAATAGTTTATGCAATGTTGGGGAAAAGGATTAATCCCAGAGTTTACTCCATGACTTTGTTAGGGCTGCTGTAACACAGTAACATAAACTGAGTGACTTAAACAAGAGAAATGTATCATGCCAAAGTTCTGAAAACAAGAAGTCTGAGATCAAAGTGTCAGTGGGGCCATGTTCCCTCTGAAGGCACTAGCAAAAGGTCTCTTTCTATTTAGCTTCTGGTAGTGTCCTGGCTTGTGCAGAATAACTCCAGTCTTCACAAGGTGTTTTCCCTGTGTGTCTATTTGCATCCAAATTTCCCCTTTTTATAAAGACACCAGTCATATGACATTAGGGATCCACCATACTTCTACATGATATCACCTTAAGTAATTATATCTGCAATATCCTTATTTACAAATAAGGTCACAATCAGGTGTACTGGGAGTTAGGCCTTCAAAACAGATGAATTTTGGGGGTGGGGGAGGAGCACAATTCATTCTATACAGTGTACCTATGGGAAGAGACTTGATGGGAGGGAAGGAGTTTCATTCCACTTCCAGAAGGGATATTATTGGAGATGTACCATCAATTACTTTGTTTTCAGCTTGCTCACTTCTGCAGAAGGAGAAGTAACTGAAGTAAATATTTATGATGGGTGGATATGTGGATGAATGAATAAATGGATGGATAAATAGGAATTTTTTAGTTCATCTTTCTAAAAAGTCTCATGATCTTGGTCCATAAGACGAAAGAACTTCCCAAATTTCATAGACTACCTAGTGGTAAGGATGAATCTGATATCCTGGGTCAAGAAATGTCAAGTTCCCTTAGAAGGGCCTTACTCTGCTGCAAGCAGATACATATGACAAATAATTTGAACAGTGGACAGTTTTCATCAGATGTAGGCAAAATCTTTACATTCAGAGAGACATGTGAGGCAAGATACAGGTGAACAAGCAGATCTGAATACCTAAAACTTAAAAGACAACATAAAGCATCCTGGTGATGAATGGCGACATCACAGACATAGCTCTCACAAATGCAAGGACTCTGAAGATCCTGAAGCCTTAAATTTTGGAGTCTATATTCAGATGTTATCCTTTAGACTTTCCAGGCACTATCTCAGACCCACCAACTCTAGGTTATACCTTCTGTCTTAATGGATTCAGAGGAACCTCTGCAACCCAAACAGTTATATATCTTTGGGACAGTATTCCAACTGTCTTTGTGACTTCATACCAGTACAAATATAGTATATGAAAACATGCACTACATGGTTTCCTAAATTTCCCTTATAGAACACATGTGCATAAAACACAATGTTTCCCCCAAAATTTAGAAATCCACTGCATCTTTTCATATACTGCAGTAGCATATACTACAGATGCTAGTGGGTTAAGATTCAATTCCATACTACTCATATATTAGGCACAAAATACTACACGGTAGAGAGTGCCTTTTATATCATTGTATAAATGACACAAACAGAGGAGAGAAAATGTTAAGCAATATTCTCAAAGTCACAATGATCGTGCACTAAAGCCAAGATCTAAACTATATGGTGGTATTCTAGAACCTGGGTTCTTCAACACAATGTTCTACAACATCTACTCAATATCAAATGTTGCACTGTGAAGTATATAAAGAAAAGTCTGTATTTGCTGACCTAGGAAAATTGCTAGGCCTTGATATCTGAAAAATATATTCATTTTTTAGGGGTGGTATGTGGCTCATGCCGGTAATCCCACCATTTTGAGAGGTCAAAGCAAGAGGATGACTTGAAGCCAGGAGTTCAAGACCAGCCTAGGAAATAAAGGAAGATCTGGTCTCTATAAAAAAAAAATTATTTAAAAAATACTTTTTTCAGGGTTCAATTTCAGCGTACTACTTTGATATGACCTCACTTCGATAGGATCAACTGTTTTTATGATGTGTACTTGAGAAAACCAATTCAATCTTTTCAGCATAGGACAATGACTTTCAGGTCAAGCTCTTTCAAAAATGTGAATTAAATAAAAATTGGTCTGAGTATATGAAGTTAAATATCACCACCAGTCATTGGGGAGATACAATGATGATTTCAGTTTTATAAATTTGAGTCAGCCTAAAAGCAGTAGGATTAGGCTTAAAAACTGGGAAGAAAGAATGCATTTGAGTAAACTTTCCATCCAGTTGAACTTTGTGGATTTGAAATTTACTCATAGATCTAGATGGTTTTTAAAAGGTTCCCAGATATATAAATGTCATCTTTGAGTTATATGGTGGGAGATGTGGTTCTGAACTGTTTCACCCTTAAATCCCTGCCTAGTGGAGAGTCCTGTGGATAGTTCTATAAAGAAAATGAGGTTTTAAATGCAACATGGTGGCAATCAGATCTTTCATCTACTACTTTTCTTTGTGACACAGAAAATCTACTCATTGTTCTTTCTTGGCACTAATAGCAAAATGGTGGGCTTGCTCTTTGAACAAGAGTCTTCAAAAACACAGCTTTGGGAAAATAGGGGATTTATTTCTTCAGGCTTCCAGACTGTCAAAGACTTCCAGAGTAGCCTTTTCACAGAGAAGTCTCAAACATTCTGAAAATGTACTACTGAAAGGGATATTTTTGACTCAGTCTATTTTGAGAGGGTCTCTTAAAAATTCATGGACAAATAAAGGTTTTCTCTTCTTGTTAAAATGTTAAAAAACACAATGGAAGAAATAAAATCAAGATACAAAACCATCAAATCTGACAGGGATCCTTTTTAAGGTTTAACATAAAGAAACAGAGCTCCTCTTAGCACTTAGGAATAGATTAGAACATAGGCGTCTCCATCACGAAAGGGGTAGTCCAATCAGCATATGAACTTGGGATGTGATATAATTACCAAGTACTGTGAACAAAAAGCAAGCAAGTCTCTAAAGAGGCAGGTAGAGGGCCTTGACGTCAATGAAAATCTCAACAGCTACCTACCTCACACGACAGTTGAAGGAGAATAGTGAAAATTTGAAAGTACACTGATTATATTAGAAAGAACACAGAAAAAGCCTATGATCAAATGAAAGAGAATTGAAAACTGAAACCTAGAAGTGAAGACAGATATCAGGAAGAGATACATATTTGGAAACAAAGGGAAAGCAGAACTCTTGCATCAGAAAGTCATAGCTTTAGAAAGAATTGAGGGCAGATTTAAAAGGGGGAGGATCAAGTATCCAGTTGTGGGGGATGTGTCATAAGGACTACCAATAAACTTGTTCTATTTTTGTTGAAGTGCAAGGTTGAAAGGCATCTTAGGGGCAACTAGCTCTCAGAAGACACACAAAGGACAAAACTACCTTTAAATAATAGACAGATATTCATATTTAAAGTAACCCTCAAGAAAAGAGGGAATGGGACATAAGCTATACTGAGAGTCAATTCTTGCTATTATGTAAAGAAGGTTCTTTACAGATGAAGCAAGGCTTTGCCTGTTTACACTGCATGCAAAAATAGAACAGGTGGTATGAAGATTCCATCTCGTCAATACATTTCTCATTTTAGAAGGAAAGACATTTCTCCACAGCCACCTAAACTCACACAACAACAACAACAGCAGCAGCAGCAACAGCAATAGCAGCAGCAGCAGCATGCAGGCATTTTTCCCTCATTTAGTGCCAGTCCTCAAGAGTAAAATGGCAGCTTTTAACAAAAACTTCTAAGGTGATAGAACAGGGAGCAAAAGGAAGACAGTGTAAGCAATTAAAACTTCAGAGGACATCCACATAAAAAGATGAAACAGGGCCAAGGCTCTGAGGTCACAGCCCTCAGCTGGAAAACAGTGCCAGAGGACATGTCATGACCAGAAGGAATCCAGAGTTCATATCAACAGTGCATGGTTAAGATCTCTGCTCAACACAGTGTCTCAGAAAAAGCACCAAGTCCAAGTGCACCCACACTGCAGCTGGATGCAACCTCATTCTTAAGGAATGCCAGGACAGGAACAAGGCTTAGGAACAATCAATCTGTCTTCTACATTTTCTGAGGAAGTAGCCAAAGTCCAGAGAGGTTAATGTCACATGTCTGAATTTATAAAGAAAGTCAACAATGAAAACAAGATTCAAATCTAGAGATTTGGGCAGTGATTAAGCAAACCAATTATCAAGGATGGTTCTCATTGCACATATGCTGCTCTGTTAGCAGCTCCAATAAACTTGTAAGGCTATGAGTTCTACCGTGTTTCTCAGTAACATATAATCTCCTTTCCCAGCTTCCTCCCAAGCATGCATATATGCCTATTTATGCAAATATTAAATATAAAAACTTCAGAGAAGACATCAATTTTTTCTATCAAAATATAATCTTATTACTGTATGAGAGAAAAGAGTATGAAGACCGCTATAGTTACTGTTCAAGAATGTAAACAACTCTTGTTTTTAAATGAATATTTGCAATTGTTTTCGCTAACAGTTGGTAAATTAAGGTTTTTGAGAGTAGAATATATTTGTTTCTGGTTTCCTTTTCTTCCAGTTACCTATGTGCAAAGCAAGAAGTTTTAAAAGTGGTTGCTTTCATAGAACTATATTTCCTTCATTAGTCAACTTCTACTTACAATTTTTATTTTCAAAAATACAGAGTCTAGGGATGGCTACTATTTTAATTTTTTGTTCCTAGTACAAACATTTTGGTCCAAAAGAAAGAATTCTCCCTTTAACCTGTCATAAGTTAGATGGAAGTGGTGGTGCACGCCCGCCTGTGGTCCCAGCTACTTAGGAGGCTGAGGCAGGAGGATCACCTGAGCCCAGGGAGGTCAAGGCTGTAGTGAGCCATGATTGCACCACTGCACTCCAGCCCAGGGTGACGGGGTGAGATGCTGTCACTTAAAAAAACAAAAAACAAAACCCCAAATCCTGCCATAAGACCTAGGAGAAACTATCTCACAAAATAGAGAAATACTAGTCTATTTTACTTCTTTGAACTTTAAACATATAATCTTCCAATAAGCAGGAGATTTATAAGTACACATATTTCATAAAATCAGCCACAAGAATACAGGTTGAGGGAACTTGAGATATGAAAAGTCCAGTGTGAGTTAAGAAGTCAATTACTCTCAAAACATGGCTTTGTCACATTTCAAAAACAGGCAACACAACAGTTTCTCATTCCCTAGTACTGGAATGCTGGCTTAGTTGTGACTCTAAAATTTGTATAAGGTTGAAATTTTCTCTTACAAGATCAAGTATTAGAGCGAACACTGCCACAGGTTATTTCTGCTGGATGTCAGGGACATCACATAAGTTCTTATTATGAATATTAAGACAGATTTTTACTTGAGTTTGAATTTGTTAAATTGCATGCATTAGCTTCTCAAGGGCATTCATGACCATTAATATGGGGGAGGTAATTCCACTCATCAAATGGGATCTTTACTTCTAAAGACAATATAAAGCAGGGGAAAAGGTCAGAAATCTCGTTAAGAGAGTCAGGAAAGAGTCACTATTTTCTGTTTAATAGAATAAGGCGGTCAATGGCTGAAAGAGTAAATGGACATCCAATGGCAGTCATTATACTACTCTCCCATTTGCAACTGAGAATTGTGAAAAGAGAACAACATTATTTAGGTCATGTAGTTATTAAATGGAAAGAAGCTAGGGGTGACAGCTTGGATCCCTAAAGACTCACTGCCTCCCAGGTTGAAGGCACGGGGAGGCAATGGAGATGGAGAAGGTCCCTCATTTGTTCCTCCAAACTTCTCTTTAACTAGACTGCTAATTATAGAGTCCTGACTATCCCTGAGGAAAACTAAGCAAAAATGTATCTCCCCGTACCCAGGCCTACCCACCCAAGCTCCTTCCCTTCCCTTGATTTTTTTGCTCCCAAGTGGTCTATGATGAAGGGAAAACACCCTGAAGCCAACACCTTGTCTATTTTACTGGTTAACAGAGAAGGATGAGGTAGAACCTCAAGATCTGCCATTGTTTTCCAGTTGACAAGTGAAAATACTTATAAATGATAGTGTGCAGTTTGATGTCATCAAACATATTTACTCTTCTTTAGGAGGTTCTTTCCCCAGGCTTACCATTCATTTTTGGACGTCTCTAGTCACCTCTGTTAGTAAAGACAGTACACTTCCACATGAGTCATCTATGAAGATGGCACAATTCTTTCAATTGCCAAATTAACACAACTGAATAAACAAGGTAAGAGACTGGGAAAGCTTCAACACATAGTTAAAAACAACTGAAACTGTAACAGTGGTTTATGCCCTCCTAGTCTTGAAATATAAAGAGAATTATTTCCAAATTACTTCAGACAAAAAAGCTTGGAGTAACTTCTTGGCTGAATGACATTTCTTAGATCACAGGATTTACCCTTTTAAGAATATTTTCTCAGGTAAAAAAAAAAATCTGGCTAAATAAATGTTCTCTAAATAATAAAAGGAAAATGCAAATAGCATCTAAAAGACAATGCTAATATACAACAGCTAAATTATGAGAAAAATAGAGGCCAAGTCCCAATCAAGCTGGTTTTAAGAAGAAAATAGAGGCCAGGCGCAGTGGCTCACGCCTGTAATCCCAGCCTTTTGGGAGGCTGAGGCAGGCAGATCATGAGGCCAGGAGATCGAGACCATCCTGGCCAACATGGTGAAACCTCGTGTTTACTAACAATACAAAAATTAGCTGGGCGTGGTGGTGCACACCTGTAATCCAAGCTACTTGGGAGGCTGAGGCATGAGAACCGCTTGAACCCAGGAGGCAGAGGTTGCAGTGAGCCGAGATTGTGCCACTGCACTCCAGCCTGGTGACAGAGTGAGACTCTGTCTAAGAAAAAAAAAAAAAAGAAGAGGAGGAAGAAGAATAGGAAAATAGAGTATATTAGTGAAATAAAGAGGTAAACTGACAATGTATTATATTTGTCAAGCAGTGACAGAGCTGGATTTTATTTATTTTGGCTGAATTCTAAGTAATGCATATCAAGATGAAAATGTTGGAGAGGCAACCTAGAAAGAGAAGCTCCTACTGCTCTCAAATCAATGGATTTAATACAAGATTTCTGAAAATCTATACTAGTAACAGCAGAAGGTAATGATTCCACTGCCAGGGAAGAAGTGTGATGATATAGCCCAAGCATCACTTGAGGGAAATCTAAAAAGCACAGCATTTTCACTTTTTTCTTGTCATTGATGAAAATATATCAACTGCAAGGAGCTCCTCTACTGCACTAGGGCCAAGAAAATAGAAGCCTAACTGGAATCAAACCAGCAGCTATTAAAGGATTAAGATTTCAAGATATTCTTGAATATCTTGATATCTATTGTCAGTGATGTCATCATCTTGGTCAATATCATAATCCTCCTCCTCCTCCTCATCATCATCATATGCTGGTCACCATTACCAAGTTACTCAAACAAGAATAAAGACAATCAAGGCAGCTAAAAAGAATATGAATAATTTAGCCTATGCAAAGATCAACCTATCTGTGCAAAAAGGCATATCCCTTAAAACCAACAATGTCTTCTGTCATGTTGATTTCTTGACACACAGGCTATGTCATTTTATTGGCTCTGCTGTTTGTACATAGTATGTAATATATGTATTACAGATCATTTTATATATATATATTTTCTACTCCATACAAATATCAAAGTCAATAAATATTATCCAGCAATACCATGACTAGGTATATATCTGAAGGAAAGTACATCAGTATTACAAAGAGATGTCTGCACTACCATATTTATTGCAGCACTATTCACAATAGCCAAGCTATGGAATTGATATAAGTATCCATCAACAGATGAATGGATAAAGAAAACATGTGTATATATACAATGGAATACTATTCAGTCATAAAAAATAATAATATCCTCTCATGTGGGGCAACATGGATGACTCCCGAGGACTTTATATTAAGTCAAATAAGCCAGGCACAGAATGATAAAAATTGCATATTCTCACTCATATGTAGAAGCTAAAAAAAGCTGATCTCCTAGAAGTAGAGAGTAGAGTAGTGGCTTTTAGAGGCTGGGAAGAGTGGGGAGAGTAAAGACAGGGAGAAATTCGTTAAAGGATACAAAATTCTAGGTAGATAGGACAAATCAGTTGTACTGTTCTACAGCACTGTAGGACTACCATAGCTAACAATAATTTATTATATATTTTCAGAAAGTTAGAAGAGAGGATTTTGAATGCTCTCAACACAAAGAAATGATGAATGTTGAGGTGACAGGATAAGCTAATTAACCTAACTTGATCACTATATATTGGATGCACTGAAACCATATTATGAACTACATAAATATGTATAATGATGTCTCAGTGAAAAAAATCAAGAAATAGCTTATCATACTAAAGGTGGAAACAAATTATTATATTGTAGGCTAATGATGGAGTATTAAGAGTTTTTAAAGGTTAATATTAAAACAAAAAACCCTTGGTTCATATTCTACCAGAGAAGTGAAAAAAATTGTCTCAGTAATACACTTACAGGGCTTTAGCCGCCACCTATAATCTCAATAATGTACTATACTATCTACCTCCTAAAAGTGCTTGTAAAAAATTATGTCGAATACAATGGGTCAGTAAAGCAGTACAATCTCAGACACATCAGTTTTAGTTTTACCTCGGATTTAATTATTTTAATGTCATAGCATGGTTTTCCTAATATCAGTGCTATTTTAGCATCTAGTTGTTTTAATGGGAATGATTTGATCTCTGGTGTATACTGTGTTCATTTTATGGGCCAGTGCATTGAGTGATCATCAGTGTAGCATAACATGGTTGATATTCCTATTTCTTCCACATATTAGATGATATGCAGTCAAAAGCCAATTCCAATAAAATAGAAATAACAATTTCGAATGTAAAATAATAAAATCTTATAGGTTTCCTTTCTGAAATATGACAAAGAATCAAGACTACAACATCCAAGAGTAGATTAGAATATAGGATGTTCTAATATACTATGGTGAAAGGAGGTAGTCCAATCAACATATAAACGTGAATTTGATACATTAATAATTACTCAGTACTGTGAACAAGACGCAACCAATTCAGAGACAAGAGGAGGCCTTGACGTCAATAAAAATCTGAACACCTACTTACCTCACCCCATAGCTGAGGTTGAAAAGTGAAAACTTCAAAGTACATTGATTGTTTTAGAAAGAACACAGAAAAAGCCTATGACCAAATGAAAGAGCATTGAAAACCCAAACCTAAAAATGAAGGGAGACATCAGGAAGGGACATATATCTGAAAAAAAAAGGAAAGCAGAGCTCTTGCATTAGAAAGAGATAGCTTTAGAAAGAATTGAGGGCAGATTTAAAACAGGGAGGATCAAGTATCCAACTGTGGGGGATGTGTCATAAGGACTACCAATAAACTTGTTCTATTTTTGTTGAAGAGCAAGGCTGAAAGACATCTAGGGGCAACTCGCTCTCAGAAGACACACAGAGGACAAAATTATATTTAAATAATAGACAGGTATTTCTATTTAAAGTAATCCTCAGGAAAAGAGGGGATAGGACATAAGCTATGAGCAGATTGAATTCTGGCTATTATGTAAAGAAGGTGTTTTACAGATGAGGCAAAAGCTTTGACCTTTTACACTGCATGCAAAGATAGAACAGGTGGTATGAAGATCCCATCTCCTCAACACATTTCTCATTTCAGATGCTACATCTTGAAAGACATTTCTCCACAGCCACCTAAACTCACACAACAACAACAGCAGCAGCAGCAACAGCAATAGCAGCAGCAGCAGCAGCAGCAGCAGCAGCATGCATTTTTCCCTCATTTAGTGCCAGTCCTCAAGAGTAAAATGGCAGCTTTTAACAAAAACTTCTAAGGTGATAGAACAGGGAGCAAAAAGGAAGACAGTGTAAGCAATTAAAACTTCAGAGGACATCCACATAAAAAGATGAAACAGGGCCAAGGCTCTGAGGTCACAGCCCTCAGCTGGAAAACAGTGCCAGAGGACATGTCATGACCAGAAGGAACCCAGAGTTCACATCAACAGTGCATGGTTAAGATCTCTGCTCAACACAGTGTCTCAGAAAAAGCACCAAGTCCAAGTGCACCCACACTGCAGCTGGATGCAACCTCATTCTTAAGGAATGCCAGGACAGGAACAAGGCTTAGGAACAATCAATCTGTCTTCTACATTTTCTGAGGAAGTAGCCAAAGTCCAGAGAGGTTAATGTCACATGTCTGAATTCATAAAGAAAGTCAACAATGAAAACAAGATTCAAATCCAGAGATTTGGGCAGTGATTAAGCAAACCAATTATCAAGGATGGTTCTCATTGCACATATGCTGCTCTGTTAGCAGCTCCTGTAAACTTTAAGACTATGGTTCCCACAATTTTTTTCAGTGAAGTATAATCTCCTTTCCCAACCAGCCTCCCAAGCATGGATATACGCCTATTTATGAAATATTAAATAAAAAAACCTCAGGGAAGATATGAAATGTTTATATCAAAATATTAATGGAATATTTCATGAATATAAGAGAAAGAACGTAAAGTCTGCAATAGTCACAGTTTCAAAAAAGTACATGATTGGTTTACATGTAATAGTTACTCTAAATCCCATATGTATTTTAGTGAATCAAGTTTTTTTTTTAGACTGGAATATATTTATTCTTGGATTCTTTTATCCTAGTTACTATGTAAAAAGTAGTAAGTTTTCACATTTTTTTTTTTGCTTTTATACAACTATATTTCCTTCATTCACAAACTTCCACTTTGATAACTTTGATTTTTAACAATTATAGATACTAGGAATGGCTATGATTTTGGTATTTGTTTTCCAAGCAGGAGAATTTTAGTCATAGGGAAGAATTTGTCCTTTAAATTTGCCATAAAATGTAGGTGAAACTGCAGAAATATCAGCTTCTTTTACTTCTCTTAACTTTAATAACTCTAACAACGTCTGAGTAGTACTCTCAGTTTTCACTAAGAATAAATATGGACAGATAAATGAGAAGGTGGAGAGAAAAAAGATTGTGGGGTGCATGAAGGGCCTGGGAGCTGAGTCATGGGGAGAATCATAGTGCCAGAGATGGGTAAAATGTGTTAGGAGGGTGGGCGGTATTATAAATAGAAACTTACTAAGTGTACAGTATATACGGCACAGTCACACTACCTTTTTGATTCCGTTTTGTCTTGTGCTGGCCCTGATTCAGTCTTAACTGATGTACTGTAAGATGTGTGATAAGACACCCACCTTGTTAAGACCTTTATTTGCAGTAGCAGTGGGGGTGGAGGTATAATGTGAATTTGTCTCCCTGTGACAACGTATGTGTGTGTTTTTGCATGCATGTGCTCACACATGTGTATGTATTAAATGTTTCATCACACTAAAAAGGGAATGGAATAATATTTAATCAACCATTTCCTTCAGTACTCAGTTTATCTGCAATATTCACCTCTACATATACATTTTCAATATTCTTAGAAAGCCAGAATTTGATACTGATTGTGTTCCAGATAATATATTTGCTAGTAATAATACTTACTAAATGGAAAATCTTGGCATCTGTAAAGTTGAAATGAAAGAAAACTGTAGTGACGAGATTCCGCAAAAATGTAAACTACTGTATTTTTATACCTTGTGTTAAATATTGAAGTAACATACACACAAAGGTATGCCAATAACCTACATTTGAAGTAAAATACTTGCTTGCTTGATTTTGGAGCACATTAAATGCAGCTTACATCTATGCCTTTCACAGATATATATGGACTTTAAAATATTTTCAATGGACTAAAATTTACTGATAATATAAACAATATCCAGTCAGTTGTGTTCACACTACCTTTTATGATTCAGGTCAAGGAAGACAATTGTTGCAGAAATATATTAACATCTTTATTTTTTCTCAGAACACTAGTATGTTTATATCCTTTCTCTAGTCTATTTTCAATTGGAAAAAGAAAAGGCAGTCTCCACAGAATACTTGCAAAACATCAAACACACAGGAGTGGTAATCAAATGCAATCCAAACAGCCTTCCACAGTGCATACTGCATGAATATCATCGCTATCTCCCGCGCATTAAATGAGCCTCCCCTCTAATAGGTGTTCTCATCCAGGTCGTCATATTCAATGACACACAGTGAAGATCTAATTCCAACCTGGATATGCTCTAAGTTTTATTATCTTAGTTGGCACTTTCAGGATGAGAAAATACAAGCTCAAAACCTTACTGCATATTCAACCTTTGGATTTTAGAGACTGGTTGACAGTTTCCCTACAGTGTTCTTCTATCTTGCCATTCAAATATGTTAAGCCTCCAAAAGGCTGAGCTGGTATTCGATTAAACTTTTTTTTCCTGTTGTGTTAACTAAACAATTATTCCTCTAATTCAAGTTGCATTTATCATGGTCTTAAGCAGAAATGACACATTCTTTTTTTGCAGAACAAAATTTAACTTCCTGCATAGTATTCATATCCTTAATTCATGGACAGTGTGCCACTACTGAAGACAGAGGAGATGGACAAAAAGTGTTGGGAACATTTATTTTATAGAGACTAAAAAATAGGAGGGATAGTTCCTTTGTTTAAATGAGTAAAACTATTCATTGAGAAGCATTTTATTTTATAGCCATTTCCATATTCTCTTTAAATACATCCACTGTATTTCAGTGTTACTAAAATTTAAACATATTCATTAAAATCTTTGGTTCTGACTCATCAAATTCCACTCCTAGGTAAAATGATTCTAGATTATTCATAGGGTCACTATTCACAACAGTCAAAATGTTTAAACAACCTAAATGTCCATCAACTAAATAATGGATAAATAAAATGTAGTATATCTACTATGATGAAATATTATTTGGCCATAAAAAGGAATGAAGTCCTGATGCACATGACAATATGGCTAAACTTTGAAAACAGGATGCCAAGTGAGATAAGCCAGTCACAAAATACTACATATTGTATGATTCTATTTATATAAAACATCCAGACAAGGCACAGAGAAAGAAAATATATCAATGTTGGTCTGGGGAGGGATTGAGGAGAAATGGGAAGTGACTGTGAACAGGTGGGGTTTCACTTTGGGATGACAAATATATTCTAAAATTGATAATGCTGATGGTTATACAATTATTTGAATACACTAAAAACATTGAATTGTACAATTTAAATGTGTTAGTTGTATGGTATAAGAATTATACCATAATTATTCCACTCAAAAAAGCTGTTTAGAAAAAGATTTGGTTGAGAATTTCCCTTAAGGTTTTCCAATCTTTTCAACAATACATTCACAATGGGATTTACAATAGAAATTTCAAATGAGGGGGGATTTTTTTGTGTTTATTTACAAAACAAGGGTTATTTTGATGAAAATTGAAAAAATGAGTCATTCATTTTGATTTCTAAGCACCCAGATGACTACCTATGACAGGTGAGGATTCTGGGTAAAATAAAGCTAAGGAGGCCTCTCCTGGTGATGATGTTTGCACATTTCAGAGAGAATCTGCAGTGTTGTTTACTCTGTTGTCTTCCTGATCTGAAAACCCTTCATACTGACTCTGGACTTTATTACAGAGGGTAACCTTTTGCAAGTTCAAAGTCCAGGTCATGCCCCCTCAGCTCAAATCCAGACTTGAGGTATAAATCTTTCAGAAAAGATCCATCAACACTTGCATCACCAAAGACTCTGACACATGTCACAATAAAGCAACTTTCATTAAGTTACAGCATTGAATGTACCTTCATTTGATGGATTCTGAAAAACTGTTCTATCTTTCCCCATTCCCATGACAGCTGTCATCATGTCACAAATAGAGAAAAAAAAATTTTTAAAGGTCTCTTGCTTTCCCGAGAGTTGTCACCACTAGGAGCAACATAATATGCAATGTTACTAAGGGGAAATCAACAGTGTATAGGAAACTAGAGAATGCATATATTGGAAAAACCCACATTTTACTTTCATAAGCCACAGAATGAAAAATAAAGAAACAAACAAGACTATCTTTCACAATACTCCAGAACATTCCATACAGAGCAGGTCTGTTTTGTCTCCAGTACATACCTCAATTCCTAGGCTCTGGAGAAAGCATCTATTCTAGCCATGACATTCACAATCTTTTACTTCATAGGTTTTTAAATAACTATCCACAAGACTCAGATGTCAGGCAAAGATGTACCAGATCAATTTAGGACAGAAAGCAAACATTTAGGGCATAAAACAGTGTAATACAAAATAAGATGCAAACTTTTCACTTGACAGGTGGATAGAGCTATCAATCTAGTACATTTTATTTTCTGATTTCAAAGAACAATACAGTGAGACAAAGATGAAAGAAAAAGACACCCAAGAAAGAATTCCTTAGTTGGGAAATCTCATGTGGGCTGAATAAGGAATTCCAAATGGTCTTTATCCTTATTACTTGAGTGCTATCTGTGGACCACCAAGACTGACATCATATGGGAGCTAATTAAAAATTCAGAATCTCAAGTCCCAACGAGTCCAAATGAATCAGAATCTGCATTTCCACACACTAATGTTTAAGAAGCACTGTCCAAACCATTTTTCTACTAGTTATCATTACCTAATGTTTGCACTCTTCAGTCACTGAAATAGTACATTTCTTATTATTAATAGCCAATAAGTCAAATTAACATGAGAAAAAATATGTAATACAAGATAACAATACTGCATTGCAAAATTAATTGTAATCCAAAGTTCAAAATATCAGATTTCTCATGTGAGAGCTATGCTAAAGCCTTAATATTGATGTCAGGCTAAGAGATATTCTAAATCAATTGATATTTAAGACTACATCATTTGTTAGAGTCTCTGTGGAAAATGCAACCACCTCGTTAATACTGAGTATAGAGTTTTAACTTTAAAATACTACATCAATTTGAAGTACGTTGCAACTTTGCATAAAAAGGCATGTTTCTAGACTATGGAAGTAAAGTATATTGTACTGGTAATATTATAGTATCTTTCATATTAACTATTCTCTCACACACACACACACACACACACACACACACACACACACACACACACACTGCTTAGGCAGGCCACATGCCATAAATCAAATGATGTCAGTAGAGGATTTGCCTGCATGATAATGGATAAATAAACCCCTGAGTGCTCCGTGTTTAATTAAAAAGCAGAGTTAGAAGGTTATTGAGCCTGTAGGCTCCAAACAGTAATGATGATTCCTCTCATCTTTTTTTAGGATCACACGGGATCAGGACCACTTTACCAAAGCTTAGAGTCAACTCTCTTTAGTGATAAGCATGACTACTTTTTTGCCTCTGAATGATGTCAGATGCCCCCACAAATCACTCCACAGTGTTCAGCCCTCTGATAGCAGAAAAAAAGACAAAGCTGTCATCTACTCTGTCAATCCCTGTGGCTGGCTACTTCAAAACTTAGGTAAGCTTCTGAGTTACCAAAGGGAAGTCCGAAGGGAGAGAAAAATCAGCAGACTTGGGGGAAAGAAATTACAAAGCAGACAGACACTATATATTTTAGTATCAATTTTCTTTTTACACGTTGAAATAAAAATAGTGCACTAAGAGCTCCTTTGTCCTTAGTTGCTATAATATTTACTTCTAAATTATTATCTTTAATAGTAATAGCACTTTGCAGTTGTAAAACATCTTGTTCCAAAAAGCTCAAAATGCTTCCTCACATATTCATTCAACTCTACTTAAGACCATGTCCTAGGGAGGAATGGCTATACCCTTATCTAGAAGTTATAAATAGGTTTCAAAATAGTCAATTTGGTCAACTCCACCATTTAAAGTAGGCAGAAACAGAAACACCTGAGAAATGAGAGACTTATGCAGGGTGGGGGTAGAGGTCCCTCCTTGTTCACAGAAACAAAATCAAGCAGAGGCCTGCTTTAGTAGCTGGATGGCCTGATTACAAAATCCTATCTTCAAACAAATAAGAGTTTGCCTCAATTACTCAGCTATTCTAGGCCCACATAATTTTGAGTTCACAAAAATATCTGAAAAACTTTTGTGCATCCACTTCATATGGCCTAAATGAGATCAACTTGAATACCACAGAAGTGTGTTCAGCTGGGGAAAACAGCCAACAGAGCGAGAAGTAGTAGTGAAAATAGGGAAAAGGCACCTCAGATCCCAATGGTGGCCTGGAGAACACTGCCTTTCCTTTCTGTCACAGATATATACCCTACTAGAATGCACATACTTTCGTAAGGGTAGTAATATATATTTATTTTTGTTCATATTGTTCATTTTCTATCTCTGAACTCTAGAACAAACAGTATGAGGTAAATGGTAGGAATTTAATTAATAATAATTTAAATGAATTAATAAACACAGGCCAGTGGTCCTGAAGATGGGCTCACCTGGTGATTCTGTCAGCTGCACAGGTACGCAAGAAAAATGACTGTGCTTAAACAGCCCAGCACTGTGTTCCTTGTTCCTTTTTCAGATAGAATGTCTAAAATGTCTAGTGGAAAATTAAATAGAATTTAGGCTCTATCTTGTGGTTTTAAAAAAGTGTAAATTAGACCATTTTTCTATCCCTCTCATCTGCAGATTTTCTCTATTTGCCCAATTAATCAGTGAGTATCAAAAGTTTTTTTAAAAAAGGAAAAAGGACTAGGCGTGGTGACTCATGCCTGTAATCTTAGCATTTTAGGAGGCAGAGGTAGGTGGATCACCAGAGGTCAGGAGTTCGAGACCAGCCTGGCCAACATTGTGAAACCCCGTCTCTACTAAAAATACAAAAATTAGCAGGGTATGGTAGAAGGTGCTTATAATCCCAGCTACTCAGGAGGCTGAGGCACAAGAATCACTCAGGCCAGGTGGTGGAGATTGCAGTGAACCAAGATCACAACACTGCACACCAGCCAGCCTGGGCTACAGAGTGAGACTCCATCTTAAAATTAAAAAAAAAAAAAAAAAAAGGAAGCAATCACCAATCTATCTTTTTCTATGGTAATATAAATCATGACTGGCAACTTTAGGGCCCCAGTTGAAATAAAAATATTAAATATGTTAGTAAAATCAGTAACTACAATATAGTCTATTGACCTGAATTACTTAGGCATAGCAAAATATATATATTGAATTCTGTGCCATTAACTTCAGACTCATATCTGTAATATGATTTCTTAAATCTGATCCTTATAAACTGACAATGAATGAAAAGCCTTGCAGGAATCCTTACATGCTTTACCTCATTCTCTTAGGTTCCTCTCTAAAAGTACACAGGATGGATCGTTAACACATGTTCCCTCTCTTAGGTAGAGTATATGCCACTTCATGTTGTGAACCCACATATTTTCTCCCCAACCAATGAGAGATCCCTCAAATAACTTAGCATAGAAGTTGAAAACTGGATGTTATGAATTCGATAGATGTGTTTAGCTTTCATACATTTTAAAAATAAACAGCAATATTTACAATTTGTGAGATACGGCAACACTGGCCCCACAATCCAACATGGCCACAACACTTAGGAGGAACTCTGATGCACTGTTCTTTACAGACCCTGTGGACTCCCTATTGTCTGACAACTGGTCCATCTCACTCTTCGTGGGTTCAGCCTGGTTTCTGCAGGTCTTTGATTCTAGGTTATCTGGCTCCCAATAGAGTTCTAGCTTCATGGTACAGAATCTGAAAAGAAATGCAAGAATGACTTTCTTGCCAGGGAAGGGGCACCCATATGGGGCTCTGGAAATTCTAGATTCCATCCCTAGACAAACTGCAAGAAGGCCATTCTGTCTTGGGTAAGCCTCTGGACCTACTGGTAGAGGAACAGACAAGACAATCTGTAGATCATGTCCAGGCCTAAAATTCCATAATCGAATGACACCATTTACCTTGTTGGCTAGGGTGTCATCCTTAGACACACAGGAAATAACTTATGGCAAGGTCACTTGTGAGGGATGGCAGAAGAGGCCTTATCAGAATATGCCACTTTGGCAAAAGGATTATTTTAAGCTAAAGACACCTGAAACATAGTTGGTACGAGGAGGGCAAGATGATCTTCCCTTTTCATTGTCAAAGCAGGAGGTAAAACTCCCATGTGAAAGATGTCTTCTCTCAACCAGGATAAAAGAAACAATCTTATCACCAGAGACAGGGAGTCAAAACCAAGGGAATTCCATACAAACAGATCTTGTTAAAATAACTCTTATTTTTCTTTAGTTGCCCCATATATTTTAGTTATTTTCCCACAATTGCCTGTCTTTGTTCAACCTAATATAGAAGCACTTAGGTTTTGCCACTTCCTTGGGTCTTCCTAAATGTGAAACATCTGTATGCTTTTCTCCTATTAGTCTGCTTTATGTAGATTTAAGTCTCAGGCCCACAGGCAAAGTTTTACCTTCCCTAAACTTCCACATCATCATCACAAGTTCTGTTACATTCAAGAATCACTTCCAAAATTGCTTATCAAAACTTCTTAAAATTTATCCATTTAGCTATGGGCTAAACAATTCTATCTGTAAAACTATATGTTT
Organism: Macaca mulatta; assembly: GCF_049350105.2. Taxonomy (NCBI): domain Eukaryota; kingdom Metazoa; phylum Chordata; class Mammalia; order Primates; family Cercopithecidae; genus Macaca; species Macaca mulatta. The sequence goes on along the minus strand of NC_133407.1, from coordinate 141,268,839 downwards.
TATTTACTAGTTATATAGTTTTTATCTTTAACATATCTATTAAAAATTTCTGAGTCCTCTGAGATTATCAAACATTCTACCAGAGGTATTTACTTCACACTCTGAGAAAACTCTACGATGCTCAAAGTTCACCAAAACAGATACGTTAGAGGAATTGTCAGAGCCTTAACCAGACTTTCAGACACGTTCCTAATTTTATTTTCTAGATTATTTTGAGACTGAAGACTGTCATGTGCAACATCAGGAATGTTTCTCAAGTGAAATAGTTCAATCTATCACTTTACATGAACATTCTGAGTATTACTGATGTATTATGAAAATGATTTGGAAAAAAATCCTATTATAACCAATGTATCCTTTAGTCACAGACCTTGATGAACATTAAAGGTTTGCAAAGAGCTTACCTTAAATGTGTGCGTGCGCACGTGCACACACACACACACATTAGCCTAAGAAAGAAACTGTTTTCCTTCTAGTAATTTAGGTAAAAAAGTTTAAAAGTAAAGCCATTTTTAAAGCTTTCACATCTCTTAAATGTACTCACATGCCACAAAAGGTACTTTCAACAAGAAATATAATACTACAAGAGAGGTTAACAACAGCAATCAACTGAATACCCTTGTGGATTCCTGCAGGGAGAGTTAGGGGAGGGGGACTCTAGGGAAAGGACTGTGTCAGTCTAAATCTGTTGCTATTCTTCTCTCTAAGCACAAAGCCAGACAGCTGGATAGAAGTAGGAGTCACACACCTTAAATTACCAGATTCACACTTAACACACACATCATAAAGATGCCAGAGACCATGTTTGAACACATGATTTGTTCTCTTCTGAGAGATGGTGGTTTTCACCCCTGGAGTCAAGCATTATGCCTGTGTGTGAACAGCTTTACCCATCTAAAAGGCACACACATATACAATGAATTCTAACCAGAGAGGAGGCAAAGTTCTTGCAAATGACTGTGTTTAATTAGTGGTATGACTCATTGAGTCCATGTCCATCAGACAAGGTTATTTGTCTAAATGTTTGGAAGACCTAAATATATTACTGTGGATAAAGTGCTGGGTAAAGGAAAAGTGAAGTGAAATGACTTCAAGAAGTCATTCAGTATTGCATGGCATTACACCCTACAGTAAGAATTTCTTTACTCTCTGAAAGGTTGAAGTGATTTAATAAAATCAACCTCCTCAAACTCAGTCTTCTCACACCATCTCCTAGGACTATTTGGGGTAATATAGATCATTGGAGGGAGGAGTGGTGGATCAGAAACACAGACATTGGGAGAAGGATCAAGGTAATTTACTAGCAGCCTGTAAAAACTGCTATACAGATTCCATAAATACATGTTCATCAATATCTACTGAACTAAATGGAATATCCCCACTAACTACTTCAGAAACCCTCACTGAAATAAGACACAGAAATAACTATAAGAAATAACTACGGTGCCACAACACCCACTTCATTTAAGATAATTACATTTTTAAAGTGTGTCAGCCAGTAGAGTCAAATCCAACAGTGCTCATTTTTCTCTCTCTCTTCACTGATCCAAATTTCTTAATTATTTCACAGTAACTTAGATATACCTATGCCAAATATTTTTGAATTAGTCCCAATGCCCTTACACTTGATATAGTTCACTCACTCACCACAATTTTCCTTTGAAGAATGAAACCACATCTCTTCCAACCACAATACAGTCATTCCTCTACTTCCTTATTTACATTTTTTTGTTGTTGTTGCTTGCTTGCAGGGCACTCAAATTTCTATCCACTGATATAGGGTTTCCTTCTGGCAAGCATTAAATCTGTCTCTTTTAGTCCCCTTTGCCAAATGCCTGGCATAGTCAGTTTCTCTAAATTCTGTCATATCTTCAGAATGTATAGCTCTGCATTTTATATCTAACCATAAGAAACACTTTATTCCTTTGCAGCTCCTTGTGACGTGTTCCTCTCAACTTTAAATCACCCCATTTCTCCCTAAAAACATAGAGAAATTTCATGCGAAAATGCAGACGGACTTCCATTCTTACTTTGGAATAGAGGTGAAGACATGAAGCCATGTACAAGCTCTGGAGTCATGTCTATGTCTAATTTACTTTACCTTTTTAACTATACAATAAAAAAGGCTGATAAGCCACTGGAGCTATTAACTAAGTAATATTGAATTGAACATCTCAAGTCAACGGAGGTACTAGATTAAAACCAAAAGCAATGTCCTTGAAGCTGCTTGGCAACTTTATAATCAAGGATTTGAGAGCCACAAATTATTAAATATTATCTGTCAGTATTATATAGTTTGCATTGAAATAGTTCCTAAGTACAAAATCATTTTGGTCATAGATGGATACAGGACGATAAAACAAATTATTTCACATTATGGATTCTACTTACAACAGGCCTGCTGCCTAAAAAGCCAGGATATCTACTCAGTTTTATGAGATCTGGAAAATTAATTTTATACTCTGCATTGAATATATATATATATATATATATATATACACACACACACACACACACACATATATGCATCAAATATAGTTTACAAGTTCAATAAGAAATAACATTAATATTCAAACTCCAGAATAGTAAGACACATACAGAGACCTCCCAATAATAAAAATGGAGAGAAAAATGAATATTTCAACATTTAAAAGCTGTCATAACACTACCCTGATCTGAAATAAGATGAGCCCATCCAAGCTATTACTGTCATCAAATGGCCGCTTATCATCCATCTTGGAGTACACTTGATGTTAAAAAATATTTATAAGTGTGTGTGTATATATATAGTCAATTGTACAGTAAAATATTAGTCTGTAAATTTTTGTGCCATTCCATCTATTCTGTCTAATAGTGGAAGAAACAAAAAGCACTACAATCCTTGTCCTACAAGGATAAATTCTGAAATTAATTTAGCTTTTTCCAGTATCTACAGTAAAGATACTTGAATGAAGTGTATTCACAATTTGGTTTGAGTATATCAAGAAGCACTCATTAGTGATGGGTTTAGTGACTTCATCATCTGTTGTTTTCAATTAAGAGGACTTATCTAGTGATAAACAATCCTAAGATTATAAGAAATGTATCATTAAAAAAAACTTTCCATCAAATATTTTTATCTCATGTTTTACAAAGTTGCTTACTTGATTATGTGGATAGGTATCTGTTAATAAAATGATGTATGCCTTTTATTTTTCCATACTGTTTGACAAGACAATTTCTTATGAAAAATCAAATCATTCAGTGAACGTATTTTCTCTTTTTAAAAATCAAGCTCTTCAATATCCTGCTACCTTGAAATGGGCTATCGTTTGTGAACTTGTTTTATTTTTAAATTAAATATTGTTAGCTTAATACATTAAGATGAATCCTTCACCTTAATCACCTTCAATTCAGAATATAAGATTAATAACACTCTTATTTTAAAAATTAACATGGGCAATCTATACACACTTACATATGCAGCATAACTTTCAGGGTCCCTGCTGCACATACATGCCTAAAACTAAGTAATTCTAAGACATAACAAAGCAGTATATCAGTAAGTCATTGACACTTCAATGAACTATCATCAGAGAAAATAGCAAACAGGTTATGCAAATGAGCAGACAATCCCAACCTTGTTTCTAAAGTCATACTTGACTTGAGGACAATTCACTGATGAAAAAGGGAGAGCGGGAGGCAGAGGGAGAGGGGAATAGGGAACAGGACAGACAGGGAGAAGGAGAGGTATAGAAAGAAAAAGAGGGAGGGGGTAGCAGAAGATGGAGGGAAGGGAAGGAAGAAAAAGGGAGGAAGAAAGAAAGAGAAATGAAGGAAGAAAAAATGAAAACATCCTAGTGAAATATTGCTTTAAATGACAGTTATGTCACGTCGCCCTGTCCCTAGGCAATTTGAAGGACGTTCCAAGCATGAGTGCCCAGTTAGAATAAAGTGTCATGAGTTCATAACTTTCTTAACCTAGGAAGGATCACAGAAATCATACTTCAGTTTACTGGAGGCTATTGAGGCACAGAGAGGTAAAGCACCTTTTTAGAGTTGCACAGCATCTTAAAGGAGGTTAACTCAAGCTTTCACTGTTACTAGAGATAACCAATGGAGTATACTTTGACAAAGCATAGTTAAGGCTTGCTAACATTTAAAATCATCCAACATTATTACAGTTACTAAATTAATTATTTTTCATTCAGCCATATTCATTCAGCCTTTTTTTTTTTTTTTTTTTTTTTTTTTTTTTTTAAGACGGAGTTTCACTATGTTACCCAGGCTGGCCTCAAACTCCTAGGCTCAACCTATCCTCCATCCTCAGCCTCCCTGGTAGCTGGGATTACAGGCCTGTGACACCACACCCAGCTCATATTCACTTTTTAACTTGTCATCATGGAGATAGTTCACAGAACTGCATTCCTTGCTTCACAGTGGCTGCCCTAAGCTGTTAAGGAGGGTTAGGGTATGATTTGTGTGCAGAGGTCCTGCTTCCAAATGCTGCTGAGGATGTTATAAAGTCCTCTTTGTGCTTAACCCAGCAGCTCTGGGGTCAAACAAAACAGTCTGCCAAGGATCCAAAACAAAGAATGCAAGGGGATGTAACTCTCTGATGATATATCCCAATTTACAAAATTCTTTCCACTTTGCTCAACCCCAGGGCTTTCTAGGAACTAAAGAGCTGGTAGGACACAAATTGTCCATAATGTTGCTGGGTAGATTTTTACGCGTGCAAACACATACAGAGATACACTACCTTTACATATACAATTCAAGACTTTTCCTTTATTCTCTTTCATAGCACTTTAAATGTATTTTGAAGATCAAATTGTTATGGCTTTACAAGTACCTCTTCCAAGGTATATGTAACACCCATCTGGCTTCCCGATCTGTCAAGAGGCCACATACCCTAAACTAACTCCTGGAGCATTCAATCCATTTTCCTGCAGATTAAGCACAAACAACTAGGGAGACAGTGTCCCAATTTTATAAAATTATCTAAACATTCCGAAAGTAATAGAAGCAAACTATAAATCTTGCAAATAACCTCTCTGAGCTTTGTGGTGACTGGCTACAAAAATGTTTAACATTGTAAGGTATGAGTTGAAATTTCTATATATTTGAATGGAAAATAAAAATCAAATTTAACTACATTGGGAAGATACTCCTCTACAGAAGGCAATAGTTTCTGCTAAATACAAATAAAGGGGTTGAGCAAAAAAAAAAGAAAAAAAAGAAAAAAAAGAAAGAAGAAGAATTTAAAACTCAAAAGAACACAGTATTTACTCAATCGAGTAGATACAAATTAAGCATTTGTTTAAAAAAGAAATCACTGGACCTTAACTAGCCCTATTTCTGTTCTTGTCACCCTCTTAAAACAAGATCACATCTTGCACAAGATCATATACTTGCAGTAGTCAGTAAAACACTAACAATTATTTAAAAATATAGCTAAGGGTTTACCAGGAATCATCACTCACAAAAGTCAGTTCAGTTTTGTAAGAAGGCATGAGGCTAGCCTTTTGTTTAGGGATGATATAGCCATCAAAACCACTTGCCGTTACTTCAGATTTCATTAGCAGACCTTTTCGCAGACTTACTTTTTTCCAGAGAACCGATTACTTGGCAAGGACAGCCCTGGGACTGTTTGCTACTCAGAGGTACCAGAGTCCATCTTTTGCTTCAATTTAGCAGATGTTAAGCATTCTGCACTGGTTTGTGATCATTTTCCCTCCAAATCTCAAGCTCTGAAAATGCCTGTGCTTATGTAGACAACCATCTATTTTGAGTCTTCTCTCTCTTGCACAGTTCCTCTCAACCAAATCTAATGAGAACATACTCTGTCCTCACCAGTGAGATGCTTTCATACTTCACAGCCTGTGGTTCTTCTCTGCCTTGAGACTTACTGCCTACTCAGGGAAATTGTATTTCCTACTCTGGAAATTATGGGATCGTCAGGCTCCATGGTCTCAAGCTCAGTGTGGAAACTTCAATTCCCCTTTTCAGGTATTAATGATTTTAAGTTCATTTTGGTTCACATTAGCTCTGGCCACAGGTGCATACTGTTCAAGCCACTTTTATTCAAATTCAATTTTTACAACAGCTCAAATATTCTACTTTCAATCCAAAAAGAAAAGCGTGATTTATGTTTAGGTTAGGGAAACAGAAAAATCCACAAATCCCTTTCCACGGTGATAACAATCTTTAATTTCACTAAGGCATTGATCATTTGAAAGACATCACACAAATATTATTAACAATATTAAATTCTAATGGCATTTTTACAATGAATTTATGTTGCATGAATAACAAATATTAATTTGACAGATGGTATTGGAGGATACATAAAAAGATAAATGAACCAAATTTAAAGTGTTTTTTTTTTAATTCACATTACTTCTTAAAAAGTGGTGCATTCAAAAGCAATAAGGGGCTAAACACAGACTCTTATTTATATACTGCCTCTTAAAAAAGGAGATATACAGTTTATACTTGCAAATATTCCTAATAGTTATCTTGCCCACCTCCATGGCAAAGTTCCTAAACAGCATGCAACTGAAAAACACGAGAAACTTTTCGGTTTTTGCCTTTCTTAGTGGCAGCAGAGAACAGCAAAATAAACTATTAAATTTAAATTCTGGAAATAGAGACACTTCTTTTATACAGGCATGCATATAAGACTATCTCTCTCTCTCTCTCTCTCTCTCTCTATATATATATATATATATGTTTTACTTACATTTTTCTTGCAATGGCCAGAGGTACAGAAGAAGATAAATATATGCTCTAATCATCCTGGCACCAAAGATAATGCAACCACGCTCCCAAATTAAAAACAAAGCCAATAATTTCTAACTTCTATAAAAGCATTCTGAAAGGCTCCTATTTCCTTGTATGAATCAATTATATAAGATTTAACAGAAACAGCAAGCTCTAAACAGATTACACTCTATCTCACCAGCTTGATTCAACAAAGAGCAATGGAACAGAAAATCAAATGCAGCTTGCAAAGTCACATTCACATGGAGCTTTAGGGAAAAAGAGGGGGGAAAAAACCTGGTACTTACAGACTGTAAAGTAAAATGTCCCAGTTTCGCTTTACATGTTACAGCAAATCAAACAGAGATTTCAGCTCTCAGCAAGTCCCTGCTTCCACTACACTGATCATCCACGCAGAACAGGCCCTTATGGATTGCTTAGGCAGCTGGGAGATAATGGGACCATATTCTCAGCTGGGACTAGAGATGCTGAACTGCTCTCCGCTGCGCGCTGCATGGCTCTCCGCCAGCATTAATCAAGGAGGACCCAGCTTCCTGGCTGTGTTCCCCAAAGGATCGACATAATTAGCACATGAATCAAAGACACACACTGGGAGAATCACACACATCTCTAACTGGCTCTCCTCACATCGAACCTGATTAGGAAATCAAGTTGGTTCTCCGATCAAATGTGTTCAACCTTTCAAAAATACAGAGGCTCACACAGCTGTTTACAGATTTTGGGGGAGGGGTGGAGATTAAGGCAAATTTTTCTTTCCCAATGGGCAATTTATGTAATTCCTCAACTTATGTAATTTATGTAATTCCTCAACTACAGAATATAATTACACTGGTTGTTCGGTACATATGGTGGGTTTGCCCTGTGATTTGGTTTGTCTGTTAGGGATTCTCAGCAGCTCCCAGGAAGGTTATGGGCAGCAGCATCATCACATCTATGGATTTTATGCGACATGCACGTGTATGTTCTTTTCAGAGTTAGTCTTTTGGGAGACCGGCTGAACTAAAGTTGGTGTTTATGGGAGTGTTTTACGTTTCCCAAGTCCTGCCTCTTCATTGAGTACTAGAAGTCCAGGGCATTCAAAGCAAAAGGGTTTGGCATGGCACACTTAGGACATCTAGTATTCTAAAAGTAACTGGTGATGTGGATTCCATTTGCATAACTAAGAACACTCTTCCTTACTCTGTCTGCATCATGGTGCAGTCAGGGGTTATAAACTAGTAGCCTGTGGACATGCTTGGTTTGGCAAGAGAGATTTGAGAATTTGAATGTGAACATTTTTAAACAGAACATGTGTTCTGCACTTTATCAAAACGTTGCCACACACGCTTTTGCCTAGATATGCTACCTGCTGGCCCCCGAAGACATTTGTTTATGTAAATTTGACCTTAGTTAAGCAAGTCTGGGTTATGGATATAAAACATTCCATTTTAGAAAAAGGGAGACTCAGCTCCTGTGTCACTCATGAAAAGGCTGTGATTAAGGCACCCGTGTGATCATTTAAAGTCCACCACAGGCAAAGCAGCCAGTAGTTAAGGAGCCTGTATGATAAAGAAGGGGGAACATTAAGGGAGTCAGAAATCTGAGTTCTAATCCTCATCTTGCTGCAACAAACAAACAGGTGGTCTACACCTTTGTGAGTCTTAGTTTTCTTTTCTGTACAATAAGGGCTTTGTTTATTTGCAGACCTCTGAGAAGCCTTACAATGTGACATTCTATTATTGTCCTAAGATCTAGAAAACAGACCTTCATTAAAAAGGTGCTTATACCTCATAATAGCACTGGGGTAATGGGAATGAAATAAAGTCATGCTTTTTTGACTGGCACAAATTTGGGGATAGAGGGTCTTTATTACCTTTGGGGGCCGGCGATCAACTGGCTGCTAATGAGCTCTTTCAGAAAACTTGAAACATCATGGTCAGTAAATGTGAGTAAATTTTAAATGTGTGGGAAAAAAAGACAGCTTAGGCAGGAAATGGTCTTATTTAGTTGTACACAAACTGTGTCTACCTGATAGTAAAACACCTGGGTGAAGAACCAAAAATCCAATCAGAATGTTTTGTCTTCATGGTGCCAATCAGAAGAGCTCTGGGATTTTGTGGGGAAAGAGTCTTTATATTTAATGTGGATTTCTCCATCTTACTTTCTTTCATCCCTACTATCCAAAGGTAGAGAACGGTGAGGCTTCTCTTCACATGGTCAGTTATGTTATCTTTTGTGAAAAAATGTGTATCACTGAGGTCAAGACCACCCAAACTATGTTAGGGTTTTAATTGTCTTAGGGAATAAAAGCAAAATGGATCAACACTTTCATGATGCCTTACTCAATAGCTAGTAAAGTATCTCCCCCAAAAGATACATGATTGGGTAAAAGATGTGCACTACCAAACCCTTCTGTGCCAATTATCAACTCAATTATCCCCCAAAAAAATACATGCCCTCGAATAGGTTTATTATCAATAGTTAATGGTAATAATATGCAAAGTGGGGTACAAAGAAACAAGGCAATTATACATTTTTGAAATTTTACTAAAAAAAAAAAAGAAATTTTACTAAACTTTTGAGTAATTTTGTGTTGGTTCAACATGTTTTTTAACTACTTTCAACCCAATTTCTGTAAGGTAACCAGTTTCTTTTATTCTTCAGATATTGTTACATTTGGCAAAACTTGTAAAACAACTGGCACAAATTTCATGTTTGTTATTTTTATGAGGTGCATTATTATTGAGACTTTAGCACATCTACTTCACGCAGCTCACGTGAGGTGCTGACAAAAATAGGTTAATTAAATAGCAATTGTGCATCTCAGTTATATTAGCAAACATATTGCTGAAGCAAATGAAAAGAGGAGCAAATTAAAATACTAAAGTGTTTATTCAGTGGTACAGCTGAAATAAATAGTTTAATTGGTTTTAAGTTCTATTCAATCCCTGTTTGCCTGGTAATTACCTTGATTAATCTTTGATTATGGTATGTAATAGATTCACTTTGGCATCATGTGATTTGCACTTGTTTATAATGATAGGTGTTAATTACTAACTAAAAATTTCGCAACTTCCATCAATTCTTCATACATTTCTCGCCAGAGATACATGATTTAAAATATGAAGTGTTTATAATAAAATCCTAAATCTGGGAAATGCCTGATTTTTCTTTTTTTCATTAAAGGGAATAGTCAACATTAAAGTACAAACAAAGAGAAGGAAAAAAGAGACCAACATGACTAATTACTACAAACAAAAGAAATGGTCTTCTCAAAGACAGTAGAACCTGCTATTTTACCTCAGAATATATTTTAGAAGCCAAAATACATAGAGATTGTTTTAGACTTGGTATTGAAACAGCAAGAACCGGCATCTCTTTGGAACTGTGAAGAGTCTGCAATTTTAACAACACTCTTGTCAAGGCTAATAAGAACCTGGGGGATGGGCTCCTGAGGTCTCTTTCTGGCCATTACACAAGATTCACCAAGTTAAATACAGCTCTGAACCTCAGCAAATCTAGGGGCAGAATGAAAGTTATGGGAACAATTTCCCATCAGTTTGAGGCTTAATCAATATTTTTAAATGCTCTGGAGTCTTCAGCAATAAGTCTCCAGATGTGCACACAACTGTTCATTGCTTCTTCTTGAAAGTGTTTTCCCATTCCTTGCATCTCTCACTAAAAGTCAGAGTCAAAAGCTGAGACAACTGTGACATTTCTCCAGCTGGGAACAAAATTTCAAAAGGGATGGTTCAGAAATTGCTGCCCAGGGCACCTACTGGAATGATAATCTATGCAGCAATGATTGAACCTTCTTTTCCAACCAAAAGCAATGGAGCCAGTAATAAAATATTCAAGAAGTAAGCCATAAGTATGGATGCACATAAGAAAGTATGTGGCCATATTAATTTTCCAGGAGGTAATCAGATTCTAATAACAATGACCCAGAGACCAGGGTCATGAAATTAAAACAGTCTGTGGAGAAAATAGCCCATTTAAATAATTATGTCAATATGACATCAAATTGACCTATGAGCTAGATAAAAGGGTGCAATATGCCTTGATATTCATCTGCCACTAACTGCTCAGAAATTTGTAGCCACTATTAGCAAAAAATTTGAGGGTGTTTGTATGTGGAGAGGGAGAAGCAAAGAGAGAGAGAACAAATTGTTTTATGAGTGTTACTTCTCATTTACTTTTTGGGGTAGAACTGACTTATCCTTATTTTAATGGCTAAAAAAACATAAGCCAATTTTCTTTTTTATTTTATAATTTTTTTTTTTAGACAAAGTCTCTCACTGTTGCCTGGACTGGAGTGCAGTGGTACGATCTCGACTAACTGCAACCTCCACCTCCCGGGTTCAAGTGATTCTCCTGCCTCAGTCTCCCAAGTAGCTGGGATTACAGGTGCCCGCCACCATGGCTGGCTAATTTTTTGTATTTTTAGTATAAATGGGGTTGCACTATGTTGGCCAGGTTGGTCTCAAACTCCTGACCTTGTGATTCGCCCACATCGGCCTCCCAGAGTGCTGGGATTACAGTTATGAGCCACCGCACCCAGCCAACACAAGCCAATTTTCTTGTCATCCAAGAAGAGAACAAAAATCCTTTTCCTCAGAAGATTCTGATTTCCCTTCCAACAAAAACAGACAGTTTTAAAAAAAAAAAACCCTGATTTTTGGTCGTTACAACTTAGGGCAGGGGTTGCTACTGGCTGTTATCATCCTACGAAGCACAGGACAGCCCCCACAGCAAAGAATTATCTAGCTCAATATGTTACCAGTGCCATGTTGAAGATACCCTGACCCAAGGGAAGTATGATGGGGTTCTTATAGTTGCAATAATGAAGAACTGAGTGCTGAGATTAAAACCGACTAAGCATAAATGTTGTTGCTCTACATATAGCTGCAGTAGCTGTACTAAACTGTTTTGTCTTGGAAGTTATTTTAGACGTTTCAGTATGCTTTCACAAAAATTACTACATTCAGCACAATGAGCTAGTTCAAAAGCCAAGAATGTCCTATAACTCCAAGTCTATCAATGCAAAACCAAACATGAGCCTCAGAACAAATGACTGGAGGCATGATCACTAAATAAAAACGTCAAAGCCCTCTCTCCTCACTACATTATGCCTCAGAAAACCAAGTATCACTACAAAAAAAAATCTCATTCCAGCCTCTCCTGCACTCCCTCTCCTGTCTCCCACCTCGAAATGCACACAATTCATAGGCAAAGTGAGCTGCATGTACTTCCAAATATCCATTTTCCTTCTATCTCTATGATTGTCCCTAAATAGATGGGCAACATTTTGCATGTTCTGCTATCAGGATTCTGATCTTACTCCTGAAATAGATACAGTTTTAATACAGAGTTGGGATGCAAACATGCTTAAATTCATGAACTTTCATTAGGAAATCCGTTGTTAGACTGCTTTTGTTTACTCATTCAACAAATATTTATTGAGCACCTACTAACTCACCATCAATTTAAATTTTTGGAGGAAGAAATTGAATCTCTCAGCATCTGCTTCCCTTATAGACTTCTATATATTTATATTGTATCCCCTATATCATTCTGTTTGGCTCACAAAAACTTTAGTGCATTCTCATCATCCACTAAGGTCATTATTATTTATAATCGGCTTTTTCACTAATGTGGTGCTCCACGGACTCTTCGGCTCTGGTACTGAGCTCTTTTGTCGGCTCCAGGGAGTGTAGGCGCTAGGTAGATGGCAGGGGCTTTTCATTTTATTCTTTGGCATCCCTTCCATCAACTACAAAAAGCCTTCTTTAGGCTTTTACATGAGAGGAGTCACAGCTAACCTTTGTTTCTTAAAGGGAAAGTGTTTCTCCTTAGATCCGGTGCAGATGGAACAAAATAAGAAGGAAGGTGTCCAAATGAGGAAAACTGGCAGAAACAAAGCTAAATCTAAAATGTTCTATATTTGTTAAGATTACCATAGTGTTACATTAGAAAAAAAAAAAAAAAGGAGTGTCTGTTTAAAATGGGCAAAACCTGTCCTTACATATATTTTATGGAGTGAAAAGAGGAAAAAGATGCCTGCTTTTCTTCCTACATGCTTTCAGAAAATGGGTTAATGTTTTTTCCCCAACTGATTCCCAGATACAGACAAAAGGCTTAATTTTAGAACACACGTAAATCAGAGCGTAAAGCAGAGTTCAAGTTTCTCTTTAAGTAGAGATTTTAAAAGCTCTTTTCAGGGAAACCTGAAAAAATTCATACCCTTCTACCTTCTTTTATCTATATGATGTAGTAACATTGCAAACAAATGTCAAATATAGGGAAATCAACCTTTAATTCTGAGAATATGAAATTAATGTAATCTTGGTGACACAGCCACATAATCACATGTAATTTTAAAGTACATGGCCACCCTTATGCTAACGGATATATTTATCTAGGTCTTTGCAATTTTTAAGCAGTTTGCAAATTTACAACAGGCTGGTATAAATTAAAGTAAATGTATAAACTTTGAAACTGTTGGACAGGATTGGTCTAAAATAATACATAAGATGTAATTAACTTTGGATAAGACTATAGAATATTCCATTTGAACTTGATCATCTGGATCCCCATTTCCCCTTAATTTTTTTTTTTGAAAAATTTCAAACTTACAGAAAAGTTGAAAGAATGGCACAATTAATACCCATATGCCTTTGACCTACAACCAATATAAATATTTTGATATCTGCTTTTTGTTTTTACTCTCTGCCTCTGATCTTCCCCTCCTTCCTTCTCGCTCTGTAATACTCATTTTTAGAAAGTCATTTGAGGGAAAATAGCAGACATCATGACACTCTGTCAGTAAATAATTCTTCCAAGAATACACCAAATAAAGCTTCTCCGGAAAGACCACAACATTCATCTCCATAACCACAATACAATGAATCAATTCAAGAAATTCAGCAGTGCCATAAAACTACCATTCACCACATGGTCTATACTCAAATTTTCCAAATCGACCCAATAACATCCTTCACAGCTGGGTGGGTTCTTGTTTGGTTTGTTCCCTGTTTCTGTGACCCAAGACCGAATCAAGGATCACGCAGTGCTTTCCTGTGGTCACACCTTCCTTTTGTAGAGAACAGTCCCCCAACTTTCTATTGTCTCGTATCACATTGACATTTTTGAAGAGCCCATGCCCATTATTTTACAGAATGTAATTCAATTTGAAGTTTTCTGGTTGCTTTTTTTGTGATTAATTCAAGTGTTTTGAAGAATACTACATAGAGGAGGAAGGTATGGTCAGTTTGTCCTGTTGTTGATGGTATTGTTTGATCACAATATTTGTCTGTTATTTAAATGGAAAGGTATCATTTTACTTTCGTAACTTGTCAATAATATTTGGAAGCTACTTTGAGATTGCATGTAGTTTTCTCCAAGAGCATGTCACTCAGTAGTTTCAGCATACATTGATGAACGCTGATTGAATCATTTTTATAAGAATGGTTAGAAAATACCCAGATATTGTTAAACTTCAGTAATCTGTACAACTCATCTCTCAATTTCTTTTCTTAAAGGGTCCCACCCCCTCACTCAACCCTCTCACACAACATGAGAAGTGGTGGCAACAGAAGCCATTCAGGAAATACTAGGCTTCTCAACTTTTCTCAGAAACAGAAGCCAATGGCAACTAATCAAGCTAGTCACAAAAGCTATATGATCCAGAAAACATGAAGATGGTAGAAAACTGTGAACTTCACTTCTTCTTGAAAGGAAGAGGGAAACTGTCGGGATAAACCTGGAAAATCAGTCTTCTCATTAATAATGTCTTAAACTGAAAACGAGACATCCCTCTTCATATCTACTAGTGCTAAAAATACTACACTTCTCAGATTAGGGTCACTTTTGACTTCTGCAGAATGCACTCTCTATTAAGGAAGCAGAGAGCTCCTTCCAGACACTTTACTTGTACCATTTATTGATCTCTAAACTGTTCTATTTTGTTGTAGCATTTTTCACCTGGAAATAAATAAAAAAATGAAAAGCTTTAGTTGAAATCCACTCTCCACACTGATATCAAAGCTCCCATTTCAAAACAGAGATCTAAACACACAATCCTCCTTTTAAAAATCCTTCAATGGATTCCTCTCAGCTACCTGATAAAGCCAAATATGGCTAACTCTTACAGAGTCCTTCCAACCCCCCAATAACCTCCCTTGCTCAATGATTTATGTTTCATATTCCATTCACCACCCATGATTATCTTTTCCTTGAAAAATCCATGCTATTTTTTCCCATCTATGCAAATACATGCTCTCTTTGCCTGTAATGCTTCCTCATCCCTACCCACTTTATTTTTTTAAAATCCTCTCAATCTTTTAGAGATAGCTCTGTCAAAGTTAAGAGTGAAAATTCTAGAGTCAGGCAGCCTGGTATCATGGGTTGTCCCCTTATTAACTGTATGAGCCTGAACAAGTTACTTAACTTCTCTATGCCCAACTTCCTGTAAAATGGGGATAATGATAGTACTTATCTTGCAGATGACATGGGAATTAAATGAGTTAAATCATGTAAAGCTCTTAAAGATACCTGGCACACTAAGCACTCAATGAATGATAGCTTTAATAAAGATGAAGACAATACTTCCCCAACCATTTATTATAAAATTTTCTAACATAGACAAACGTTGAAAGACTGATACGGTGAGCAACTGTGTAGAATTGTTGCTCTAGAAAAGACTGTAGAATCTTTTCTAGATTCTACAATTAATAGCTTACTGTGTCTGCTTTGTCATATAACTATCCATCTATGCATCCCTCAATCCTATCCAGCCATCCATCTAGTAATAACTATTTTAAGATTAAACATCCTGAACCCATTCTCTCTCCTCTCCATCTAATCAATCCCACCTTCCACAACAGCTTAACTATATCTTGAATTCAGATGATACTTGGGCACAATGCATTGTAATTATCTGTTTATGCACCTATTTCTTCTATTAGACTATGACACCCTGATGGCAGATATGTCTCATTCAGTTTTGTATACCTAGCATCTAGCTTAATGATATATCTCAAAAAATGGTTCAATAATAAATGAATTTTTATTGTATATGTGTTGCAGTTCACAATGACATACAGCAATATAGTTTTCATCAGATTCTTGTGTAATTTGGCAACTTAATAATGAGTATCAGTGATAACAGGAATAATCATAATAAAAGCACTGTTATTAAGATTCATAAAAGAACTTTTGTGTTAGAGTCAGGACACCAAAGTTCTAGCTGTGATTTGGTAATTTATTAGTCATGTTCTCAGATAAGTCAGTTCACTTATATGGAAAGCCCTTTCTTCCTCTGTAAAATGAAGGTGAAGTTCCAACAACATGGTGGACTAAGCCTTCTCTTTACAGCCACAAAAATGCTGGTTAAACAAAAGGAAAGAAAAATACCAAAGTTATTTGTGAACACGTGTATATAGCTGAGCTTGAAAAACAAAAGTGCTAAGTGAGAGTAGTAAGGTTCCGTCCACTGATGGTGGATGGAAGGCATAGAGACATAAGCCCTGATTGCTGGCTCTAATATCAGGCTGCACAACTGTAGAAGGTACCATTCATATACTATTTAATGTAAATGTACTTCCTGGAATTGTGCAAGAAAGCACCTCTGGGGGCTGGCAAGTGAATCTGAATAGACTGCAGTGACAGACGAGACATGAGGCAAAAACTTTAAAACCCTGGTTTAAAATTGGGATAATAGAGGAATGCACCACGAGACACATGGATAGTAAAACTCACCCTTCGCACGTGCAAGTGTTAAAGAAGTGGATTATCTCTAAAATTTGGAGAAAGGATGCCTTGTAGGCTAAATAATGCTCCCCATTAAATGTTAAAGTCCCAATCCCCAGAATCTGTGAATATATTACACCTTGAGTATTTGTTATCCAAAATGCTTGGGGCCACAGGTGTTTCAAACTTCAAAAGTTTTTGGATTTTGGAATATTTGCACATACATAATGGGATATCTTGGAGATTGGATCCACGTATAAACAGGAAATTAATTTATGTTTTATATGTACTTTATACACAAAGTCTGAAGGTAATTCCATACAATATTTTAAATAATTTTCTGCATATAATGAAGTTTGTGTACACTGAACCATCAGAAAGTAAAGGTATCAGGATCTCACCCACCCATGTGGACAATGTGTGTTTGCCTACATGGGGGAATCTAGGTGTTATGTCGAGGCTCAAGAAGTTTCAGATTTGGGAGGATTTGGGATTTACAGATTAGGAATGCTCTGCCTGTACTTTACACAGTGAAAGGGACTTTAAAGATTGATTTGAGAGATCTTAACATGGGATGTTATCCTAGATTATATGGGTGGGCCCAATATAATCACAGGGGTCCTTATGAGAGGGATATGAGAGGATCAAAGACACAGGTACAGAAGGTAATATGACAACAGAAGTGAGGATGAGGAGTGACATTTGAAGATGCTACACTGCTAGCTTTTTATATGAACAGGCCACAAGCTGTGGAATGCAGGTGGCTTCTAGAAGTTGATAGAGCTAAGAAAACAATTCTCCCCTAAAACCTCCAGAAGGAACTCAGCCCTATAGGCTCACTTTAGACTTCTGGCCTGCAGAATAGTCAGAGAACAAATTTGTATTGTTTTAAGCCATGAAATTCGTGATATTAATAATTTGTTACAACATCAATAGGAAATGGATGCAGAGGGTATAATCTGTTAACAAATGGAACTTCAACCTGAAAAGATATAAAGCCCAAATTTACACTTCCTAGTGGTAGTCTAGTAATCCCGAATTGAAATTTTAACACAAAAACTAGACAAGCTCCTACAAATCCATTTGAAACCTCGTAAAAATGAATCGACTTTCTCTATAGGGACATGTCTATCCTCCTGAGCATATGGGTCTCCCATAGTTAACAAAAAAATCTGCTAAAAATACACCATGCAATGACAACCATTATCAGGAGCAAACAGAAGTTGCAAGTATTAACTGGCATGCAAAAACCTAAAAATAATGGAACAACCTAAAAGATATAAAATAGAGATTTAAATTCTTTATAAAAATCAAAGATCAGAGAGTACAATTTTAACAATCTATACATTGTGTGTGGGGAAAAAAGAGGACTTGAAAAAGTGGGACATGAGGAACTTTCTGCAGGGATGAAAATGTTCCTTATCTTGACAAGTATGATGCTTGCACAGGTAAATATTCATTTGCAAAGACTCATTAGCCTGCACACTTAATGACTATGTATTTCAGTGTGTGGAATTAATACTTCAATAGAAAAAATTAAGAAAAAACCTCAAAGGACAATTAAATATCAAATTAGATTCTGTTTAAGAATGAACTATATCAAAAGGTGTCTTCAGAAAAAAAGAAACATACTGAATATAGAAAAGGTTTAATAAAAACAAAGCCTAAAGTAACCAGTCACATTAGTGTACCAGTGGATACCCAAGATGGAGAGGAAAATCTTAAAAAGCAACCAGAAACAAAAAGAATTTACAGAGAAATAATAATTAGATTGTATGCAGAATTCTCGTTAGAAAGGAGGGGCAAGAACACAATGGAATAATACTATTTTCAAATTCTTAAGAAAAAAAATGTGTCAAAATACAATTTTATACTTTTATCTGGCTAAACTTTAATTAAAGAATGATGATCTTAGAAGCTAAGGTAACACTTTGAGAAATCTAGACAATCACTGACTAAAAAACCAACAAAAAGAACACTTGTAGTAAGTACTTTTAAGGGTGAAAAGAAGGCAAATCTAAAATACTAGACTTCAATTAATGGGCCTCAGAAAGAAGGTGATTCAGGTTAGCATTTTAAATTCCTGGTATTATTCGAGGGAAGATAAAAATATTAATTAATATAAAACTTTTAGACTCCAATATTTATAAACCTTAAAAATTTAAAGGTTGAGTTCAGCAATATTTGATGATACTGTAGGATGTTGACATAAGATAAACACACAAGAATCTATTGCATTTGTGTATACTAAAAATGGATATTAAAAGGCAAAATTAAAAACATAGTACCATTTAAAATCATTCCAAAGGAAACGAAATACTTCAGTACAAAATTCACTAACCTTGCATGGGATCTGTATATTGAAAATTACTAAATGACAATGAAAGAAATAAAAGAAGAACTAAGTAAATGGAGAGACATACCAGGTTCATGAACTGGAAGGGTCAATGTAAAAAAGATGTCAATTTTCCCCAAACAAATCTATGGGCTTAATAAAATTCCTATCAAACTCCCTGTAAGGTTTTAGTAGACATTTTAAAACTTACTTTAAAATTTATAAAGAAAGATAAGTGCCCTAGAATAGATAAAGCAATCTAGATAAAAAAAAGAAGAATATGAGAGAAATCACTTTACCTAGTATTAAGGCTTAAACATACAGTTACCTTAATCATGACAGTGTGATACTGGAAGAGAGACAGACACATAGATCAACGAATACAAGCAGGGAACCCAGAAATAGACCCAATATAAATCTACCCAACTTAAAAAAATAACAGTTTTATTGATATGTAATTCACACCCCATAATTTTCACCTCTTTAAATATACAATTCAGTAAATTCAGTAATTATAGATTCTGTTTCGTATGTTAATGGAGTTGTACAACCATCATTATTATTTAATCAGGAATATTTTCATATCCTCCGAAAGAAACTTCATATCCATTAGTAGTCAAACTGATCTTTGAGAAAGGTACAAAAGCAATATAATAGTGGAAGGATAGGCTTTTCAGCAAATGGTGCTGGAGCAACTGGATATCCAGAGACAAATGAATATCAACTGAAATCTCACACTACAAGCATTAATTCAAAATAGATCATGGACTTAAATATAAAATATAAAACTCTATTTTAGAGGATGCAGGAGAAAATCTTCAAGATCTAGGGTTAGGCGACAAGTTCTCAGACTTGACACCAAAAGCACCATTAAGCCAGGCGTGGTGGCTCACGTCTGTAATCCCAGCACTTTGGGAGACCGGGGTGAGCAGAACACTTGAGGTCAGGAGTTCGAGATCAGCCTGGCCAACATGGTGAAACCCCATCTCCACTAAAAATACAAAAATTAGCCTGGTGTGGTGGTGCATGCCTGTAGTCCCAGCTACTTGGGAGGCTGAGGCAGGAGAATCACTTGAACCTGGGAGGTGGAGGTTGCAGTGAGCTCAGATCGCACCACTGCACTCCCACCTGAGCAACAGAGCAACACTTCATCTCAGAAAAAAAAAAAGCACCATCAACAAGAGGAAAATTTGCAGTGGCTCAACACATGTAATACCAGCCCTTTGGGAGGCCAAGGCAAGTGGATCTCTTGAGCCCAAAAGTTTGATATCAGCCTGAGAAACATGGCAAGACCCTGTCTCTACAAAAAAATACAAAAATTAGCTGGGCGTGGTGGCATGCACCTGTAGTTCCAGCTACTCTGGAGGCTGAGGTGGGAGCGTCATTTGAGCCTGGGAGGCCAAAGCTGCGTGAGCCATGATCGTGCCACTGCATTCACTCCAGTCTGGGTGACAAAGCGAGATCCTGTTTCAAACAACAATAGCAACAAAAGAAAGGCTAAAACAAACCAACAAAAATTAGCGAAAATATTGCTTGCTAGGGAAGATGTAGAGAAACTGGATCGCTGATACATTGCTGGAAGGAATGTAAAATGATAGACACACTCTGGACAACATTTCAGCAATTTCTAAAATAACTGTAATTACCACACAACCTAGCAGCAATGCTCATGTTAGATTTCAGTTATTAATGAATATATTGCCATAAATGCAATCAGTATTTACTCCGTAAGTATTTGCATATATTCATACTCCATATATATTCTTCACATATATTCAAAGTCTTATATATTCAAACTCCATAAGTATTCATATATATTTGCAAAAATATATAAAAATGAAATTAAATAGTAATATTCAATGAATTGGCCATATATTATTATATCATGATATAAACAACTTTTTACTACCATTGACTTACTGTATTTCTATAAGGCATTTGAAATTATTTCATTTGTTTCTAATTTTAGTAATAGTTGATTATGGGTGGGTGGAAAGGTAGAGAAAGAGAGAAGAAGTGAGCAAGTAAATAACTGAGAGGATTCACTCAACTCATATTTATGGTCTTTATGGTGGATGCCAATCATACTGAAGGGCTAGAAAAACATGACAATTAAGAGGTTTATATCCTGTGGAGGGAGAAAGATAACAGATAAGTAATCAATAAGTAAATTCAATAGTTATAAATTCTGTTAAGTGCTCTATAAGAGATTAAAAAGTCGTAAGATAGAGAATAAAAATTTTAGCTCTTTAGTATTCAACCAGGTAGGCAAGAACAGGAAAATGACATTAAATAAGTTCAAATCACCAATCAGCAATATTAACATAAAATATATGAAATTTCATATGCCATAATGCTGATATAACGTCACCTGGATCTTATGAGACTTACCTCCCACCCCTAAATCCTAAAACCTCTTCTTACTAAAGATCACGTAGGTCTGTATAGGTTGCCACTCATGAGCAAAGGACATTAAATGGTTCATTATACAAGTCAATGTGATGTGAGAACTGCTTACAGTAGGTGTGAAAATGTATCACATTCTGGATTTTCCAAAAACTAGATAATGAGCTAAGTCATTTGAAGGTGAAAATGCTATAGGGATGCGAACTACAGGTGTCGATTTTAGATACTGTGGGGTCAGTTCATAGTAATCTTTATGCCAAGGACTTTATATGTGATTCAATAGGGGAAGAGTGCCCATTGGTTGTAGTGAGAAGAAATGATGACATCACTTAAAATTTCAAACAGTATCAGAGGAACACAGTGAAATACACATGAAAGAAGAAGTATGTCATAGTTAATTTAATATGTTAACTTCAGTGGGTTAAGGAATTCCTACATAGCTAGTAAAACATTTTGGGGTGTCTCTGTGTTATTGTTTCCAAAGTACAGACAATCTGCCTTCATCAATGTGGGCAGGCATCACCTGGGTCCTTGATAGCCCAGATAGAACAAAAAGATCAAAAAAAGGGCAAGTTTGCTCTCTTCTGGAGCTGGGACATCCATCTTTTTCTGCCTTTATATATCAGAGCTCCAGATTCTCAAGGCTTCAGGCTCCAGGACTTCTACGAGCAGCCCGCAGTTCTTAAGCCTTCAGTCTCCATAACTGTGAGAGCCAATTCCCATAATAAATCCCCTCATATATTGATCTGTTTCTCTGGAGAGCCTTAACACAAGGGAACACTTATAACCCATATCACATATTTCCATTTGGAAAAACAATGATGCAACAACACTCCTAGACCTTTCTTAGTGAGTTTGGAAAAGGGAACTGAACATAGGCATCTCAGCCCTTCTTCTTTCTTTCGAAACCCTTACCTTCAAAAAGGGTGCCTTCTGTTCCGCTTTCCAACCATCCAACCTAGAGCCTGTCTCCAGGAGACTGAAACTGTCCAAGTGTGAAAGTAACTGGGCAGGTAAATCCACTTAATTCAGGGGTGAATTATTAGCACTCCACTGGTCAACAAATCTATACCATATTTTTCACTTCATCAGTAATAAATGTGATATTTTTATTTGTATCAGTTTGTTACATATGTTTCCCCATTGCTTCTGAACTCTGTGGAGAAAGAGAGGCATTGTTTTTGAGCCCCCTAAAACCCTAAAACAATATTTGCCTGACATATATAAAAATGTGCAATACCCCAATAAAAATGAAATGAGCTAATAAACCACCACCAAGTGGAATTAAATCAATATCAACTATAAGCACATCGGACGTCATCAAGAATAAATGTCTTTCCTACTGGTAGAATTTTACAGTGCTAATACATTTTGGAATGACATGACAAATCGGAATTTGTATCCAGAAGAAACATTTGATTAACTTTCTTTTGTTTTATAACTACTGCATGGAAAATAGAATGCTGACAACTGATATCTCCCAGGTAGAAAATGGTTTATATCTTCTTAAGTCTAACTTTTCTGAGCCAGCCTGTGCATAAATCTATCATCTGGATGGTTAGGGACAGAAGACAAGAGGCCAATCTGTGTTTCTGCCAGGTACTGTGGACTGCCATCTGTGCCTTCTCTGTGCTATGGTCTAGTGGCTGAAACCCAGATCCAATTTGGAGCCTTCCTATTAAATTAATTTTGAGGCTTAAGTTCTCTGTTTTTGACCAGTGGTCCCCAACCTTTTTGGCACCAGGGACTGGTTTCATGCAAGACAATTTGCCCACGGACCAGGCAAGGGGAGTATGGCTTCAGGATGAAACTGTTCCCCCTCAGGTCATCAGGCATTAGTAAGATTCTCATAAGGAGGGTGCAACCTAGATCCCTCGTATGCAGTTCACAATAGGGTTCACACTCCCATGAGACTCTAATGCTGCCACTGACCTGATAGGAGGCAGAGCTCAGGAGGTAATGCTCGCTAGCCTGCTGCTCATCTCCTGCTGTGCGGCCAGGTTCCTAACAGGCCACAGGCAGGTACCTGTCCACGGCCCGGGGATTGGAGACCCTTGTTTTAGACCAAACAAGAGCTATATTAAAAATGTAGTGTGTCCACCAAAATACGCCAGTGGTTTCACAAATTTATTCATCCAACAAGGATTTATTGAATAATTCATATTTGTAAATGGCTGGGGATTTATAGTGATCTAGATGTGGTATCGGCTTTCAAGGAACTTGAAGAAGTTCAAAACACACAGGTAAGTATTTTAAGGGAGCACTTATTAAAGTATTATGGGAAATTAGAAAAGGGAAATACTATTTCCTACTCAATTGGAAAAATATTTTGGGGAGGAAGAGGTGCTTGAAATAAGAACTTGAAGGCCTGTCATTTTAGACATTCAGAGATTGCTATTAAATATTGATTATGATGTTGAAGGGGGCATTTCAAATAATCTTCTACTTTAGCTGCTCTGCAATAGAAGAAGCCCTTCTCTAGATAAATATCATCTTCCTATTTTGAGCACTGTCTCTGATATCTAGATCTCTTGAGAATTTAATGGACTTTCTTTGTAGGAAAAAAATGTATATACAAGTATAGTTTTTCATAATACCTCAAGAAATTAATGAACTTTGGGTTGAGAAACCCTGATTTAGAACAAGGACTATTATTAATGAAAAACATATTGTACATACATATAGTATTTTTTACTCTCCTCCCTTTGGAATTCAGGCACAACTGGACAGCATTAACATTAACACAGAGATCTTAAGACTGACCACACAGACTATTTCAACCAGACTGTGGTATAGCATCACATGACAGACAGCAGGATCTGAAAGAAATCAAAGTATTTTACCCCAAAATATATTTCTTTGACATATTTTGAAATGACCCCAAAAAGCTGTTCTTTGTGGGGAAAGGCTACATTCTGTATTGAATCTCTTTTCCTTTCCAGGACTTTCCCTGATCCAGGAGAGATTTAACTAAGAGTCTGGTACCTCTTAGGGTCTGATAAGAGACATTTACCATCTATTCTGTCTGTCTGCAGCCTGCTACCTGGAAGCTTCATCTACATAATGAGAACCTTGCCTTCCACAAGACTCCTTATCTTAACTACAAACATTTCCTACTGCTGACTTCATCTCTTCAGTCAGAGCTTAACCCTGTCAACCGACTGCCAATCAGGAAATCTTTAAATCTACCCATTACCCGGAAGCCCCCTGCCACATGCTTCAGTATCTACCATCTTTCTGGACAAAACCAATGTATACCTTACATGTATTGATTGATGTCTGCCTGTAACTTCTGTCCCCTAAAATGTATAAAATTGGTCTGGAACCTAACCACCTTGGGCATGTATTCTCCGGAACTCTTGAGACTATGCCTTGGGCCTTGGTCACTCATATTTGGCTAAAAATATAAATCCTTTCCAACATTTTATAGAGTTTGACTCTCTTTCATCAACAATTGGTTCAATAACATGTAAGAGGAAAATAATAATAGCTCAAATAAAACAGAAGTTCATTTCTGACTCACAGGAAAAAAAAAATCCTAATAAACAACCTAGGACTGGTATAACAGTTCTATGGTCATCAATTAAAGATTTGGGCTTCTTCTATCTTACTCTGCCACTATTCTAGAATAGCATTTTCATCTTCAAGATCATCACTTGGTCCAAGATAGCCACTAAAGCTCCAGCCATCAAGTCTGCATTCCAGACAGCAAAAAAAAAAAAAAAAAAAAAAAAGGAACAAGAGGATGATAGCACAATTCCCAGCTGAATCATTTCCCCAGAGATGTCTCTGAAGTCTCCCTGTAATAATTCTGGTTAGTGGACAAAATTTAGCCACATGACCATATTGGTTGTGAATGTGCTAGCAATTACAGTATTTTATCTGGGCACATGGTTGCCCAAAATAAAATTGGTGTTCTATTATTAAAGTACAAAGAAATAAAGGATACTCATTGGAAGCCAGCAGTTCCTTCCAAAATCAATCCTCAATACTAAGTGCTCAAACCAACAATAAAACTATAGTGGCAGAAATCACTGGAAGAATATTCTAAAAATAAGATTTCTAGTTCATAAGAAGACACCAACTAGATCCATGTGTGGTTTGCGTCTCCAGCCCTGTAAAATGAGGGAGGCCAGAAATGCGAATGCTTCTAAGACATCCTTCAGCTTTGAGGTTTCAGGAAAGTTTTCCTGAAGAAGCTAAAATGTTATCTCACTAACTTATGTCCTAAGGAATGGCATTTTCTGATATGTAAACTCTTCCAATGTCCAGAATAATCTAGTTTAGATTCTGCAAGGATATTAGAGTAGTCCCACTGAGTCAATTATTTTAGAGCAGGCATTCATTAATTTCAAAAGAAAATAAAAAGAAACAAAAGGGAATAAGAAAGAAGTTATTTTGAGAGTATGGATAGCAACTTTATAATCTTGGTACCCAGAGAAAGTATGACACACTCTATATTATCTTCTTGCTACTTGGGTTGAAGGATGGAAATGCACAATTAAAATGAAACATTTATGCCTACAACTTAAGAACTTTAAGATACTAACAGTAAAATGTGCAGCTGTTTATAAGAACTTCCATTTATGAAAGTAAAATATTCAATCAATAAAAACAGTTCTTAATGCCCCCAGGATAATCAATTTTTTTATGTTCACAGAATTAAATCTGTGTAACTGTATAACCATCAAGTCTTTGTAGTATCTTCCTATAAAAACCTGATAGATTAAAATGACTTTAGACAATACTGTTTGAACTATAAACTATCACACTTTGCATTTGTTAATTAGGGTACTGGCATGCGGTTCTTCCTACATGATATCAAGAAAGACAGCTAATCCAAGTTTATCTGCTTCATTTCTCTTCTTCATTTATTGCAGCCTCTTAAATGAAAGGACCCAAAGTGTCATAAAAAGAGCTTAAATAAAAAACTAAGAAAATTTGATAATGAGCCAAACAACTAAGAATTTTCTTCCCAATTATTTCAACAAAGAGTAAAAAATATCTATTAAGGATAACATGGTCACCTATGTATCTGTAAATATGGAAAAGGAAGATAAGAAGAAATGGCTGCTCCCAGCTCTTGGATCTCCGAAACAATACACCTAAAAATAGAATCTGCTCTCTTAGTCTGTCAATGAGAGAATGAGGCCTTGGAGGCCTGAATTAGAGCCCCAGTTATCAACTGGGTGTGACATCTCAGTTCCAATGTCTTTAGATTACTTCCCCAGATCCATGATAAGCCTGCAGGACTGAGCCCAAAAATCTGACCCACTATCCCAAACTCCAATCTCTCTGAAATTTGGGACACGTTCAGAAGGAAGGGCTCACAGATGCTCTAAAACAGATCCTATAATAAAAGAATACAAAGTATCTGCAAGGTACGTGTGCCACCTTTTACATCAAAATCCAACAGTATTTACTAAGCAGCTATTGTATAAAAGCCACTGTGTTAGGAACCCAGGAGGCAACATTTCCTGTCTTCAGGGAGATATCAACCGGGCTATTATTGAATAAATGCAGAAGGGTGCATAGATGTTTTTTGAAAATAAATCAAAATCAAAACATTGTGATATAGCCTAAATTCCCTCATTTTCTGATTCACAGATAACTAAAAAAAATCAAAGGCTTAAGATAATCATTGCCTAGAAAGTTTACAGTACACATTTGTAAAACAAAATAAAAACTTACAAAATGACTCACAAATAATCACAGAAAGGAAAGTGGTGTAAAGCACCAGACTGCAATAAAACCATGGCAGGCAGTCTGCTCCTTAGCGGAAGATTCAGGAAAAAGTCGATGTCTACTTTTACTGAAGGATTTAAATTAGGAGACTATATATGTCTTTAAGGGCATTTCCACCACACTGAATATCAAAGGCCATAAATACAAAAACTATAATTAAAAAGATTTGAACTACACATGAAAATACAGGTTGGATAGGATAGTTCAAACTAAATAATACAAGTTTGAGAATAATTTTTGTAGCCTATGAGGGCCTATAAAAGATTCGACAGTAATATCTCCTTTATTAGACATCTTTTTTTATTATGCAACAGTACATTTTCTCCTAGTTTATTGTAAAAATGCTTAGACATTCAGAAAAATCTTTTTTAAGTATAATAATCACCAATCACCCCAAATTTAGATTCAATAGCAGTTGACATTTTACCATACACACACATTTATAAATACACGTGTATTTTTTCTTTTCATGTCAATTGTTGACCCATTAGAGAGTAAGGCGTCTGGTAAGGAGACCGTGCTCATAAAAAAATGTTCAATCTATTACTCTTGTGTAATTTAGTTCTTCAATTTTTACAACTATCTTTATTTCTATTGATAATCATAAACTCATGCATTTGGGGGTGAATTTGTTCACAATAAGCTGTTTCCTACAGACATTTCTGAGTACCTACTATGTGCTGGGTGATATGGAGGAGAAAAGAGATATATTTGACACAATATACACTTTTAAATGTCTTGTTCTACTGGTTTTCTAGATTGATTTAGGCTCTGAAGAAGTATATTTGTTGCTTTCATGTAAGAGATTCTACCCTCCTGGGAAGACTGACTTTTTCCCCCCTATTCTTTCTTTAATTGGAAATTTATATATACTAAAGAAGGTGGTATCTTGATCTCTAGATCTAGGTCATTCTGTCAACTTGGAGTCCTGAATAACAGCTTCTTGGTCTCTAAACATAGTACTTTGGAAACTAAGAAACAATTTCTGTGTTTCTTTTAATTTCAGCTGAGGTTTCTCATTTCATCCAGCAAGGAAGAGAAGTAAAGCATATGGGAAAGAGAAAATAAAGGGTGGGTGTGATTTGAAAGTTGATTGCCTTTAATTCATGACCATATTTCAGTGTGAGATTTTTCCTATAAAATAAATTTAATAATACATAAAAAATAGACAAAATAACTTACAATGCAACATGTATCCCAGTGTTCAAGCTATTTTCCACGTTTGTGTGATGTTGCTTAGTGTACAAATACAAAACTGTAGAAGAGTTCTGTATTAGCATAAAGGAGGATAAAATAGGCATTTCCACCATACCCAGAGACGTGCATTTTTGAAAGACTTTACTCTTTGTAAAATTATATCCCCAAAATACGGCTTATGAGGAAAAACAAATTTTTGGTAGGCCACTAAAAACGCTTCCAACTCCGTAACAAGAACATTAACAAAGACACTTATTAGTGCCTCCCTAAGAAAATATCTTGGATAACCTAGGTAGGCAGCTGAGCATAGTTGGAGACTAACTAGGTGGCACTTTAAAGTAAACAAAACCATGAGAGTGGGTGTGGTGGTTTATTGCAGAAAGCAGTAGGCTTTGAGTCCGGAGCGCTGCTGCTAAGGTGGGCCCAGGAGGAAGTGTAGCCTACACTAGCAGAAAGTCTTGCTCAGATGAGAGTGTGCCTTTCAAGGGGAAAAGACTCTGGTGCAGATGTTCAGGGTTTGCTTGTTTTCCTTTTTCCTTTCTGTAAGTAGGCTTGAAAATTATCTTGTCTATATGGCTGTTACCTGAGAGTTTTTACTTCCTTTCCTGGTAGAGATAATAATTCTAATCCTGCTATTTCAGAAACCTCTGTATAGGAAAATATCATATGACTTGATATGACTTTCACATTCCCCTATTAACAATTTGATTATTAGTGGTTATAGACAAATATAAAATGGCAGAATAGACTGTATGTTTTATACAAGACATACATACATCCTTTTTACAGGAAAGGTCAAATAGGCAAGATAGGCTGGGATCTCCCCAGCATTCTTTAGAGAAAATGAATAAAACAGAGAATGTTGGAAGGGAGGAAAGTAGAAAGGGAGGGAAGAAGAAAAATACTAAATTCCATCATCTTTTCACATGGCTAAATATGTGGCTTACTCTAAGCACAAACATTACACCCTATAGAAACATTTTTTAAATTTAACATGTAGAAAAGGCATTTCTGTGAGTGACAGATACTGATATGACCAGCATTATTTTGGAGTGGGGAGGTTATAAAATTACTACATAATTCTCCCCAAATTGAACATAGGAAGTTACTCTTTAAACTCTCTCATTTCCCCAGTACATTGTACTTTGGAAAGTAAGAAATAACCTCAGTGTTTGTCTTCATTTCGGCTGAGGCTTCTGGTTTAATCTGGCAAAGAAGACAAGTATAGCATAAGGGAATGAGAAAAAAGAGGGGGAGTGGGGGAGTGTGGGGGAGTGTGGGAGTGTGGGCTTCTCTCCTTTAGCCCACCCTTTCTCCAGTTTCATTCAAATAAGAAAAATGGGTGAACAAATCTACTACGCTACTTTATTTGTTACCCAAATCTTGGTGAGGCCTGGGAAGTCTTAATCGCTATGACGACTACTATTAGACATAATCTCATGATTCTAGGATCCTTAAAAATCTAATGTCGTTTGTTGAGAGGGCAAAAATAATTTTCAACAAGTTTCTTATCCTGTCAGGATTGGCATAAGTTCCCATTCAATTGAGCTATTTCAATAGTTCACCAAAAAGTAAACTGAGTCAATACATGCTAATGTGGAAAATATTTCAACATAAAAACTCACAGGAAAAAAAAATTGGAAAAAACAGAGGCCTGATGCCAGAAAAAATATCTGATGGAAACCAGCATGTTTCTGCAGAGTGATGCAAAGACAAATCATTTGGATTCTATTGTATTATTCATCATTCCTTTTTATCTATGTTTCTAGACTATCTATTATTAAAAATGGAGCCTACATTCAATTTAAATAACATTACATTAGTTGCTTTTCTCACTTGTAAGCATTCATTTCAATTAAAGGGAATGTTAATGTACTAATGCATACAGAAGTCTATGCATTTCCGTTGAATGCTACTACACAAGCTTTGAAAGTTCAGATGTGTGCACAGTAAGTCCTCTTTTCATGTTGTTGATAGGTCCTTGTAAACTGTGACTTTAAGGAAAATGACATATAAAAACCAATTTTATCATAGGCTAATTTATATAAACAAGATTTAATATTAAACATTGAGATAAATGTAAGCTATACTTACACTTAAGAAAGATTAATCAAAAGAAGTATGATGATTTACCCAGTTCCTCCAGTTCAGGGTGACAGGTGGCTGCAGCCCAACCCAGCAGCTCAGGGCACCAGCAGGAACCAACCCTGGACAGGATGACATCTCACGCAGGGCACACACATACACCTACAATCTCTCATACTGGAACAACGTAGACACACCAATTTACCGAATATACACATATTTGGGATGTCGGGGGAAACTGGAGTACCCAGAGACAACCCAAGACATGGTGACAATGTGTGAACCCTACACAGACAATGGCCCCAGCTACGAATGAACTTTTTTCTCCTCAAACTTACAAGGAAATGACATTGAGCAAAAGGATGTTATTTGAGGACCTGCTGTACATTTTCCTGGCAAGCATGAACTTTGATTGCTAATTGTCAAAGTCTGCATCTAAACATCTTAGATAATTACCAGTAGTTGTATTTGAAGGATAAGTGATCATAAAATGTGCATTTTGGCTAATGCCCAAGGAAGTAAATCTGTATTAGGGATAATGATAGATAGTTTAATTGCTTTGAGGGTGTTAATTGGCAAGGTACACACAAGAAGGGAAACAGGGAGAAACTGGAAGTGTCTTACTCTGTGTTGATCAGCCACAGGTCTGCTAAGTTGGCTCTCTATTTTTGGTCTTAAAATTCACCAAGTCATAACGTAACTCTCTAAATTTATTTTCATGAACAAATGTAACTTATTGGTATGTGTCATTTGTTACTGCAAAAATTAATTTGCTACTAAATGCTAATATTGTTTCCTTTCAACTCAATGTGCCAAATACAATAGGAGATTGGAAAATGAAAGGGTAAATGACAGTTTCTCATGTATTTCAAAAATTACAAAGGTATAAGAAGAAAGAGATCAATATCAATGTAATATGTAGCCAAAGGCTTTTAAACTTTCTTGAAGTCACAATCTCTCATACAAAATAAAACAAAACAAACAAAAAAAGAGTCATACACACATTTTATTTTAGTTTGAAGGCAATAATTTGTGGTAAAGAGTATTTGGAAATGCTGCTAGTATCCTAAGGAATATAATTGACTGGGGCTTTTTGAAGGCAAGGAGTATGTATTTATCTCTAAATCCCCTGGCAACAAATAATTGTTGTGGGGTGAATGGAAGGATAAATGATTGGCTGGTAAATTGCTTGGATGGTAGAAAGGGAGGCAAGGGAAGTTTGGTTGCTGGGCAAAAGGTATCTTTCCGACTTGTTACTTCCTTGAATTAAGTTTAAACAATAACCCTTCATACTAAAAAGTGGTCATAGTTGTAAGAGCAAATATACTGGAGTAAAGATAAACATACTTATAAATAGGGAGAGAAAAGAATCAAGATCAGAAATGCTATGTTTCTACAAGTTAAAATTATTTTTACATTAGTAATTTTACCAGCAAATTGGCTACCACCAGCAAAATGCACCATGAGAAATCCCAATAATTATGTTTAGCAGTGTTCTTACAAACTGCCCTCCGTGGATCCCCAGTGATGCCTCAAAAGCTGCTAGATGAGAAAAAAGTGGGGAGAAGGTAGCAGGAATTTGGTATTCCATTTCAACTAGGCTACAAATTTCTATCTGATTTATACAAAGAAAGGATCTCTTAACTTCAATTTTTTAAGAAAGAAAACAAATACATAACATAAATTTGTTGTTTTATATAATCTTGAGGTTCACAAAAAAGAGCTTGGAGAAAACCAGGACCCTAACTTTAAATTCAACACTCTAAATGGTCCACTTTTGCCCATTCTGGTAAAACGGCCAATCTACCCAATATTCTCCAGTTATCAAACATGAAGGCTAACTCATTCCTTTACAGTTGTACCCAAATAAATGTTATTCAGAAAATACATAAAATTTATGGAAACAGTAACAAAAATACTCGGCCAAACTGGTATTCTGACAAATACTTGTCAGGTATAAATTTTCATTTTTAAGTTGGGTTTTTGGTGTTTCATAATTTTTTTTAACGTATCCAGCTATGATTTGGGGGGTAAACTGTAGACTTAAATAAATATTATATTTTTCTATAAGAATCAAGTTAAATTCTCTGGTCTTTACATTAGTGAACAACTGTTTTTTACTATCATATTAAAATCATTCAAAAATCCAAACATTTCACTATTTTGATAATATTCTAGTAAGATGTTTACTACCTTCCAGAAGTTTATCTTGATTCAACTAAACATAAGACTATCATAGGCTTAGGGTACACAGAAAAATACAGTTCAAGAGCACAGCATGTCAGCAGGATAGCAGCAGTTCCTTTCTGTGGATGTCCTTGTAGCGGTTAACATAGCCTTCTGGGTGACAGTTCAGATACAAGGAGACAAGAGTCACATTGGTCCTGTGCTGGAGTCACCCTGGTTTACAAGCCTCATCCCCTACAGGAGCCAATATTTCCTTTAGCAATTCCATATAAATTGCTTCCAGGGTCCTCACATGGAATATACAGTTATAAGAGTCACTGCTTGCCAGGGAAGCCCAAAGCATCACATCACAATCTAGTATTCATAGGCCCTTTACAGTTCCTCTTTATGCCGATGCAATGAACAAACCATGAGTTATTTTTACATTGAGCAATGCTATCTAGCAATAGAATTGGACTTACTGTCTTATCAGGTTAGTAGGTTGTCAGTGTTCTAAGACTGGCTTATTGTTCTAATAAGCATGTAGTAGTATCTCATAGTTATTTTCATTTCTCTGATGACATGGTGTGAAGCATCTTTTCATATAATTATTTACTGTCTGTATATCTTTTTAAATAAAATATCCATTAATGTAACAGATTTTAAAAATTTGTTCTTTGTTTTCTGATTGTTGAGTTTTAAGAAAGTTCTTTCTAGATTTTGCTAACAGTCATTTATCAGATATGTCTTTGCCAATGTTTTCTCCCAGTCTGTGGTCATTCTTTTCATTCTCTTGAGAGTATCTTTTTGCAGAGAAAATGTTTTTAATTTTAATAATGTCCAGCCTATCATCAATTCTTTCTTTCATAGATCTTGCCTTTGGTGTCATATCCAAAATATCATAGCCAAAACCAATGTCATCTAGAGGGTATTAGTCTGTTCTCACGCTGCTATGAAGAAATACCCAAGACTGGGTATTTTATAAAGAAAAGAAGTTTAATTGACTTACAGTTCCACATGGTTGGGGAGGCCTCGGGAAACTTACAATAATGGCAGAAGGCACCTCTTCACAGGGTGGCAGGAGAGAAAATGCATGCCAGCAGGGGAAATGCTAGACACTTACAAAGCCATCAGCTCTCATGAGAACTCACTCACTATTATGAGAACAGCATTGGGGAAATCGCCCCCATGATTCAATTACCTCTCACGGGGTGCCTTCCACAACACATGGGGATTATGGGTTTTCAAATTCAAGATGAGATTTGGGTGGAAACACAGCAAAACCGTATCACTCCGCTCCTGGGCCCTCCCAAATCTTGTTTCAAAAGATAATCATACCTTTCCAATAGTCCCCCAGTCTTAGCTCATTCCAGTATTAACCCAAAAATTCAAGTCCAAAATGTCATCTGAGAGAAGACAAGTCCCTTCTGCCTATGAAGTGGTAAAAACGAAAGCAAGTTAGTTACTTTCTAGATACAATGGGGGTACAGACATTGGGTAAATAGGACCATTCCAAATGGAAGAAATTGGTCCAAACAAAGGGGCTGCAGGCTCCATGCAAGTTCGGAATCCAATAGGGCAGTCAATAAACCTTAAAGCTCCAAAATGATCTTTAACTCCATGTCTCACATCCATGTCACAGTGATACAACAGGTGGGCTCCCACATTCTTGGATAGCTCCACCCCTATGGCTTTGCAGTGTATAGCCTCCCTCCTGGCTGCTTTCACAGGCTGGCATTGAGTGTCCATGTGTTTTCCAGGCGCACAGTACAAGCTGTAGGTGGATCTACCATTCTGGGGTATGGAGGATGGTGGCCTTCTTCTCATAGCTCCACTAGGCAGTGCCACAGTGGGGACTCAGTGTGGGGGCTCCAACCCCACATTTCCTTTCCACACTACCCTAGTGGAGGTTCTCCATGAGGGCTTTGTCCCTGCAGCAAACTTCTGCCTGAACATCCAGGCATTTTCATACACCCTCTGACATCTAAGTGGAAGTTCTCAAACCTTAATTCTTGACTTCTGTGCATACACAGGACAAACACCATGTGGAAGCTGCCAAGGCTTGAGGCTTGCACCCTCTGAAGCCATGGCCTGTGCTGTACATTGGTCCCTTTTAGCCATGGCTGGAGTGGCTGGGATGCAGGGCACCATGTCCCTAGGCTGCATAAAGCAGGGGTTCCCTGAGCCCAGTTGAGGAAACCATTTTTCCCATCTATGCCTCTGGGCCTGTCATTGGAGGGCCTGTCCTGAAGGTCTGCGACATACCCTAGAGAAAGTTTCCCCATTGTCATGGTGATATATTCAGCTCCTCATTACTTATGGAATTTTCTGCAGCCAGCTTGAATTTCTCCCCAGAAAATGGGGTTTTCTTTTCTATCACATCATCAGGCTGCAAATTTTCCAAACTTTTATAATCTGCTTCCTCTTGAACCCTTTGTCACTTAGAAATTTCTTCTGTCAGGTACCCTAAATCAGCTCTCTCAAGTTCAAAGTTCCACAGATCTCCAGGACAGGGGCAAAATGCTGCCAGTCTCTTTGCTAAATCATAGCAAGTCACATCTGCTCCAGTTCCCAAGAAGTTCTTCATCTCCATCTGAGACGACCTCAGCCTGGACTTCATTGTCCATATCACTATCAGCATTTTGGTCAAAACCATTCAACACGTCTCCAGGAAGTTCCAAACTTTCTCGTATCTTCCTGTCTTCTGAGCCCTCCAAACTGTTTCAACCTCTGTCTGTTGCCCACTTCCAAAACTGCTTTCACATTTTTGTCTATCTTTATAGCAGCACCCCACTCTCTGCAGTACTAATTTACTATATTAGTCTCTTCTCACACTGCTATGAAGAAATACCTGAGACTGAGTATTTCATAAGGAAAAGAGGTTTAATTGACTCGCAGTTCCACACGGCTGGGGAGATCTCAGGAAACTTACAATCATGGCAGGAGGCACCCCTTCACAAGGCGGCAGGAGAGAGAATGAGTGCCAGCAAAGGGAAATGCCAGTTGCTTATAAAACCATCAGACCTTATGAGAACTCACTAACATGAGAACAGCATAGGGAAACCACCCCCATGATTTAATTACCTCCCACCAGGTCCCTCCCACAACACATGGGGACTATGGGATTACAATTCAAGATGAGATTTAGGTAGGGATACAGCCAAACCATATCATAGATTTTCTCCTTGTTATCTTCAAGAGGTTTTATAGTTTTAAATTTTACATGTCAGTCGTTGATCCATTTTGGGTTAATTTTTTTTGCATGGGGTGTAAGTCAGTGTCTACATTCTTGTTTGATTTGTTTGTTTCTTACATGTTGATGTTCAGTTGTTCCAGGACCATTTGTTGAAAAGACCATCTTGGCTGGGCGCAGTGGCTCACACCTGTAATCTCAGCACTTTGGGAGGCTGAGGTGGGTGGATCACTTGAGGTCAGAAGTTTGAGATCAGTCTGGCCAACATAGTGAAATCCCATCTCTACTAAAAATACAAAAATCAGCTGGACGTGGTGGTGTGCGCCTGTAATCCTAGCTGCTCGGGAGGCTGAGGCAGGAGAATCATTTGAACTTGGGAGGCAGAGATTGCAGTGAGCCAAGATCACACCACTGCACTTCAGCCTGGGTGACAGAGTGAGACTCTGTTTCAAAAAAGAAAAGAAAGAAAAAAAGAAAGAAGAAAGAAAGAAAGAAAAAGAAAGAAAGAAAGAAAGAGAAAGAAAAGAAAGAGAGAGAGAGAAAGAAAATAAAAGAAAAGAAAAGAAAGAAGGGAAGGAGGGAGGGAGAGACAGAGAAAGAAAGAGAAAAGAAAGAAAGAAAGAAAAAGAAAGAAAGAAAGAAAGAAAGAAAGAAAGAAAGAAAGAAAGAAAGAAAGAGAAAGAGAAAGAAAGAAAGGAAGGAAGGAAGGAAAGGAAAAGGAAAGAAAGGAAAGAAAAGAAAAAAGAAAAGAAAGAAAAAGAAAAGAAAAAGAAAGAAAGAGAAGAATTTAAAAAACTATCTTTTCTTCATTTTATTGCCTTTACTCCTTTGTTAAAGATTTGCTAACTATATTGACGCAGATATATTTCTAGGCTGTCTGTTCTGATCTATTTTTCTGTTCTTTCAACAATACCATACTGTCTTGATTTCTGTAGCTTTACAGTATTTCTTGAAGTTGAGTAGAGTCATTCAACTGACTACTTTGTTCTTCTCCTTCCATACTGAATTGGCTATTTTGGATCATATAAACTTTAGACTCAATAAGTACATATCCACAAAATACATTTCTGGGATTTGATTAGGACTGCAATGAATCTGTAGATCAAGTTAGGAAAAACTGACCTCTTCACAATATGGAGTCTTCCTATGTATAAAGCATGACATATATTTCTACTTATTTAGTACTTTTATCAGAGTTTTGTAGTTTTCTTCATATAGACCTCATAAATATCTTGTTAAATTTATATCAAAGTATATCATTTTGGGGGTGCTAACGTAAATGGTATTATTATTATGTTTTTATTTTCAAGTCCAGTTGGTCATTGCTGATATACAGGAAAGTCAGTCATTTACTTCTCTATGTTAACCTGGTATCCTGCAACTCGGTTACAATTACTTACTAGATCCAGGAGATTTTATGTGATTTTTTGGAATTTTCTACATAGGTTGTCATGTCACCTGCAAGAAAAGGCAGTTTGATTTCTTCCTTTCCAATCTGTATACTTTCACTTTTTCTTGTCTTGTTGCATTAGCTAAAACATCTAGCACGATGCTGAAAAGCAGTGGTAGGAGAAGATATCCTTGCTTTGTTTCTGATCTTAGTAGGAAAACTTTGAGATTCTCACCATTAAGTATGATGTTAACTGTAGGGTTTTTAAAGATATTCTTTATCAAAGTTGAGGAAGCGCTTCTCTATTCTTAGTTTGCAGAGAGTTCTTATTATGAATGAGTGTTGAATCTGTCAAACGCTTTTCTGCGTCTAGTGATATAATTGTCTAGTTTTTCTTCCTTAGCCTAGTGATGTGATGAATTGCGTTAATTGATATTTGAATGTTGAACCAGCCTTGGATACCTGAGGTGAATCCCACTTAGTGGTGGTGGTGTGCAATTATTTTTATACATTATTGGATTCAACTTGCTAAGATTTTGTAGAGGATTTTGCTTCTACATTCATGAGAAATTTTGGTTTGTAGTTTTATTTTCTTGTAATGTGTTTGTCTAATTTTGGTAGTGTGAGAAACATGCTCACCCATCCAAATTCCAAGAATGGACTCAGAGCCATGAAGAACAGCAGAAGCAAGACTTTTAATGGCGGTATCGCAAGATCTGGTGTGTCATAGACAGGCACATCCAGGGAAACTACAGCAGGAAATTTATCTCCTAGCATGCAAGTCCCTCCCCCAGTTCCTCATTGGTTGAGTACTATGGGGTTACAATTTTCCCGGGCATCGCATAAGTTTCATTATCCCCCTTACAAGGTTATACCTTGGTTCCCTTCCCCGCTTAAGTTTCAATTTCCCAATAAGGAAACTTTCTTCCCTTTTATGGGCTGACCCCTCCTCTACATTCTCTTCACTTATTGGGAACTTCAAGGTGCATGAGCTGTGTGGTCTGTTACATTCACAGGCTGGCTGCCAAAGCTTAGATTTATCAGGTCTTGAAAATGGGCCACTTAAAATGTTTTCTCAGAGTAGGGACTAAAATTAAATGTTAAAAATGTTCATTTGTTTAGTTAAATGAAAAAAGGTTTACAGGTAACTTGTTTCCTGGGTCAAAAAGATAAAAGGCTAAAGAAATGGTAACAACAGATAAAATTATTTGATTATTATTTTTCTCTCTTAAAGAAGCAAATCTATACAGGTTTTTTTGATATTTAAAGGGAGAAACAAAACAAAT
Source organism: Macaca mulatta (assembly GCF_049350105.2). Classification (NCBI taxonomy): domain Eukaryota; kingdom Metazoa; phylum Chordata; class Mammalia; order Primates; family Cercopithecidae; genus Macaca; species Macaca mulatta. The sequence continues at coordinate 141,230,542 of NC_133407.1, read as the reverse complement.
ATTATTGAAATGGTTGATGCTTTCTAGTCATAGACTGTTCCAAAGTAACAGAAAGATGGAAAGAATGAGCAAAGACGAAAGTCCTGCTGGGAAAAGGAAAAAGCTTAAAGAAGAGAATATGTAGTTAAAATAAGCTTCTCTCATTGGTGTGGAAGGGGAAAAAAAGCCTTTTGCCAAAGCTATGATCAAGATATTATATAGTAAAAATGAAATTATAAATATAATATAATTAGGGCTAAATATGTTCATTGCAGCACTATTCACAATAGCAAAGACAAGGAATCAACCTAAATGTCCATCAGTAATAGACTAGATAAAGAAAACGTGGTACATGTACACCATGCAATACTATTCATCCATAAAACAAGAATGAGATAATGTGCTTTTCAGGGACATGGATGGAGCTGCAGACCATTGTCCTTAGCAAACTAACGCAGGAACAGAAAACCAAATACTGCATGTTCTCACTTGTAAGTGGGAGCTAAATGAGAACAAATGGACACGTAGTCTGGAACAAGACACACTGGGGCCTGTTAGAGGGTGGGGTGTGGGAGGAGGGAGAGGATCAGGAAGAATAGCTAATTGATGCTGGGCTTAAAATCTGAGTAATGAGATGATCTGTGCAGCAAACCACCATGGCACATGTTTACCTATGTAACAAACATACACATCCTGCACATGTATCCCTGAAATTAAAATTCGGAAATTACAAAAAAAAAAAAAAAAACAAAAAACAGAAAAATAAAAGACAACTATGTATCATGGAACTCACATATTTCATTTATTATTTTTAAAAAGTAATTTAAGAGCATTTCTATGGTATTCATACACACTATAAAAGAACTGGAAGGTAGACTTCTAGCCCTCGATCCTCAGATCTATAGCACATCTCAGACAATGATCTGTATTATGCGACACTATGAAATAAGAAAACATCAAAAATGTACTTTTCTGACTTTGTACAATGCATTTTCCTTCTTCTTTAAAATGAAAGGGTTTCAAGTCAACGCATCATCTATTTTATTTTTCATAAATACATGGTGACTGCCCTTTCCCCCTCTTTAGATTATTGAAGATAAAATAGGAAATATCTAAAAGTATATTCAAAGGTATTTTCTATAAAACATCCGACTGTTGATAATCCTCCTCTGTATCAATGCCCAAGTGACTATTTCAAAGTAATTTAAAAATAGATTATATGTTTCAGCAAAATCTCCTGTTTGTTTTCTGGCCTACTAATAGCCTTTTATTAAGCAGCTGTTCCTACTGAGTTTACTGCCTTCTTGCTTGAATGGCTATAGCCTGCAATACCTCAGCATTTTCGCACAGCTCATTAGATGTAGCACAGTTTAGAACTCAGTGATGGAAATTAGTCCCTCCCAAAGGATTACAGCTAAAATAAACCAACCCTGGTATTGGTAAAATAATCTGTGTTCTACCTACAAAATGCACCGACTATGTACTTCTTTGCTTTTGAATTTTCACTTTGCTAGATTTCAAGAACTATATTCTATTAAAAAGAAATCTAAGGGTAGAAGATAGAGCTTAAGTGTTGAAAATATGGGCCCTCAATCCTGACTAAGTGCTTTATAACTGGGCTGCCATTCACTAGCTGTTTGACTAAAAGCTCACTAAGACTCAGTTCTGCATATGTAAATAGGATAAACATATTCTGTTTGTAAGGTTGTTATACTTGTTAAATGAGATAACGTATATAAATCATTTATCACAGAGCTTATGTCATGGGAAGCATGGAGTTTTATCATTATAAATATAATAATTACTATTATTAGTATATGAACAGAAAACATGGAATATCCAACTAAGTACTCGTCCAGCATCTAACAAAAACCTCAGATGTCATTTATAGTTGGAGCCTTCAGTTTTGGCCTGAATCTTGTCCTAGGTTTTCTGTCACTCCCTTTCTGAGAGGCAAAAACATTTCTTATAAGAACACGAGCTACTTTCGAAGCCAGCTGCTTAAACCTCTTTCGCTTGCCAGAGGAACCCAGCCTGTGTCAGATTTTACATTTATTTTTGTTCAATTTCATCTTATTGGCTTCAACCAGTGTTTTAGGCTGTCAAAACAATTCCAATCTTGGTTAGGGGTTCTATTCCATTAGTTATCCCTTCCAGCTGTGTCATTCTCAAATTTGAAAGCATGTTGTCATCCAAAAAGTAGCTAAAATCTTGATGAAGTTCAAACACAGGTCCTATAGCACATCTCCAGAATCTCTCAGTTATATGAAAAATAAAGACTAATAATAAAAAATAAAATGACACTAACAATTATTGACTTTTTTTATGTTTGCTAAGGTATATTTTACAGAGTATAAAAAGTCACCTGTTATAAGTGTATAATTCAAGGAGTTTTTAGAATATTTACAGAATAGCACAATCATAATCACAATCCAATTTTAGAATATTTCCATTACCCCAAGGAGATCCCTTGTGACCTTCTGCAGTCAATCCTCCACGCACATCTATAGTCCCAAGCAACTAAGCAAGTACTATTCTACTTCCTATCTCTCTATATTGGCCTTTCCTGGACATATTCAAATGGAATCATACAACGCATCTGGCTTCATTCACTTCATTCATTTAGCAAAATGTTTCTGAGTTCACTCTTGCTGTAAGATGTAGCAAAGATTTGTTCCTTTTATTGCTGAACAGTATAACATTGTATGGATGTGCCATGCAAACAGGGTACATACATAACCCCATTTTAATGTTTACAGCTATCAAGTGGTGAATGCTGCACCTTAGCATTCCTAGAGCAGAGAGGAAGAATCTGAAACTTTTAGAGAAACAAAAATTTACTCAAGAGCCTGCAGTGGAAAAGCCAAAATCTGAACCGACATTGGCTCACTCCACTTCAATGTACTTAACCTACTCTGCCTCCAGTTTCATCACAAAGTGCAAGCTCATAAAATCAGCTGAACTACTCATTATCATCCACATTCTCCACAAAGATATGCTGCTGCATGTCTTGCTGAAGGCCAGCAGTCCTGTCCTAAAGGAGTCCTCTGGCACACCAGTCATGAACAAAGAGGGATATTAATTTTGTATGACTTATTTGGAGTAAATTTAGACTGCTTCTCAGGTCATATGCTTTTCAAACTAAGATTCTGTGAGCATTTGGCAAGTACTCCAAAACTACAACTATAAACCAGTCCTCAAGAATACCTTTTACACATTTTGCAGTCAGTATTTCAGAATTTCACCTATAACTACCTGAAGTACTAAATAAAAGAACCTTGATCCACTGTGTATAGCATACAAGTTAAGAGCTAGAAATTCAGACAACTAGACTGCCTATGTTTGAACAGCAGCACAATTTTGTACAAGTTACTTAATCTGTGACTCAGTTTTCTCATCTTTGAGAAAACTCAATAAACAGGCATTATTATTGTTAATATAGGGCAGACAAGTGCATCCTGAACCACCAATAGCTTAAATCATGGCAATTAAACAGTCAAACAAAAATAAGCATCAATAAAAAGGAACTGACTTGGGAGACTGGCAGAAGGGAATGTATACAGGAAGATGTAAACATCTGTGCACTGTCATTTGTTATATTTTGAAATGAAACGTATTGTAAAACATCCTTAGAGCAAAATAAAATCAGTCTATGGCTTCTATCAAAGCCAAGCTGTGAATACATGTTTCTTCTGGGTTCTTAAGCTCACTAGATCCTACTCCACATAGAGTGATGTGACACTAATGTCATACCCTTACCCTCTTGAGTAAGAACACCTAAGAACTCAGAGTTTATACAGAGGATATTAACTTTGGTGAAAAAGAGGTTAGCA